>NW_028227257.1:13890000-13910000 GCF_978045245.1 Mus caroli | reverse complement strand
AGCCCACACCCAGAAGCAGTCAAGCAGAGCCTAGTGGTCCAGTTCTGGGAAAGGATGCAGGGCTTGAAGCAGAAACTCAGAAAGACCGGTCTGCCGGGTTTTATGCAGAGCCTGATCCACAGAGAATGGAGGGAAGACAGGATTGATCAGATGTTACCTCGGAAAACTACAATAGAGTGTGTGTGTGTGTGTGTGTCCCTGCACTCTCAGGATTGCACATATGTGTGTGTTTGTGTGTGTACACTTGTGGAAGCCAGAGATGGATGTTAGGCATCTTCAATCATTCTTGTTTTTAATTTATCATTATTGTGTGTGCATGATGGATGTGTGTGTGTGCGTGCATGCATGTGTAAGTGTGCATGTGCCACAGCCCATGTATAGAGGTCGGAGGACAACCTTTTGGAGTTGCGTCTCTCTGTCCATCCATCATGTGTTCCCAGCATTGAGCTCAGGTAACCCCAATTGCTCAGCAGGCACCTTTGCATGCTGAGCCACCTTGCTAGCCCCATATTATTTGGGGGACAGGGTCTCTCACTGAACCTGAAGCTCACTGTCTGGATTGGATGGCCAGCTAGCCCCAGGGTTCCTTCTTGTTTCTACCTCCCCAAGCTGAGACTGCAGGTGTGCGTCTCCTCGCCCAGCCCAGCCCTTCTTTGTGGGTGCTGGAGGATCCGAACTCAGGTCCTCATGCTCCCATAGGAAGAACTTTCCTGGCTGAGCCAGCTCCACCAACCTGGTCGGGTTTTACTGAAGGGATTATTCCCTCCCCTTTAGGTGTCAGCCGCTCTTACAGAGTGGGCAGTGGATGAATAGGACGACCTGGAAACCTTGGCTTGTGCACTGCCAAGCCTTCCCGTTGCTAACAGTCTGTGACTCTAGAAAAATATGTTTCTCATTTGGATGAAACGGGAGAGGAGGAATGAGCGCAAAGCAGGGCCTGGGGGTTGGGGTACAGCTGGTGGCTCATTACTTAAAGAGAGGCACTAATGACCAGTAGGTAACAGTGGGCAGGTTGGCGATGCCAGTCCCTGGGGTACTTGGCTGGCGGTGTGGTTTCCCATTGTGACCAATTCTGTGTTCTTATGTGAGCTTTTTAAAGACTTAAAAGTTCAGTATGAACTTAAAAGAAAAAAATGTAAAATTTCTTTGTGTGTGTGCATCTGTGTTTGTGCGTGCCTATGTGGGTGCCTTATGTGTTGGCATGTGTTTGTGTGTGCATAGATGTTTGTTTATGTGCACACACTTAGACACACACATCTGGGTACGTGCCTGTGGAGGCAAGAAGAGGAGGTTGGGTGTCTTCCTCGATCGATCGCTCTCTACCTGATTTTTTGAAGACAAGGCCTCTCACTGAACATGGAGTTCAGCAAGCTGACTACACCGGCTGGTCAAAGAGCCCTGGGACCATCCTGTCACCATGTCCCCAGCACAGGGCTTACAGGTGCACACAACCAGGCTTTTTACACACTGGGGCTCAAACTCAGGTTCCAGTGCATAGGCAATGTGATGGTTTGTATATACTTGGCTCAGGGAGTGGTACTATAAGGAGGTGTGGTCCCTGTTGGAGTAGGTGTCTTACTTTGGGCATGGGCTTTAAGACTGTCATCCTAGCTGCCTGGAAGCCAGTATTCTGCTAGCAGCCTTCAGATGAAGATGTAGAACTCTCAAGCTCTGCCTGCACCATGCCTGCCTGGATGCTGCCATGTTCCAGCCTTGATGATAATGGACTGAACCTCTGAAGTTGTAAGCCAGCTCCTATTAAATGTGGTCCTTTATAAGACTTGCATTGGTCATGGTGTCTGTTCACAGCAGTAAAACCCTAAGACATGCAGCAAGTGCTTGTCCCAGTAAGCCATCTTCCCGAGCCCTGAAACTGCTCAGCAATACAAGACCAGTGACAGCAGCTACCCCTGCTGGGTCCTGCACCCTATAGGAGCTTTTACATCTGTTTTCTGTAGAGAGTCCCAGGTTCGTGAGGGGACACCAATGAGCTCTGGGTGACTTAGAGATATAAGTCAGGTACAGGCCCATGTCCACGATATGTGCATATCTCCCACACGGGTGAGATCTCTGTGAGGTCTGAGGTGCAGGGAGAGGGCGCTACAGAAAAGACTAGAAGGCGCTAGAAGAAATGAGAACAAAATAAGAGATCATGGTTTTGCTTTTGATTGTGTTCTTACATTTCTATTCTTGTTTATTTTGAGACAGAGATTTAACTGTGTGGCCCGGACTGGCCTTGAATGCTCAGCTCTCCTGCCTTGGCCTCTCATGTGCTAGTGTCCCAGGGGTCTGCCTCTGCCCCTGGCTCTGGATTGTGCTGTTTTTTGGATTTCTGCAACTTGGCATGAGCTGAAGGAGGCACAGGACAATCACAAGGGAGGTGGGACTCTTACACGTCAGGGACAAAGTGCTTCTTATTCCCTCTTTTGGGGTTGGTGGCACTTTGTGTGTCAGTTAACAAAAGAAATAAACTCAACGTAGTTGAAACAAATATAGAGACGTAATGAGCTCGCCAGAACAGAAAAGTCTGTCTCTGAAGTGGCCTCTCTCGTCTCCGTCATCCTCAAGTTCCCTCTGGGGCAGGCTTCCTGATGCCTTTTGCTCCGTGCATCTATCAGCCACATTAGCAGAACGGGGCCCCTTTGTCCTGACAGCTCCTCCAAAAGTCACAGGGTGAACAACTGCTGGTCCAGGTGGGTCGCACTCCTTCTCAGGGTTCCCATTGCTATGAAGAGACACCAGAACCAAGGCAGCTCTTATATAAAAGACACCACTTAATTGAGGCTGGCTTAAAGGTTCAGAGGTTCAGTCCATATTATCTTGGTGAGAGGCATGGCAGCGTCCAGGCAGACACGGTGCTAGGGATGAAGCTGAGAGTTCTACGACTTGATACGCAAGCAACAAGGAGAGACTCTGTTTAGATGTAGCTTAAGCATCTATGACCTCAAAGCCCACAGAGACACACTTCCTCCAACAAAGCCATACTTACTCCAACAAGACCACACCTACTCCAACAAGGCCACACCTCCTAATAGTGCTGCTCCCTGTGGGCCAAGCATTCAAACACACGAGTCTATGGGAGCCATTCCTACTCAAACCAGCACACGTCCCCAAAAGTGTCAATACAATGGCCACAGTGCGAGGCTCTGACTAAGTGAACGTGGGAACAGTTGATCCCTTTTCAAAACAGGACCATGGGCCTTAGGTGACCAGCTCCACTCAGAGGGAAAACCAGAGAGAGGAGCAGAGACGTGCTCCAGGAGGAAGCACAGAGGAGACACCACCAGCAGTGTCCCCAGGACCAGCAAAGAAGGCGACTTTAACTGGGCCTGAGGACAGCTGAGAGGGAGAAAGAGTCAGAGCCCAGGAACAGTGTTGGTGGGAAGGAACTGCCTGAGCAGAGGCCTAAAGGCAGTTTGTTGTGCATTGGAAGGAGGGAGGCCACCAGGGATAAGAGGGACACAGAGGTGGCCAACACTGGTGTCCAGAGCACGACCAAATTCACACCAAGTGTTGGATAGGAAGTGGATCAGAGGGAAAGGGCTGCCTGGTGTGTTTGAATGTATTCGTTCAAATGGCACATGCTGACCCTGTAGCATAATGACAGGAGAGAACGCTGGAGGCGTGGCATTGTAGAGGCAGTGCAGGGTGGGGGGCAGGGAAGAGGATGGGAGCCCAGTCCAGGCGGGAGAGGACCAGGCTTGGCTGAGTGGGAGCATCTTGCCGCTCATGGTTATGCTCAAAGCCCATCCGCTACCAGGCAAAGTGAGCTCCTGACACCAATTCCCCGGGCTGGTTAGATATTCTAGCACGCAGCCCGTAGGCAGGCAGCCACTTTGTCCCATCTGTCAGCAGAGGCTGCCACCAAGAAAGCAGTTCAGGCTTGAGTTGGGGGCACACTCCCTGGGTGACAGCTGTGGGACTGGCCTCACTTCTCTGTCCTCGGTCCCCTCTGCTGGATAGCTTTGTGGAGTGGGGAAATGGCTCAGTGGGTAAAGTGCTATTCACAAGCGTGAGGACCAGAGATGGATTCCGGGTGCTCCTATAAAACTGAGTGAGATGGGGCGTGTCCAGTGTGTGAGCCCAGGGCTGAGGTTGGAGACAGGAGGATTCTGGGTGCTCACTGCCAGCCAACACTGCTAATGGATGAACTCCAGGTTCAAGAAGATACCCTGACTCAGACAAGAAAATGGAGGAAGATACCACATGCTGACCTCTGGCCTCCATGTACACACAGACACATACACATCATACAACACACACACACATATACCATACACACACATACACCACACACTACACACACATCACACACACATACACTAGACACACACATACACCACACACTACACACACACAAAACACACACCACACACATATACCACACATATACACCACACACATGCAACACACATGTATACCACATATACCAGACACACACACACCACAGACACACACACATACACCACACATATACATATATCACACACACACACATACACAAAACACACACCACACACATATATACCATACACACACATACATATACACACACATACACCACACATACATATGCCAGATACATACATACATGCACCACACATACACCACACACACTCACATATACCCGATACACATACATACATACATACACCACACACACATACACACACATATACCACACACATACATACACCATATATACACATATACACACAGGCACACACACAGCCACACACACAGGCACACATAGACGCACATATACATGGGACACACATACACACACACACACTGCCCTTGTAATGACACGTCTCTTCCAGGGCTGAGATGAAAATGAACAGAACAGCATGGTTACAATGGTTGTCTTGCCTGTTTGCTACCTTTCAGTGCTCTGCATTCTCTCTCAGGAATAGGGGGCCATGACAGCATGAACAGGAAGCCTCTTGGTGGCGATGTGATCTTGGGTTGGTGTCCTCCCATCCTCAGGCGCCTGGCAGCCGCTCCCTCGCCCATGTGTCCTCTGAGTCAGCACCTAGTCTCCAGTGCTTGGAGGAGCTCCAGCTCAGCTTCTCGTCTTGCACAGCAAATGCCTTTACCTGCTGAGCCATCTTTCCAGGCTCCTATTGTTCATGTTTTAATCCAACATTTTGGGACACGCTTCCTGAAGGCAACTTAGACATGAGCTAACAAAGGAGGGTTTGGAAACCACCATCCAGAAAATCAACTCAATTGTTCGTTCATTCTTCTGTAAATATCTCTCCTGGTTCACTATTGGCCAGGTCTTTGTGCCAGGCCCAGGGGCCCAGCTAGACCCACCCACTCTCTTGACACGGAAGCTCCTTGACTCGTGTCTTTGAAGCAATGGTTCCCACTCTCAGGCCACCGAACACTGGGGATGCTGGTCCCCTCCCCCTCACCACAAAGAGCATATGACTCAGGTCCCTCCACCCTGGTGATAGTGAGCAGGTGAGCCAAGCTCAGCCAATCAGAACAGTTCCTGGAATTTTAGCTTTTACTGTTAGGGAAAAAGTGCTATGCTGCCACTTGGGACCCCAGGTCAGGATAAAGGCCAACAGTTTGTGGGAGAGGCTTTTGGGAAATAAAACTTCATGAAGGAAATACAAACAGAGAGAGAGAGAGAGAGAGAGAGAGAGAGAGAGAGAGAGAGAGAGAGAGAGAGAGAGAGAGAGAGAGAGAGAGAGAAAGAGGATGTGTATGTAGAGAAGAGACAGGGTAGTGCGTTTGTTTTTTTGTTTTGTTTTATTTTTAAATCCCTTGATCAAGCTGTGCCTGAAGCCAACTTCTTCGGGTTTCTAGCTATGTGAATCAGTAAGTCCTCCTTTTAATTTGAATCAATTTGAGCTAACTTTCCTGTTGTTTTCATGGGAAAGGGTCCTGGCTATGTCAGGCATCTTCCAGGCAAGGGGCGGGCGGAGACGATTTACTGGAACTCTTCACCGCAGATGTAAATGTGTTTGCAGTAGAATCTTGCTCTGAAAAGCTGGGTCCTGCTCTCCCACGGTACTGTCAAGCTCAGGCCACTGGGAGAGTTCTGGAGATGGTGCCAGGCAGATCCTCTCTCCCTCTGTTCCCCTGTGCCCTCAGGCGGGCACACTCCAGACCATCCACAGATTGTTGCCTACACCTAGCTTGGGCTGAGTCACATAGCCCTGGCAAACCTCAGTTTCCTCATCAATAAGATGGGTCCATTTTTTAAGACATACAGTTTAGAGCAGTGTGAATATAAGACAGTGTGTGCTGAGCTGGGGGTACAGAAGGCGGGGCAGACTGAGCTAGAGGAAGAACTCAACAAAACAGGCGTTCACCAGTGCTGCCAGCTCCTGCAGTTTTGTGTAAAGTCTCTAGGGGTGCAGAAGTCAGATAGCCCCCTCCCCAGGCTGTATCAGAAAGATTCATAGAGGGGCGGGGATGGGGGAGGGGAGGAGAGGCTCAGTTTAGCCTTCCAAACACTTCCTAGATGTAAAATCATATTGAGCAAAGGAGCTTTCTGCAGTGCAATGGCCAGCAACAGAAGTCAGTAGCAGTGATAGTTAGCATTTATCGAACACTTGCTGTATACCTGGCTTGATTGGAAATGCTCCACATGTCAGCTTGTGCCATGGTTCAAGGAAGGAAGGACAGAAAGGAGAGGGGGAGCAAGAGAGGGAGAGAGGGAGGGAGGGAGGAAGGAAGAGAGGAAGGGAAGAAGACCAGACTATGTGGCCAGTACTCAGTCCCAATTTAGTCCCATGGATTAAACTTTGTTCAGTGAGGGTGAGCAGGGCCAAGCAAAGGATCAGAAAAGGCTGTGGACTGGCTTCTCAAGGACGATGGGTGGGAAGAGTTCCAGGCAGCTGGTGGCACGGGGACCGGGGCCAGCTGTCTCCTGCTGACCACGCCTGAGTTCCCCCCAGGCCTCTCACAGTGAGACCCCAACAGCTGCCACAGTAGAATGTGCCTGTTGGCCACAGGCGACCTGCAGAGCAGGGCCAGTGACCCTGGGGTGAAAGGTTCACCTGTGGCCCTCGGCCTCCTGCCTCACCATCTGTCTCACCACCTGCAACTGCCATTTTGGCTTCTCCCCTTCAGCATCAATGGAGAAGCAGCTACATATGTAATAAACGGTGGGAGATAGAAAGGCCATCCTTTTGTCCAAAGGCCTGGGTAGGCTGGATGTCACTGTGTACTGACTGAGAAGGCTGGAGGTGTCCGCATGCTAACAGGCGGTAAGGTCCCATGGACCCCAGGAGCATCTCTGGTGAGTGGCCACTCTATCATGAGTAAAGAGGGCTCCTGCCCACTCCCTGCAAGGGGCAGGAGAGCTAATGTGTCCATCACCCTGTGGCCTACCAGGAGTCGAGCTCGCTGATGGCAGAGCCACCCCTCCCCAGGTCTGTGGCAGCCTCCTCAGGCTGAGAGGGGCTCTGCTTCTATGTCTGTTAAATGATGTGGTCCCCGTGTCAGAACACCCTTGAGGAATTTAATGTACCAATTTCAGTGGCATCCGTGAATCCCAGCAGGTCCTGGTAAGAGAGGCAATTTAATAAGCAAAGGAGGTTCCGGGGGCTGGGTGGATTGGTTCTGTGGGTAAAAGGCTTGCTATACAAACATGAGGACCTGGGTTCACATCCCTGGCACCCACAAGAGACAGGAGTCAGGGTGTGGATCTGTAACCCCAGTTCTGGGGAAGAGGGGTCAGAGTCAAGAGGATCCCCGAGGCTCGCTAGATGGACTGTCTAGCTAAATCAGTGAGGTCTTGATTCAGTGAGAGACCCTCTTTTTAAAAGGTAAGGTAGAGAGAGACAGGAAGACCCCAAATATGGAAGTCTGACCTCCACATGCATGTGCGCACACACGAACATGTACATATGCGTATATACACAGGAGAATGCAGGCTCCCTTACCTATCAGCCGTGTGGCTGGGCAATCGGCTTCCCCTCACTGTGCCGTAGATTCCTCCCCTGTAATGTGGAGGTACTCCTGGCCTCTCCCCCTGCAGCTTGCCCTAGGATTGAGTGACGTGTCTCAGAAGACCTTAAGGCTTGGCACGTGATGATTTGGTGATCAGTATTTGCTCTCAGAGTGACCAAAAGCTCGTCGTCCATTAAGTCTCACCAGGTTCTTGGAAGACTGGAGGGAGGGGCCTCCTGATCCTCGGGGACAATATATGTGTAGTCTTTGGGTGTGTGACCACAACCCACAAAGGTAATATCTCAAAGGGTCTCCAACAGCCTGCTCTGCAGCATTGAAGATTCAGCCTATTCCCTGGGGTTGAGCAGGAGAGGGTTAGACACCAGGTAACGCTCAAAACAGACTGACTGGGTCATAACTGCCTGGCACACGCCCTGTGACTTGTGACAAGGCAAACCACGGGGAAACATCCCCTCCCCCACCCCCAAGCCAGTTCCTGCCTTTACAGAGCTGATCCAGCTCAGAGATCTTTTTCTAAGTCCATCTACATAAAGTGGGCTGTTCTCAGCCCCAGGACTCACTCTCCTGCTCCAGACATATAGATCAGTGCTTCTCAACTTCCCTAATGCTCAGGCCTTTAATACAGTTCCTCATGTTGTAGAGACCTCCAACCAGGAAATGATTTCATTTTTACTTCATAACTGTAATTTTGTTCCTGTTATGAATCATAATGTAAATATCTGATGTGCAGGAGAATTGATAAGCGACCCCCTTTAAAGGGGTAAGAGACCCACAGGTTGGGAACTGCTGCCCTACACAAAGTGTGATTCCCAAATGTCAGTAGTCTCCATAAAAGTCCTGAAGGAGAAGATGACTTCAGTTTGTCGACCACTCGCTTTTGTTAACTAATTAAACCAACTTGTCTACTCCTGCTATCACCTTCTCTTGGCATGGAGAGAATATACAGCCCTCACAGACATGTTAATGAGAAGTACGCTAATGTGCCCTTGGGTATGGCCCTCCATGGGCAGACAGGAGCAGTGCAGGCCCCAAGGAGGCTGCAGTTGGAGTTTGCACAAGAGGTTTCATCTGGAAGATGGGCTTGAATGGTCTCAGACCGGGTTGCTTCCGGCTTAAACCTCATGCTTCTGTTGGCCACAGCACCTGTCTGGGTGGAGCACCAGGGCAGAAGCAAAGGAGGCTGGCGTGTGCGTGGTCCCCGTTCCCTTCCTCCTTCCTTTCCAAAGCAGGAAGAAAATGAACCCACACTGGCGGCCTCCTTTGTGCCTGGGTAAAATACCTCTCGGGCAGGAAGCCGTCCACACACTCCATTTTTTATCTTCCTGGGCCTCTGTGGTGTGTGTGCCTTGTGTGTGCATGCATGGGAAGGCTGAGGGTCAGTGGGGCGAGTCTTTTTTCTATTGCTGTCTAGTTTTGTTTTGTTTTGTTTTGTTTTGTTTTGTTTTGTTTTGTTTAATTTTCAGATAAGATCTCTCCCTGAACTCAGAGCTCACCAACTGGCAAGACCAGAGCTGGTCAGAGAGTTGCAGGCATCCTTCTGTCTCCACCTCCTTGGTGCCACCATGCCCAGCATTTCATTAGGTTCGAGGGATTGGAACTCAGGTCCTCACACTTACCCACCAAGCTGCACCTTACCCACAGAGCCATCACCCCCCCCCGCAACACCCTCTCCCTCCTGCTCTTTCCTGGGGGGGGTCATTTTTTTCTTCCTGGCATAGGGAGTTGATTGTATTCAACAACAGTGCCCCCTCCCTCCATTTTTCCCTATGTCTGGGAATGGTTGTGACAGTAAGCAGCTTTGTGTGAATTTTCCTCAGAGAAAGGGGAGGAACATTGCAGTCCGTTGGTCCAAACAGGAAGAGTTGTAGCTCGGTGCTCCTGGGAGTCAGTCCGTGTGTATGATTCAGACGGCTTTTCCAGACCCAGGGGCAAGGGTCGGGGGTGGGGGTGGGGACAAGATGTCAAAGGTTCCATCTGGAGTGGTCATCTGATGCTGTGGCCATTGCTTAGGGCTGTACTGGCATTGGGACAACTACAGCCTTGGCCTCTTGCTAGGTGGTGCAGAAGGTGACCCGACCTATGTGCAGCTGGGATCAGCAGGAGTGCAGGAGCTGGGCTGGCACCTGCCCTGCGTGAGGCTCTGCTCACTTCAGCTCTTTCATCTCTGATCTGGGAGGAAAGACAAGACTGGCTCCTGCCGGCTCTCCAGAAAACTCTCTGAACTCCCCTCCTCAGAGGACCTGGCACTCTCAGAATATTCTGGCACTGCTTGCTGGGCTATGTCTCAAGTATTGCCCTGCCACCAGAAGAATGCTGAGTCGTAAGAGGTCCAGTTAGCAGGAAGGGGTGTGGAGGCAAAGACACTCGTTGGTCACCCTGCCCCATAGTAAGCAGCAGGAAGGTCCCCGGTCCTTGGGTCCTTGGTAGTCTCACCTTCTGGACCTCAGCCACCTCACCTGTCAAATGGGATCCTAGGTATCTTTACCCCAAACAGCACGGGGGATGTGGCACAGTCACCTGGATACAGGCTGTAAGTAAATAGAGCCTGGTTACACTTAAGAGTTCTTTAAGGATTGGCCAAGTAGAGTCACGGTGGCTGGGTACTGGGGACAAGCTGATGGCATCCTGAAAGCTCAGGTTTCCTGTCTTTAACCAACATTAAGACATCTCCAGTACATGAACAAGCTCGTGGGAAAAGGACCCATTTGCCCGCTGCCCAGTGTGTACCACAGAGGCACCACCTGGTTTTAAGACTTGGGCCTTTCACAACATTGGCCACTGAGAGGCCAGATAGACCTTGTTTCTTTGGTACTCTGAGAATACTCTAGATACTGAGTCCTTTAGACTCTTGGTTGATGGTTTGAGATGTGGGGCGCTCTTCACCTCTGGGCACGTTGTAATGAGGGGCTCTGTCTTTGCTCTGTTTGCCTCATCTTGTGCAGCAGTCCCTGGCTGGACGCAGCTGGGCTCAGCCAGCTTTGAAGACGTTCCTCAGCTCTTTGATGGGGAGGTGAGGGTACCAAGACAATCTAGCTAGGCCACCAGCTGTTGATAGTGGGCCCTGGGGAGGTTCCGAAATGCAGAAAATACTGAGGTGGCTTACCCGAACATACTGAGATGGCTTACCCGAGCTTCTGGAAGACTCGGTGTATGGGATCCCATGTGCTTAGGACAAGGATACCCTCAGCACTCAGGCTAAGCACTGTTGGATGTATGTGGTGTGTGTGTGTGTGTGTGTATGTGTGTGTGTGTGTGTATGTGTGTGTGTATATACATGTGTACATATATACATGTGTATGCATGCGCACACTTTCATTTTTGTGTATGCAGATTCCAGAAGAAGGCATCAGATCCCTTGGAACTGAAATGGCCTTGAGTTTGTCAGATTGACTGGCCAGCAAACTCCAGGGACCCTCCCATCTCACCCTTCTACCCAGAACTTCAGTTACAGGTGTCACGCACAGCATGCATGGCTTTTACAAGGGATAGAACTCAGGTCCCCATGCTTGCTGAGCAGGCACTTTACCAACAGCACCATCTCTCCAGTCCCATCTTGCAGGGTTAGAGAGTTAGCAATGGCCTCGGGTCCTGGGTCTCTTTACCTAGCAGATGGTACCAGCTGACAGCTGAGGCTGCTTGCCAGTGCCTGCTCATGCCGTGAACTTCCTCCTCCTCCTCCTCTGGCCCTGCTCAGCCCCTGCAGGCCCTGCAGGACCTCTGCCAAGCCTGACCTCCTGGCTCTACAGCTCAAACCCTGGGAGGTCCAGCCTGAGGAGCCTGCATGCAGGGCTTTGTGTTTTACTACTATTTATTGTTCTTGTTATTTTAACATTTATGGAGTGCGTCTTAGCTGTGAACTCGCTTCTCAGGCGTCACTGTGGTCAGACTCTCTCCAGGGTGCGGGGCTGAGCGTTTCTGCTTTGATTCTGGCCCTATCCACTTTATTAAAAACAATGTTCTGCTTGGGGCTGCCTTTGTTCCCAGAGCTCTTGTGCATGTGGCCCCAGGTCCACCCGAAGCCCCTTGACACTGTTCTTTGAGGGGAGGTGTTCCTGTGGAGGCCAGAGGCAGGCAAACAGGCTCAATGAGAGGCCGGGGAGCATTGAGTTCAGGATTTGAGGGCCAGATAGTCTTTCAGGAGCTACTTAACTCTGGTCCTCTCCTGTCTGTGTCGAAGCAGGCACAGACAACACAGAAACAAACCTTCGTTTATGAAGACAGCAGTCAGAGCTGATCCGGGGTACCATGGTTTACAGATGCTGAGTTTCCGATAGACTTCGTTCATATCGGAACCCCTATTGAACCCTTCTGTGAATCTAACCTGCTTCTTCTTCAAGTGATCTAGAGCAAGGTTTGGCAAACCCAAACTTGAAGGTCAAATGTCTTCATTTGTCTGTGGTTTAAATAAAGTTTTATTGCCACAAGGCCATGGCCACTGGCTCTTGCATCTTTTGCATTTCCCCCTTTCTACAACAAAGAGACACACTTCTCAGCCCCACAGAAGCCTACAGCTCTTCACAGGATGTGTCTGCTGACCCATCTCCCTGCCCTAGGTGGTCACTGAGTAGCCTTTCCCACAGCAGCCTTTTTACCTGAGACTAAAACTGGCCCGTTTTAGAATTATCTTATGGTGTCATTCTGACTCTAGGGAACAGAGTGGGTATGCATTGCTGTGCATGTGGAGGTCAGAGGTCACCTCCATTCCTCAGGACCTGGACACCTTGTGTGTAGTTCCAGAAACAAAGGTCTCCCGCTAGCCTGGAGGTCACCGCTTAGGTGTCTCTCACCTCACCACAGAAGCTCTGGCTTAGAGATGCATGCTACCTTACCTGGGTGTAGGTGTTCTGGAGCTCTCAGCTCAGGTCCTCATGCGTGTGTGGCCCTTGCCCATTCACTCATCTCCCCTGATGAGCCTGGGAGTTTCATCTTTAGAACTGTGATAAATATGAGACTCAGTTGGACCAAACCTATCCTCAGAGTGAAGACTCTTGTCACATAGAGTTTAGCCAGGAGAGGATATGTGGGCTGGAGGAACTGAGGGTCTGGGGTTAGAATAAAGTCCGGGCACAACTGGGTCAGGTTTCAGAGAGGCAGTGAGGATCTCGGTGCTTTCTGGCTCTGGACCACATGCTGCTGCCTGTACACAAGCCAGGTGGTGGGGAGGTCCCAGTCCCATATGTTCTTAGGCACACAGTAGGTACTCAGTAAGTGTTCATTGCATGAATGCACTGCAGGAGCTTAGCCTAAAAGCATGATAGTTCTCTCTCTCTCTCTCTCTCTCTCTCTCTCTCTCTCTCTCTCTCTCTATTTTATATGAGTACATCATAGCTGTCTTCAGACACACCAGAAGAGGGCATCAGATCCCATTACAGACAGCTGTGAACCACCACATGGTTGCTGGGAATTGAACTCAGGACCTCTGGAAGAGCAGTCAGTGCTCTTAACCACTGAGCCATCTCCCCAGCCCACAATAGTTTTCTAGGTTTTGATCCCCATTCCAGGACTTGGGAGTGTTTGTACAGCATATATGAAGGGATACTGGAGACATATGTGTTGGCAGTTCCTGGTCCTTCATCTGGGGCTTAGACAAGGTCTTAACTTTTGCCTGTCTGAACTATGCATCTTTAGCCATACAGCAAAGTGCACGAGCCATGCAAGGACAGAGTGACAGGAGGCTGAACAACTGGGGCAAGGTGAATTGTGGGTCCAGGGTGCATGCCAGGCAGTTGACTTTGCTTTCTTCATCACATAGACAATTCCTGGCACAGACTACACATTGATGTGTGAAGAGCCATCTCTGTGGATTTATTTAAAGGTGATTCAGGGACATGAGTGAAGAGGGTCCTTCAGCCTTCACAGACACATAGCTATAAAGTAAGTGTCAATTACTTTCAGGATCTAGAGAGATTACTCAATAGTCAAAAGCATTTGTTGCTCTTTCAGAGGACCCAGGCTCAACTCCTAGTACCAATAGCATCTGCTCACAACCATCTGAAACCCCAGTTCCAGGGAGATTCAACAGGCACACATGTGGTGTACATACATGCATGCAGGCAAAACATTCATACACATAAAGTAAAATGAGTAAGTCTTTAAAAATATATCAATTACCTTCCCAGAATCAGAAAGGAATAAACTTTTGTTTCCCATATGCCCCTTACCCCCTGTGAGACCCTATACTCTCTCAGAGACTGTGTCTTCATCACCATAAAATAATCTTCAAGACTCTCTAACCCCAGGAGTCTAAGATTCTGAAACCAAGTGTCCAAAAATGTGGAAGCCACAGAGCTGGCCTCTGCAATCCAAAATTACACCTTAGCTAGAGTGCTAGACTGTGGGAAGAGCACTATGGTCAGCCTACAACACCTATTCTCTGCTACTGGTATTGAGGACCTGGAAAGTACTTACAGAATCTCTTGCAGCTAGGTTTCTTCAAGCAAACCCACTCTTGTGGAATCCAAATGGCTGATGTCACACTTTAAATATCTCTGCTACTCAGACTGATTCTGCCTCTGAATACAGTCTAGAGGGCTTTGCTATACAACCAACCTTCATAGAATCTTAGTGAGCACTCACTAGCTTTATGTGTTGGCAGTCATAGCATCTCAGCCCATCCCCCCTTCCCCAACCCCCAGAGATGACCACAAGATGAGGATTCAGATGCAGGTGGCCTGTATAAGAGGTGATTGTGGGAAATACTATACTGGAAATGAAAAGACAAGAAGAGAAGGAAAGGCAGGCGTGGAAGATGTGTAACTGACAGGTAACTCTCCAGACATTCAGGGCTTACTGCTGATAGGACCAGCTTCTAATAAAAATGTGCTCTGGAGGCTCCTCTCAGAAGAGGCAAGGAAGCCTGCATATGCAAAGAGAGCCACTGTGGGGGTAGTGGCTAAGGTAATGCTAGCTTCTGTAACAAACACAGCATATAGCCTGAAGGTCACAGGTGACCTTCCATGTACAGACCAATTTCAGGTTTTGTGGTAAATTTTGTTCCCTTGGCTTCTCTTCCCTCTGATCACTCAGTGGCAAGTCCTGTTGTCAAGTTCATGAGAACAGAGAAGCTATGATTGGGAGTTAGAAGCTTGATGGACCACAGGACACTTATTTACAGATCTATATCACACTGCACACATGACTTGTGCCCATGATCCATGAGTCATTATCCATGCCTAGCTGCAAGAGATCCAGGGACATGGTATACTCCTGTGTTCAAGAGGAAGAAAGCTAGGTTATGGTGAGCATGTTGGCCTCAGAACCTTTGAAATTAGATATCTGAATCAAGGAGTACCAACAGAGCCCTGAGTGTACTAAACACCCACTAAACATGACTTCTGCTACTGTAAACATGTGTTTCTTTCCTGTTCGACAGTGTCATAATCCCCATAGCACATGTGTGCCCTTTGTCTCTGCAGATGTGTGCATCCCTGCCAGATTTGGTTTTGGTTTTGGTTTTGATTTTCATTTTCATTTTTTTTAACCATTCCTAATCCTCTACCAACTGGCAGGCCTGTTGATTGTCCAAATTTTTTAGAATTTCACATAAAAATTGGTCAACACCAAATGCACTTGGCTGGACTGTGTCCCCAAAGATATCAAATTTTTAATACTGAAATTCATGTCAGTTGGTCATGGTGATACACACCCATAATCCCAGATCTCAGGAAGTGGTGACAGAAAGATCAAGAGTTCAAGGCCAGCTTGGGATACAAAAGGAGAGTCTGTCTCTAAAACTTAGAAATTAATTAATTTTTAAAAGGGCTACATGTGTGATGTGATGACAAAGTACTTGTCTAGCATATGGACCAAAAAAGTAAAAATAAAAAAGTTAAACAATATCTTAGGTGATAAAGATTTTGTAGATAGGATTGAATTGAAGCTCTTGAGAGGAGGAGAGGATCTTATGATCTGGTGGACCCCAAATGTAATAATGGGTGTTCCTAAAAGAAGTACCCACATACACACACCGACTGAGAAAGTAAGGCGAAGGCAGACAAAGACATTAGCCTTGAAGATCGGATGGATGCAGTCATAAGCCGAGCAGCACTGGTGGCTACCAGAAGCTGGGAGAGGTGAGAGACAAGCGTCTGCCCAAGATCCTCAAGGGAACACAGCTCTGGAGGGACCTCGACTTAAAGGAGCAGGCTATGAGGAATTTGACATTCTGATTTTCTCATGTTTGAAAGAATACCTTATGTTTATTCTGAGCCACTAAATGTGTGGCACTTCATGATAGCAGCTACAGGAAACTGGGTCACCAAAGGCTTCCTGGAGTTCTCTGGGTGGTGAAATGTGTAAGAACCATGAGCTGGAGATTGTCCCAAACAGAATTCCCTGCCATCGGACTGGGCCTTCCTGAGGGATGGATGCTAGCCTCCCTCCCTTGGTAGTTGGTACAAAAGTCTAGTCTCCCTGGCTATCTCCTTGCCCCTTGCTTCTTGTAAACCACTGTCTATCAAGGCTTGTCAAAACCACTCTGAAGTGGCTGCCCTTCGCTCTGCCTATCCTTTCATTTTAAAAATCACATGCATGTGTTAATAGGAGCATGCGCAAGCACACGCATGCCATGCTGCGAATGTGGAAGTCAGATAACAACCTCAGGGGCTGACCGTCATCCTGTTTGAAATAAAGTCTCTCTTGTTTGCTGCTTTGAACAGATGTTGAGCCCAGGTCCCCTGAGAGCTTCCAGGGTCCTGACGCCTCCGCCCCCATCTTGCCACATGAACTCTACAACTGCAGGTGCGCATTGCTGTGCCCAACTTCACGTGGGGTCTGAGGATTCAAACCCAGGTTCTCGCGATTGCTTGCACAGCACATGTCTTACCCACTGTGGCACCTCCTGAGTCCCCACTCTGGCATTTTCTTCTCCCCAGCATGTCTTTACTGGTAGTGAACACTTATTTTGGTTTTTGGTTTTTTTGTTTCCCTTTGTCTTTGCCTGACCTCAAATGTCAGTCTCCCCAGCTTGCCTGCACCTGTCTCCCTGCCTGTCAGTGAAATCCAGCGAGTCTGCACAGTAGCAAGTCACCATCGTAGCCCAGGCTACCAAGGCATGGTCCCTCTTCTGTGCTTCAGTGCAGGTCTATAGTCCACAGCATCTTCAACATCCTCCTGTGTCTCTCTGCCACTTACACCCCTCCCCCAGGACACACACACACACATCTGTGTGCACACAAACAAGAATAGGCCTCTTCCTTCACCTGCTCCCATTCTGGAGTGTGAATGTGTCAAAGAAGAAGGGAGTTTTGTGCTCTCTCTCTCTTGCTCTCTCTCTCTCTCTCTCTCCCTCCCTCCCTCCCTCCCTCCCTCCCTCTCTCTCTCTCCCTCTCCCTCTCCCTCTCCCTCTCCCTCTCCCTCTCTCTCTCTCTCTCTCTCTCTCTCTCTCTCTCTCTCTCTCTCTCTCTCTGACACACACACACACTACAACCATCCATCCATCTGCTCTCTGCAGCTCTCAGGCCCCATGTCCCACTCAATCAACAGCCCCTTAGAAGAATTCCAGAAGCACCTGCCCTGGGATTCACCAGCTCAACTGGAAATCTCAAAGGGGTGCAGGGAGGGATTGCCTGGCAAAATTTGCAGGAAAATGGCTTTTATTGATGTTGTTCACAGGGTGATGGAGGGCAAATGCTGGGGATTGAACCTACCTCCTCACGCTTGCTAGGCAAGCATTTGCCCACTGAGTCCCAGATGACTTTTTAAAGGACCACTCTGGCCAGACAGCAGTTTAAGCAAGTTGAGCACATGTCATAATTCTGAGCCAAGGAATACCGGTAGGAAGAGGAGACACTTTGGGGGCTCTTGGAGCACACAGATCCTAGATCCTAGGACAGACAGCCGCTGAGATTGCCAGACATGCTTGCCCGGTGCAGATGCTATCCAAAGCACTTCATCGATATGAATTCATGTATTTCTCCCAACGGCCCCACTGAAGGGAGCTTGCATGACTTCTAGGGGTGTGCGAGCAAAATTGTATGACTTGCCCAAAGTGTTATGACTGGCCTCCAGGAGTTTCCTCGGTTCAGTATAGACATATAAACTGCACCTCCCTGGCTATAGCCAGCCCTGACAGGTGTTTCTGAAGCAAACTCTATACCCTACATCCCTGTCTTTTTCGGGTGGTGAAAACCCACACTAGTCACTGTTCTGTCTCCTCTGAGGTGTGTCTCGGAGTCCTCAGGGCAGGACTCAGGCCTAGGCACACAACAGTCAAGTGTTGAAAAGCAACAGCCTGGGCAGCTGTGGAATGGGAGGCTCTGCATTTGGTCTACCTGGAGCAAGCCAGGGTCTAAACTCATGAGCTATGACTGGGCACAGGGAGACAAGGGAGGAAATAAATATAAAATGTGACTTTTGATTTTAGGGCTCCAGAGGAAATGAAACAGGGTAACATGCAGGACTTAGGGGTTCTCTATTCTACTGGGATGTTTTAAAAGCTTTGGAGTGGGGGGCGCATCTGTGCACACTTGTGGAGATAAGAAGACAACCTCAGGTGTCAGTCCTCACCTGCGACCTTGTGTGAGACAGGGTGGTGTGGTCTTCTGGAGTGTAGCCTTTGGCTATGCCAGACAGAGAGTGGGAATAGTTCTCTAGACTGAGGGAAACCACGGAAGAAGAGGCCAAGTGGCTATAGGGCATTCAACCCCGGGATGAGCAGCAGTAGGAGGAAAAGAGATGAGACCAAAGGGCTTTGCCTTTTTTGCCGGGTTTCTGAGTTCTAAACCAAGATTCATCCCAAGATCCACGGAATCAATCCCACAATTCAATTCCACAGTCCACGGGCCACACCCAGCATGCTGGAAAGGAGGGGCTTCAAAGAACAGAAAGCCCCAAGTGTGCTGCCTGAGGTCAGCTTGGCCCCCCAAGGCCTTTCTTCCCAGTTTGGTAAAGGGCTCCACTGTGTTGTAAACTTGTGTGCACTGAGGGTCAAGAAAATGAAAGCCACTGCTTTGGGTCCCCGTGATGTTTGGAATTTAGCCCAAGGGCAATGGAGAACCATTAAAGAGGTTTTAGAGGGGGCAAGGCGAGGCCAGAATGGTGTTTTAAAACCTAGCTGGGGGAGCTGGCAGAGGGAGTCTGGGGGAGGCCAGGAGGCTGGTGGAGTTAGTCACCAGGGAGGGAGTGACAGCCAGCCAGCCCTGAACAGCTTCTGGCATATGGTGGGGCGGGGCTTGCAGATAACTGTAAAAGGCTGCATGGCCTGCACAGGGCAAAGGGCTAGACTTTTGAAAGGTTTGGCTCAGTCCCTGGGGACCCCCACTCACCTCCTTTCTGGGGAGTACTCTCACAAGCATGCAGACAAAGGACTATTTTATTTTGTGACTAGTAAGTGTGCATGTACAGACATGAGCGTTCACGCTGCATGTTCATGTGTGCACGTTCATGTGTGTGTGTTCATGTATGCTGTGCGTCATGCACCAGACTAGCTATCGCACAAGCATCTAAGGATTCTCCTGTCCCTGCCTCCCATCGCACGGTAGGAGAGCTAGGGTTACAGGCGTGTGCTCCCCCTGCTTGGCTTTACAGGCCCCGGGCATGCCAACAAAGGTCTTTGTGCTTACGCTGCAATCCGTTGAGCCGCCTGCCCTGGAGTTTGCCACCCTGCCTGGCAACACTTGGCAACATCCACTCATTAACACCCTCACATAACCCTGTCGAGAAGTGCTATTACTACCCCCACTTCAAAGACAAGGAAACTGAGGCCCAGGAAGGGAGAGAGAGGTTATTTGTGCAGGGCCACAGTTCCCAGCAAGTTGTGTGGTTACAGGTTCATGCCTGTAACCTCACCACTCGGAAGGTCTACAGAGATTTGCTGTATTCCGGAGCCAACCTGGTGTACACGGTTCTAGGCCAACCTGGGCTATTGAATAAAACTGCCTCAATTGGGGGTTGGGGGGAGGGCGTGTCGGGGGAAGCTCGGGAATGGCTCAGTAAGTGAAATGTTTGCTGCCCAAGCAAAGGGTCTGACTTTGGATCCTTAGCGCTTGATTAAAAAGATGGGTGTGTCCTTAACTTCAGTGCTACACGGGGAGGCGTGTACATAAATCTCAGAGGCTGACCAGCCAGGT
>NW_028227257.1:12875000-13202500 GCF_978045245.1 Mus caroli | reverse complement strand
ATCAGTCAGCAAAGCCGCCCAGCCGAGGCCATCTCTACTCCCAAGTGATGATGGCACAGTCATGCAATATTTAGAGGAAGGAAACAACCAACAATTATAACCAGAAGCATCAGGAGCTGGAGAGATGGCTCAGCAGTAAGATCCGCTCCTCTTCCTCTAGAGGACCCAGGTTCCATTCACAGCACCTGCCTTCAGGACGGCTCACAACCATCTGCAATTTCGATTCCAGGGGACCTGACGCCCTCTTCTGGCTGCCTTGGGCACTGCACACATGAGCTGCATGTACATACACATAAGCAAATACTCATATAAATAACATCAAAAATACATTTAAAAATAGAATTATCACAGGTCAGAGCTGACAGCTCTATCTGTGGACCAGGAGGTTTCAAGAGCTGTTTCAGAGCATGGAGGCTGATGACACAGACATGGAATCCACTAGAACAGTGGTTCTCAACCTCCCTAATCCTCAGAACCTTTAATAGAGGTTTTTTTTATGTTGTAGTGGCCTCCCAACCATAAAATTATTTTTGTTGCTATTTCATAACTGTAATTTTTACTACTTCTAGGAATTGTGATGTAAATATCTGATATGTAGGATATCTGACGTGTGACTCCGAGGGGAGGCCATGCAGATGTGTTACGAGGAAGACACATTGTTCACAGATATGAAATTGTCAAGAGATATTCAACTAAAAAAACAAAGAAGTGTACTGGCTTTGTCTTTCAAGTCTGACTTTAATACTATCTATAATCTTTAACAGTACTTTTTAATAGCAACATTCTAAAAATGTGTGTAAGTATTTAGCTAAAATTACTTCTTTGGGGAATTAAATTGTTTGAATATGAAAAAAACTGGAAGTTTTATATGAAGCAGCTATTCCACTTCTGGGTTATAAAAAAAAAAAAAAACAACCTGAAATCTGGGTCACAAAAAGTTTTAACACACCCTCATTCATTAAACAGCCCAAATGTCCACTGATGGATACACATGTTTAAAGAATGTGGTATGGACAGGAGAAAACTATTCACCAGAAAAAACAAGACCAGATCACAGCAACATATGACAAACCACGGATACTGAGAGTAAGCTTGTGACAGTAAACACTGCCCGGTTCACGTTCCCTGGTGAGTGGAGAGCAGTCGGCAGAGGCTGGGAAGGGGAAGCGGGGACCCAGTTACCAACAGGCATACTGTTTCAGGGTCAGGGGCTGGGATGCGGCAGGGAGTCGAGAGTGCTTCTGGTTCTCTGGAAGCCTGAGTTTGGTTCCCAGCACCCACTCAGGAACCTCATACTGGCCTGTGTTTCCAGCTCCAGAGGATCTGATGCCCTCTTCTGGTCTCTGAGGGTATCTGTGCTCACATGTACACCTACACAAAGACACACAACCTACACAATTAAAAATGAATAAGATTCAGGGTTTTTTCTGTGTGTGTGTATGAGGGTTCTGCTCGCATGCGTGTCTGTGTACTATGTATATACCTGGTGTCTATAGAGACCAGAAGAGGGTGTCAGATCCCCTCCAATCAAAGTTACAGATGGTTGTGAGCTGCCATTAGATGTCGGAAATAGAGACCAGGTTCTCTAGAGAGGCAACTGCCAAGCCATCTTTCCAGCCTCTAAAGTACACCTTAAAAACACAAAGACAGAGGGGTTCTGGAGGTCTGCCGTGTGTACTGGGACACAAGCAAACAATACTGAGTTGCACACTTAAGCCCTGGTTCGGAGGACTGATCTCCTGCTAAATAGTCCTTCCACAATTTCACACCCACTCGTGCGTGTGAGCATACACACTCACGTGCACACACACACACATTCATACAGTAAAGTTCTGTCAACAGTAGCTTTGAACTATTGGATTTCAAACACAACTGCTGTCGACTTCGGGAGTCCAGTTTCTTCTTGTGTCCACAGGATCTTCTCTCTCTGGTTTTGCTGACAATAAATATGCTGTTCATACCCTCCCTGCCCCCATTTAATAAAGATGTCCAACCCTAATAGCTGGGTTTTAAAAACTCATACTGTGGATGACTTTAATTAAGAGACCAGTCAGAAATGCCAAGAACTCAGGGTCCTGTGGGTGGGCTGTCAGGGAGGGAGGGGGCCAGTTATTAATAGCTTTCCTTCCCCCAGACCCCAGCACACTGAGGCTGGCAGGGCATGTGTTCCCATCTAGAAGGGCAGAACAGCTGGAAATGAGGCAGTCTAATTAAGTCTTCATATGTTGGGGTTTCTAGAACCTTCTGGAGTAGTCTTTCATTGCCTTTGAAATTCAGTCTTTGGACTCACACTGGACTTGGGGCTGGTAGTGGACAGGAAACATAGCCACTAGCTATGACTTCCCAGGGTCCAGTGGGCCCCGAATGTGGCCTGCTCCCTTGGTGGCCGACTTGAAGCGTGGGACACAGCCATGCACACATTTTCCTCTCGGTGTTTCAGGTTTTTGTGATACTGGGGATCGGGTTCAATTCATTTATGTGTTCCAAGAGCCTGGAAGGTAGCCAGGTCCCGAGTGTGACTTGGCAGCGTGAGATGTCCCATTAGTTCCTCGGCAAGACACTGCTGCGTCATTGGGAAGGCAGCTGACTGTGGTTATAAAACACCAGCAGATGCTTCTAGGAGTGCTGGGGGTGGAGGGGCTGCATGCACCCCTTGGGTTGGGAGTGCTGGGGGGGCTGCATGCACCCCCTTGGGTGTACACTCATCACCCAGTCGTCCTTACAGTGTGGCTTTCTTCTCATGATGCAAAGCTACACTTTCCAAGTGAAGAGGCTTCCCTAGGCCTTAAGGCTGCACTGTGAAGGCATCATAGGAAATTGGGGGTGGGGAGACCCATTGGTTCATCTGCTCAAATCCCACCACTTTCCAGCCATTGCGAGGCCAGGCCTCACTGGACCGCTGGACCGCAGGGTACCTGGTATAAACAGAGGGTAAGTGGGGCTGAAGAGATGGCTGAGCAAGTAAGAGCACTCACTTTGGACAGCTCACAACCACCTGGAACCCCAGCTGCAGGGACAGCTCACAACCACCTGTAACTCCAGCTGCAGGGACAGCTCACAACCACCTGTAACTCCAGCTGCAGGGACAGCTCACAACCGCCTGTAGGGAGTAACGGGCCTCTTCTAGCCTTCCCTGGAAGCTGAACACCAATAACACACAAATATGTCCTCATGCACACACACAAAAATAAAATAATAAACAAACAAATAAGTAAATAAATAAATAAGAGGGATGTGGGGACATCAATGGCCTTTTAGCACCAAGCTGGTTTGGTGGGTAAATGACCACAGACAGCCATGAAGTTAGAGCTTTGCATCTGACAACGGAGTCACAGTTGCTTGGCCACTGGAATAATGGCTAAAGTAATGAGGCTTCTCTTGACTTAAAAAAGGCAGTACCCTGGGCAGGTGTGGAGGGCCCACGACAGCCAGAGAACGGACTATGGGCGCTTCACAGACTCAACTAGGCTGCTGGGGTGCATGCTCTGTCTTCTTTCCTAGCCTCCTCAGAATACCTCTCCCTGGCCACTTGCTTAGGTTTGGGAGACAAGGAGGCTGTTTACATCTGTGTTGCTTAAATACCAACATACGAAGGGGAGAGTTGGAGCTAGGCAAGTGTGGTGGTATGTGCCTGTAATCCCATCACTCAGGAGGCTGAGGCAGGAGGATTGTGAATCTGGGTTCCATAGTAAGATCCCATCTCATAAATTAAAAAGAGCAAAAGAGGGGGAAAATATCCAAAATTATTGAAAACAGCTGTTCCAGGAGGGAGCCAGAAAAGGCTTTTCTAACAATCTTATAGAACATAGTTGTTTAGTCTGTGCGACTCTCCTGTTTATATAGAACAGAAAGAAGAGCAGGGGTTGAGGGCTGGGGGTTGGGGGAGCATGGGGGAGCTGTGTCTCCTCTGCAGTCCTCACCTTGAGGAATCCTCCTGGGGTCCCAGCTGCAGCTCTGCTCCAGGCTCCTCTTCCCTGCCTCCCCTCCCCTTCCTAATCCAGCCTGGCCACTCACTGCCTCTCAGCTGGAGCTAGAAGCCATTTCACCTAATCGCAGAGGTTATTTTCTCCGAAATGGCTTTCCTTTTAACCTTTTTTTCATGAGGATCAAAGAGGAACAGGAGAAAGGCCGCCAAATTACCTTTCCTTGCAGAGCCAGCTCTCCGGAGGGGGTGGCCTTAAAGGACAAATGCCTTTGGGGCCAGCTTCAATGCTCTCCCCACCACAGGGCTCTGGCGCTGCTCCGTGAAACAAAATGACCATTTGGGGCAGAGACACAGAAGTCATAGAAAGCTTTTGACACCAGCTCAGGAAAGAGCAGCCATTAACCTGGGTAAGAGGCCAGGGCCGATTCTATGCATGCCCGCTGCTCAAGTCCTTTGAAAGTGACATCAAGCTGGACTCCGGAGGGTACAGAAGTTGACTCTGAGAACTGGAGTTTAGTGAGAGCCCAGCGTGATGCTGACGTGCTGTGGAGCAGTGAAAAGTTACAAGGCGAATCCGGCTTCATCTGCACGGCTATTGCGAGAGGCAGAAAGAGTTCGAATGTGATTGCCTGAAGGGATGACCAGAAATGAAAATAAAAAGTGCAGAAACCCACCTGAACTGTACATTATTTTGTGAGATATTTGGAATATTAGGTTTTCCATCCTTTTGGGGGGGGTCATTTTTATGTGAACAGAGCATGCGTGCATGATTACATGTGTGTAAGCACACGTGTGTGCGCATGTGAAGGAGGCGTATGTTAGGGACCCAGCTATTGCCCTTCCATTTTGTTCAATGAGGCAGGACCTCTCAACCAACTCCAGGCCCAGTCCATGTCGCCAGCCTGGCTATGCAGCTCACTCTAGAGGTCCTCTGTCCCCACCTCATGAAGCTGGAATTACAAGCAAGATGCCTCTGCTCAGTATTTACACGGGTTCTGGGGATCCAGACTCTAAGCCTCACTCTTGTGAGACAATCGCTTTAGACAGTGAGCAAAGTCCCCAGTGCTGATATTTTCCCACGTATCTGTAGGACATAAAGGAAGCTGATCGATCCAGCCTTATGTTGCAGGGGCTGGGCATCATGTGCTACAATGTATCCAATAATGAAACACCTGACTCAGTGGAGTACCCTCAGCAGGAGGGGCTGTGCCTGAGAGACATGGCAGGACACAACAGACAAGGGAGTGGTGTGTGTGCGCGCACACACACACCTGCGCCACACACTTTAGCTGTCTCCTGCAGCTTAGGAGGCAGAGACCTGGGTTTTTGTTAGTGTTTTAATTTTTGTTTTCTCATCTCTGCAGTGGTGGTGAGAGACCCCAGGCTGCAGTCTGCTAGGTGAGGCATCCCTGTCCAGAATTTTGAAATCTCTTGATTTCCTACACAGGAGTTCCTTTACCACAATACAGCTGGCTTGGGGCCTGGGGCCTGGGTATCCCAGTGACAGGCTGGTCTGCTGGGACAGTGGGCTATGGCAGCCACAGCCTCCCCTCCCAAGTTGGGGTGATAACATTTCAGGACTTTGGCAGAAGTCTCCTGGGTTGGGTAGGAGAAACAAAGCAAAACAACAACAAACAAACAAACAAACAAACAAGTCTCTCTGGTGGAGAACCAGGACCTTAGAAAAAAGCCTTTGGCTCAGAAGTGTCAGGTGACCTGCCCAAGGTCTCAGAGCCTGCGGAGAGGTAGCTTCTATTTTCCTCAGGGCAGCACAAGCAGGGGTGGGGATCAGAGGCACAGAGGGCTTGCGACAGACAGACCACTGACTGAGCACACATAGAAAATAAAGAACAGGAAGATCCGCTATAGTTGCACAATAAATAAACAACTCTGCGCACAGGAGTTAGTGCGCGGGACCACCAAACATGGAACACTTACAAGCCCGTCAATCACCCGACTGGCCGCGCCCCCAGGCCATCAATCACCCAGCTGGGCACGCCCCCTTGGACTTCTGCTCTTTCATCACTGGGCCCCAATGGCCCTCACACACCTGCCTCATGGAGCTGAGGTGAGTCAAGGTAAGTGGCTCACAAGCTCCTCAAAGGGCCCTCAGCTACTACCATCGCTGAGTGGGTGGTTATTTAATTTCCTATGCTCAACTGACTCTGCTTCCAAAGGAAGAAATATATTTCATCCTAATTTTCAAAAAAGTTCGTGAGGCAGAGAATTGTTGGATAAAACAAAATGAAGCAGTCAATTAGCACACCCTCAAATTAGTAAAACCCCAAACAGACAAGAATAATGCCATCTAGAGAGACAGCAGTGATCAGTCCCGGAAGACTGCCTGGAGGAGGAAATTCTAGGTTTGTCTGTGAGGAGATTCAAGGGAGGCATGGGAGGAAAGCAGAGCCAAGGACACCCAGGGAGAGAAGAGGATGATGGGAAATCTGACCAGTTATAATGGGCAAATCATGCATTAATGCTACCATCAAGACCTTCAAGAGAGAGGCAGTCTCCTGGAGCGGGGCCATTAGTGGCTGCTGATGCTCTCTGGAGTCCACAGGCCAGAGACAAATCAGGAATTCTGGTGCACACAGCGGAGGGGACGTATTATGATCATGTCGGGGCCAGGCATCTGCCTACGTGTGACAAATGCTGATGAATATTAATAACCATTTGTTCCCAGGGGACCACAAATCAGTTAATTAGGGCCCTGTCAACCTGTTTATATTATCTATAAATGAAGACCCATCAGCAGCCAAACATGAAGTTAAGCGAGCCGTGTGTGGGCTGCCACTATCCCAGGGATAAATGACGCTGCCAGCTCCTGCTGAGCCCCCGCCTTGGCAGGGAGGTGGGCACAGCTCCTCAACACCCTCATTTTAATCAAGTCGTTGGTTACACGAGGCACATGACAGCCCCTGAGTTTCCTTGCGGCATGTGCAGGAAGGGGGTGGCGGGGGGGGGCATGATTTAAGACTGCCGGGAAATTAGCTCCCATCCAACCTTGGAGGAGAGAGAGTTACCCATAAATCACTATTCCCCGGGCAGGTAATCAAGCCCCCATTCCAAACTCTGATTACCCCTGGGCCTCTGCTCCCTTCACATCTTCCTGATGTGGTTGGAGAGGGGACACCCTAGTCACCAACACCAGCTGGGTCAGGTCGGCATTCTGAATGGCTTGCCTTCTCTACACTGTCCCCCTGCCCTTTGCTATCCAGAAGTCACAAGACTCTAGGGTCTGAGGCAGAGAGAGAGAGAGAGAGAGAGAGAGAGAGAGAGAGAGAGAGAGAGAGAGAGAGAGAGAGAGAGAGAGAGAGAGAGAAGTAAAGATAGGATAGGATTAGAGGAGATAGAGTTTCCCTCAGACACCAGAGCACGCCCAGCACTACGCTTCCAGCTGGAGAGCAACAGTAGTGAAGAGAACCATCGAGACTTCAGGGACGGGAGAGAATGATAATGTCGGAGCCAGCAGGGCTGCTGGGGGTGGGCGGCGTGTGTGGAAACTGAGTCTCCTGTTTCATTCTCCTTTCTAAAAACCCCTGTGAGATAAATTCTTGTAATAGTTTTTCCTTTGGGTGAGAGACTCTACCATTTTCTTGATCATTTTTGTTTTGTTAGTTAAAGACAACACTAAATTCCTGGACGCTCATTAGAATGGGCCTAGTTCCCAGGTAGGACTTGTCAAGATAACATCTAAGCGGACACCATCTCTCCAGCGAGAGTTGGAGGGAGCTGAGTGGTCTCCCCTGTTCCGGTCCAGGCTTTGCACCCTGTAGTCTCCTCCTCTGCCTGTCTGCCTTCTCTGTGACTCACAGGGACACCGGCTGCTAGAGCGAGGGTCCCAGGCTGATCCAGAAAGAGGACCCCTTGGCCTCTTCACATCTGCATACTTTACAGACATGATCCTGTACATGGGAGATAAGACTCAAACCCTGTTCACCCAGGTGGACATCAATGACAGACCCCAGGATTCCACCCAAGGCTAGTGTACCAATGAGTGTACCGGGGTTCCTTGCAGGAGTGTGGGCGACTAAGATGAACATCACTGAACATCTCATCCCAGCCTGGGGTTGGAAGGGCAAGGCACTAACGCTGCGTGCCTGGAGCTCCTTGCACAGCTTGCTGGTGACTAGGAAGGTCTGAGAGACCCCTGCTCCCAGGAGACCATCACCATTCATCTAAGCCTTGGGAATGCCAAGGGGTCAGGTGCTTCCCGGGCCTTTAACTTTCCTTTGCTTCCTGGATCCTAACAAGGTTCTTTCCAGGAAACAAGGGACATATCTCAATGCAGAGGAAGTAATTGCCACAGGTTACTGTCACAGGGCCTGGGGCCGACTTTATAAATAGTTCAGCCTGAGATACCAGCCAGGATCTAGAGAATGATACAAAGGAGACCTCTCTGAGCCTCACACAGGCTCACTGGGTTTCATGTGGCTAAGACAAAGCTAGCTGGCCTGTCTCTGCCCTCCACACGCCCTTTATAGATGAAGAAACAGACCTGTACAGTGCAGATCATCTGCCTGAAAAGATGGCAGGCCATCTGTCTGTCTGTCTGTCTGTCTGTCTGTCCGTCTGTGACAGCGTAAAGCCCAGACTTTCATGTGCAAAGTCCCAGTTATTATATCGGGTGACATTTATTTTTTATCAGCCGCACAGAACATGTCAGGAGGCTGTGAATTGATGGCTTACTGTCACCTCCAGGGAACATGAGAAGGTCATAAGTTAACTTAAGAACACAAGGGCGCAGCCAGGGGTGATTTGGAGGGGCAGTAGCAGTCCCAGAGGGGCATAGTCACGTATTGGCAGGATCCCCCAAGTGCCTGCCACTCTCCAGACTGCTGACTTACAAGCCTTGCTTCCTCTTACCCTAAAGGAGCCATCAACAGGAGGTGACAGGGACCATAACTCTGAGGGGATGACTGTGGAGCATTGCTCGTTTCTGGCTGAGTGGCGCTGAGCGACATCTGGTGATTTAGAGACCCATGGCGGAGATTAGAGGAGAGAAGCTAAATGGTGTTTTCCTTCCAGGTCTGGGCCGGCTGCAAACAGGCTTCTGTGGAGGAAGCTGATAAAAAAAAATGATCTCGTTCTACTCACAATCAGTTCCAACAGCAGACCGCACAGTCCCCCAAGAAATAAGGCATTAGCAGTGGCCGGCTGGGACTAGAGTCTTCTAAGTACAGCCATCCTCCGGCAGACAGAGATGAGACAGTGTGAAGCGTTCAGACCCCGCCCCATACCCCCACACATCCTTCTTTTTAATGAACACTGTGGAGTCATGAGGTATTTGCTTCGATCGATGCATGCAAACCACACTTCTTTCTCAAGAAAAGAGTTGCCCAAAGAACACTTGTCCCAGGAGCAGGGGACTCTGCAGTGAGGTCCTGGGTCTGTGTCACAGACCCTGGCTCCTTCCCATGTTCAGTATGTTTGTCCCCTCCTATTCCCCGGGCCACCCAGTTTACTTCTATAACGTCTCCCTTTATTCAGACCACATTCTTTAGCTGGCACAGGGATAGCCATGTGACCCAGGCCTGCTCCACTCCTGTCTGCCCTCCATCATAGGGTGAGGAAGGAGGGGTCACGTGACTTGAGCTTGCCTAATCGCTGCCTGTCCCGGGATGGTTGCTAGCAGGGTTAAGAAGGCTGCTACTGTTGTCACTAGGGCAGGGGCAGTGCCTGGACTTGCCTCTGCCTCTTTTCTGAGCCAACCCAGAACTGAGAAACAGAAGCGAGCCTGTCAAGGCCCAAGGTTACCTCCTGGATCCAGCTGCACCTGAAGCCACACCTCCCCCTTTCCTTCCCTTCACATTGTTAAGAATTCATCTTTTACTCTAGTTTGTTTTATCTGGATTTCTACCACGTGCAACCAGAAGAGTCCTGAAAACTGCTGCCTCCTTGTAAGACTCCATCTAGTCCAGAGCAGTGGTCTAGCCTACAGCCTCCCTGTGAGGACCCAGTACTAAGTGATCCTCGCTTCTTTTATCCAAAAGGCACACACAGGACAGGACATACCCTCCTCTTAAGGCCCCGTCTCAACCATGCAGAATACGAATGGTTCATACGGGTCCACTATGACTGTGAGGCCAAACTCTACCTTTCTTCCACTGATGCCTGCTCCTGTCCTGGCCCAGGCTGGGCTAGGGCTCTGAAGAGCCTTCATCTTCCTGAAGCAATTCTAGAAGCAGTCAGAAGCTCACCTCCCCTCTTCCCAGGCTCCCCCACTACACACACACACACACACAAAGAGTCCTTGTTGCCTGAAATGGATTTCCAACAGGTAGAGCAAGACAGGAAACCTGCCACTGAATCCCCCCGGATTGGCACAGCACTCTGTTTCCTGCCAGCCACTGAGAGAAGGGGAAAGGTGAATCAACAGAACGACCCACTCTGGGCTTCAACATTTTAGATGCCCTTTGGCACAGAGCAGAGATGTCTCTAACAGCCAGATACCTGAAGTCACCTCCCACCCTGCTGATATGAAGGTCACAGTCCTATACCTCAGGCTACTTGCTGGGCTCCAGTTCTGGAGTCTGTGGCTGTGACAGACTATTCTTTCTGAGGTGGAAAAGCAGGGCGAGAGGTGGTGAACGTGAGGACTGGCAGTCTTGGTTCCTGCTCTGGGTCAGCCAATGGTGACTTTATATCCTTCTGGGCCTCAGAGAGGCTTCCAAATGAGGCTCGATGATCTGAGAGCATCTTTTTGTTCCTGCTTTTTTTACTCTTGGGGGAGGGACCATGTGTATCCTGTATGTTTAAGGAGCTTCCTGGGCCTTGTAAGTTTCCCAGGAAGGGTGGCTTAGAGTCTAATAACTCCCAGCTGCATCAAAGATACTGTTACAGCTAGGGATGTGCTGGTTACTATGGCAACACTGCACTGGGAAGTGGCTCCTCCTTCAGTACTGTTATAACCAGGTGGCTAATGTCCCACGGCCACACTGGCAGTCCAACCAGTAGCCAGACCCTGGAAGCTTCTTGCTCTCCCCACCCTCCCTCTCAGCTCTGGAGAGGAGAGTAAGAGTGATCTCAGATCCTCGGCAGATGTAGTTTTCATCAGTCCAATGCTAGAGACAAATATTCACACCCTTCATGTTTCTGGGCTTGAGAACAGCCATTTCCCCCCAAAGAAAAGACACTGAAGAATTCTCAGCCAAGTGGCCAAGGGCAGATGCTTGGATCTGGGTACTATGGGACACTATCATGTCAGCTACTGTCCTAGCCCCTCCCTTCAGTCTCCTGTCACTCTTGAGGGCTTCAGAACACTTCTCCAGACACCTAGGCAGCTCTTGCTCTAGAAGCAGCCTTGCCTACCATCTGGTGACTATGAGTACCGCCCTCCTGTTCCCAGAGTTGTTAGGATCCAAGGCTGGACCCTGGGAGCTCTAAGGAACTAGGCTAGCCACCTGCTGACTCGCTATAAGCCAACCACAGACACAAATGATAGTCAAAAGCAGAGAAAGAAAATACGTCTAAAGCAGTCACATGGGGAAGAGGGACAGAGAAAGAGGTCCAGTGACTGTCCCCAACCCGGGTCCATCGTTTATATTCTGACATGAGATCTAAGTTTAAAGAAAGGGCACGAGGTATTGGTGACTAAGCAGTTCCCATCAATGTGAGGCCAGCGTTTTCCGGCTTCAGTCTTACCCGTAAGGTGGTCCCGGAGCTTCCCCCTTCCGCCTTGGTGCGTTGACATTCCTTCCTTTCCCCGTGTCTTACGCTTTGGCACTGATGTGGTGTACGGCAATGGGCCATAGGTGGATTGTGTACACCAGCTGTCCCCAGCGACAGAGAGCCGCCATGTCTGGGTACCAACCCGCTGCTGCTGCTCAGTTTGAAGCTTACCCCACACAGCTGTGTACAGCTGTTTTCCCCATCTGGGACAGATGTGTATCTTGTCACAAAAGTGCAGCATGTCCTCTTAGTCTCTGTCTCTGATCCTTCCCTCTTGGCTACGGACAGATCTTGTGTAGATTGGAAGGCGTTATGGGCGCGGAGCCCCGAATGAGCTGCTGTGCGTGTCTGGGGTGGTTTGGAGCAGCTTCTTAGAGGCAGAGGGCCATGCTGGGCCTGGACAGAGGCCTCTAGGCTGCCAGATAGGAGGAAGCACACTGGCTCTACAGGCTGGTCTGTGAGTCCACCCACTTACTCACATGGACTGTGCTGAAGGCCAGCAAACTTTTTGTGATGGCCACCAAGAGTTTCTCCTCTGGGTGTCCCAGTGACCACCCACTCAGAGACTGCCCAGGCTGATCTCCCTCCCATCAGAGCAGCAGGTGGGCAGCCTTGACAAACACGGCGCCACATTCAGGTACTAGAAGGATATTTTCCATCTGAACCACTGAGGGCCCGGGCATTCTTCCTGGGATGGACTGAGTTGATGGTTTTGTCAGACTATTGACTAACCAGAGTCAGCACAGGCAATGACTCTGGGGACACCGCTCTCCCCAGCCATGACAACCCCAACATTAACCCTCCGCTGGCCGAGGCACGGAGAGACCTTAATCCAGGGTCCTAAGGCAGCCAGGATGACAGACAGTAAGCAGGCAGCAGAGGTTGGAAAGTCAGGTCACAGCCCTGCCATCGTCACTGTTTGCCACACAGATAACCTTGTTCCACTCTATAGGACAGGTGGGGAAACTGAGGCCAGATATTCTGCCAGGGGATGAATGACATTAGCTCAAGCCTGACCTTCAAGGTCGTGGGCTGGTCAAACAAAGATGAACAAGAAATAAGCAAAAGCATAAACATTGGCGAATGCCTCTAAGAACTCAACCTCTAGATTCCCTAGACAATTCTGAAGCTTTGGCCACACTGGGGACACGTGTCAGGGCACAGTGACAATTGTGTGAGCTGTATGGTTCTGGGATCTTTAGTTTAGCAGTCCCATCCCTCTGTTCCCTCTGCTCATTCATGCCCCTGTCCCCAGCTTTCTGTCCTATCAGTAACTTTTCGTACTCACATGATCCAGGACCCAGCGTTTAGACAATATTTCTTTATTTATACAAGAAATGAGGCTAAAACATACACAAAGCTAGGCAGGTCCTTCTCTGTCTGCAGAGTTCCTGTGGTGTGAAGGAGAGTTTCTTCCTGCTGCCTCAGGCTCCTTCCGTCAGGTAGAGTGAGTGAGGACACAAGGCCCGGGTGGGCAACAACACGGCTGAGCAGAGAAAGGCTGAGTGCAAAGGAGCAGGAGGCCTGGGCAGTGCAAGGCCAGGGTCAGATCTAGTCCAGCAGTCAGGCAGGGCTGTGGCCTGCACACATCCAGTAGCTCCTGATAGCATTGTGTACAGTCCTCGATACACTGATTTCTCTTTGTTATCATAGATGGGTCCAAGACAGGGACAGAGCAAGGTACACCTAGGGGAATGAGAGGACAGAGTGGAACAGACTGAAAGACACAGGAGAGGGGGGAGGTGAGGGAAGATGCAGTTCTAGGGAGCAAGGAAAAGCAGAGGAAAGTGGGGGCAGGACACAGGCTGCAGGAGTTGGGGAGGAGTTAGAATCCAGCCACTGAGGTCTCTAAAGTTCAAGGCTGGCAAGGATTTGCATCCCCAGAGTGTTCTAGTAGCTGTTCAGCCAGGTGACAGTAATGACGGGCTCCAACTGCCAGACTACTGGACCCCACGTGATACACACATGTCACCCAGGGCCTCTGCGTCCCCTGTGTACAGTTCACGGTGCACACCCAAGAGACATGAGGCCTGGCACTGTGGAGTCAGAGCCAATTGCCCTCCCCAGGAAGCAAGAGGGGCCAGATGTGCTTTTGTGGTCTCCATGGAGACCTGCCAACTAGGCGTCCTCCGAGGGCAGAGGCCTCAGAGCTTCAGTTTTTGCCAGGCTTTTGATAGAATGCACACATTTTAAGCAGATCTGCCAGGCACGTGAAAGGCCAAGGCATCCCTCCCAGCTACAGGGGCCCAGACGACCAGCGCACCCAGAGCACGGACAGCCAGCCGCACGGCTGCCTCGATAGCAGTGAGCATCACACGTGCAGCTTTTGGGTTCTGCTCAGCTCCACCTGCCATTGTTTGTTTATTTATTTATTTATTATATGTAAGTACATTGAAGCTGTCTTCAGACACTCCAGAAGAGGGAGTCAGATCTCGTTATGGATGGTTGTGAGCCACCATGTGGTTGCTGGGATTTGAACTTCGGACCTTCAGAAGAGCAGTCGGGTGCTCTTACCCACTGAGCCATCTCACCAGCCCTCCACCTGCCATTGTTAAAGCAAGCCCTAGCCGGGCGTGGTGGCGCACGCCTTTAATCCCAGCACTCGGGAGGCAGAGGCAGGCGGATTTCTGAGTTCGAGGCCAGCCTGGTCTACAAAGTGAGCTCCAGGACAGCCAGAGCTATAAAGAGAAACCCTGTCTCGAAAAACCAAAAAAAAAAAAAAAAGCAAGCCCTGCCAGCTCTGCTTCCAGCGGGAAGGCCCCTTGGCTCTGTCCTGGGCAACAGAAAGAGTAATGACCTCGATGTGGCTTGAGCAGGAAACAAAGCCATCCGAGCGGGAGCAGAAGATGACTCAGAGACTACGAGGCTATTTATTTGTTCAGTCAGCAAACCCCAGACCTTCTTAGATCCATAGGGGGTCGGATGCTAAGCACATCAATAGATGACAGTGATGACTCCCAGTTGAGGAGACACAGAGACCGAAGGTTAGAGAATGGTGAGGATAGGGTGGGGCATGAAGAAAAGCAGTTCTAAGCAGTGGACACGTGAGACAGGATCTGAATGAAGAAGAGGAGCCAAATGAGAGGACAGGGAAGAGGGACCCAGGGAGGAAGGAACAGCCAGGACAAAGGCTCAGAGCCTCCCAACTGCTAGTACCCACTTGGCCCGTGAAGATGGAGGATGTCTTCATCCCTCAGAAGGGCTCCTCCCTTTTTCTTCAAGGGTTGGTGAGGGGTGAGTGCCACAGGGTCTCTCTCATACTAACTCATCTGTCAGCCTGCAAACAGACCCTCTAAAATCCCAGAGCAGCAGCTCCTAAGGCCAGCAAGTTCCCAGTGTCAGCCTCCATTGCACAACCAAAGCTGTTCCCCACACCCTTGTCTCCTCACACCAGTTTTACACCAAGCCACACACAAAGTGACACCACCTAGGACGTCGCTGCCCATCTCCAGGTTCTACAGACAGTTACTAAAATAACAACTGTGCGTCTGGAGACCACGGCAAACCACCCACAGAGGGTCTTTTGGGAAACGGCTATCCTGGCTCAGCCCCTGAGCTGAAGCATCTCTAAGGGATTCAGAGCTAGAAGGATTTTTCCAAAGCCTCCTATGATTAGAGAGCTCCCACCCCTACCCCAGACTCTACACTCCCCTTCTGCCCTCTGGCCTGAATGATTCTCAGGTGACATTTGGGGCAATTTGATGACCCAGGTCATTTAGGTCTAGGGAATGTTCTGTCTACGTCTAGCTGTCCCCTTCCCTCCTCCCCGCTTTTTTTTTTTTTTTTTTTTTTTTTTGAGACAGGGTTTCTCTATATAGCCCTGGCTGTCCTGGAACTCACTCTGTAGACCAGACTGGCCTCGAACTCAGAAATCCGCCTGCCTCTGCCTCCGGAGTGCTGGGATTAAAGGCGTGTGCCACCACCACCCGGCTCCTCCCCACTCTTTCTTTTTCTGCCCCATTCCCTACCTCCACCCTCTGCTCTCCACAGCTCTGAAATCACCAGCAGGGTTTACAACCTGAGATCTTCCTCATACATTTATTCTGTCCACATGGAAGGGGCCACTAATTTCATCTCTGCTCATGAAGAGTCAAAGATTCTAACTGGTGATACTGGAATTTGAATGTGAAACGCTCCCCATTGGCTCATGGGTTTAAATGCTTGCCCCCCACCCCGACCCCAACTGGTGGTGCAGTTTAAGGTTAGAGCCTTTAGGGGGAAGATCCTCTGTGATGGAGGAATGGATCACTGGGGCAGGCCTTAAGGTTTTATAGCCCAGCTCCACTTTTTTTTTTACTCTCCTTCCTGATGAGGACTACCATGTGACCAGCCAGCCTCCTGTTTCCTGCCTGCTCCCACACCTTCCCTGCCTCTGTGGAATGATCCTCTCGACTTGTAATCCAGAATAATGTTCCTTAAGTGGCTTTGTGTGAGGAGATTTGAATAAGAAAAGTCACTAGTGCATTTTGAAATGCTCATCCTATCTGGGGTCAGCCAAGCTGCCTCCAGCAGAGAGGGCCCGGGGGTTGTGGGTACAGAAACATTTGTGGACCTCACAGTTATTATCAAGAGCTTCTGTATAGAGATGGATGGCAGACCCATCTCAGGTCTGTGGAGAGAAAGGGACAAGAAACCCTTCCTTAGAGAGCTTATTCTCTTTGGGGGAGCGGGGTCATTCACAAAGAAGCAAATGAAGGCATCACCTCTAGCAACATGAACAAATGAATGGCTGAATGAATGAATGAATCCCGGATTTCCATGGCTCTCCATAAACAAATTTCTTTTCATCCTTCAAGGCTTGGCTTTCCTCTGTTCCACCCTGGCAGCCTCCCAACTCCGCAGTACCCACGTTTCATCCTGTGCCCCGCAGCCAACTGCCAGCAGCGGGCTGTGGGATGGATGGCTACAGATCAGTGAGCATGTGTTTGTGTTCAGGAAGTGTGACTGGGTGGGATGGGATCATGTTTACAGAAACTGCATGACAAGTGGATGCATTCGTGTCCGTGCCCATGGAGGAGGCTGTGAAGATGGGGCGCAGTGGACCGTATTTTGTGGGTTGGAATGATGTCGTCTTTGGCAAGGTTATGGTGGGTGATTACCAAAGGGGACACAGACTACACTATCCTGCTGGTGGTCCAGAGCTGCAGAGGAAGAGAGATTTCTGCCTGGCACTGACCTCACAGCAGAGGGGAATAGAATAGGGGAGAGAGCCCCACAAATCCTGATGGGGCATTGTGCCTTGCCTCCTGGAGTTCCTGGAGCCATTTCAAGGGAAGTTCGAGGTTACCTGTGTAAGCCAAGGATGTACGTGAGGCAGCCTAGGTTGATTTGGCAATTACCTGCCAAACCCCTCCTCTGTGTAGGTCATTTAAGGCCTGAAGTGCCTGCCTCATGGAGGCCATGGTTGCCTTAACTGACTGACCATCAAGGACTCCCTGAGATGGGCGGAACCCACGCAGACCACCAGGCTACCCTGGCCCTGTTGCTGCGAGCTCTGCCTTGTTAGACGGCTTGGTTCCTAGGCTCACTAGTACCCTTTGTGGACAAAATAAAATAAAATCTAGATGTCTATTCCAGTAGCATGAAGCTGCGTTTAGACAGTGTTCTCCATAATGCTAGCTGTCAGGGTCATGGTCATGGTCACCGAAGCATTCCCACACGCAGACCTGAGAATGGTGCTGCCTTAGGCTCCATGGTCATGATGCCTGCCTGTCTCCCCTCCCCTCCCCTCCCCTCCCCTCCCCTCCCCTCCCCTCCCCTCCCCTCCTCTTTCTCTCTTTTGTTAAAAAAATATTTACTTAGTTATTGTATATGAGTACACTGTAGCTGTCTTCAGACACACCAGAAGAGGGCATCAGATCCCATTACAGATGGTTGTGAGCCACCATGTGGTTGCTGGGAATTGAACTCAAGACATCTGGAAGAACAGTCAGTGTGCTCTTAGCCGCTGAGCCATATCTCCAGCCCCTGCCTCTCCTCTCATATGGCCACCTTAGAGGCCCCAGGAGACTCTTGGGGCCCTTTCCCCTGTCCCTTACTCTGGACACCTCTTGTCAGTGGCCCAACATGCTCTATTCCTTTGAAACACTGGCTTGCCCAGCATTAATGGAACTCACTTATTGTCTCCACTTGACACTGGATGCCAGACGCCTCAGCCCCCTGAAATGTCTACTTTCACCCCCCCCACCACCACCATTCGACCTCCACTGTCCCAGAGAATATCATCAGATGAGGGAGGCAGACGTCAGTCACAGGCTCAGTCCTGGCTTGCTCCTCACACCCTCCTTCAGCTCCACCACTAGCAGTTAGCCCTCTAAATCACTAAGATTTCTAAGTCAGAAAAGTCTCCTGGAGAACAGCCTAGCTCCTTGTCCCGTTCCTGAGAAAGGCTGGCTAGGTGGGTGTGCCTCTCCATGAGGTCAAAGTGCAGATCCCTTGGTGGGGATCAGCACAGTAACTGCTTGGGTAGGGTACGGTGGGACTGCGCCAAGGTCCTGGGCTGAGCGGACACAGCTTCTCTCTCCAGGTCCATCCAGGTCACAGTGGTGGCTGGAAGCAGGTTCAGGCTCTTGTGCTTGGAGGCATGGAAGCACTTCACACGTGGTTCCAGATGACAGCCAGGCTCTGTGCCGTGAGGCTGTGCAAAAGCAAATGCACTCTAGGACGAGCCAGGCCACCCCACCCCCATGCACATTTCCCATTCTGACATCTACCATGAGTTCCACCCTGATGAGTAGCCCTGGGCATCAAGTCAGGTCTGCTGTGAAAGAATGCTGTGTAACCCTGGCTGGCAGAGTCTGTGGCTACGTGGTGATGCCCACACAGCAGCCACATCAGCTTCACGTTGGCTGGGTCCAGTTTTGAGTTTCAGAGTACAGATCCACACTTCTGGCTCCCTCTATGGAGATCACACACTCAAAGCCAATCTCCCACGGAGTTTTTCCTGTGGTAAAGCCTCCTTCAGGAGAGGCGGGTTCCAGGTCACATTCAGCAGGGCTGAGCTCCTCCTGGCTGGCTTCTGCAGGGGCTGGGGGTGCAGCACCCCTTCTGCAGTTAAGTCTCTAGTCTGCTCTGGAAGCCACCTGCAGTGGTGATGTGCTACAACAGCCTGGGTTTCTGCAGGTCAGATGTGTGCCGCAGGCCTGGCATCCTCTCTCCTCACTCCCTTCCAGGCACGTGGGAAGCCTGTCACACAGCTTCCATCTCCCCTCAAGTCCAATAATGGATGCTTCTAGAACAAACTCCCAGCAGCCTCCTCCAGAAAGCCCTCCCACCACCCCCCTCAGGCAACAGAGACAGATGACCACACAAGGAAGATGCAAGTTGTTTTGAAGATGCTTCCAGCCCAGGCCTTTATGTCCTTCTGTGGAATAAAGAAGGGGTGTCCAGAGTCCAGAGACTCTCCTCTGGTCTACCCTACTCCCATTTACCCAGCACCAGCCTCCCCCATCCCCCACAATACAGATCATACCTAGAGCTGACCCCAGGACACCACTTCCTACGAATACATTGAAGTATGGGAAGCAGGGGACATACCAAGAAATATGGGCCAAGGGTTTCTGAACCTTCAACATCATTAGACCAACCACATTCACAGGGCCAGCCCAGAAGCCACAGGCCACTGCAGCGTATGAGAGACTCTGGCTGTTCCAGTCCTTCCCTGGCACTAGTTACTCATACAGAGCTGTCTCATCCTTAGCAGAGGTGCTGCCCAGGAGCCTCCCAGGGCAGGAATGGAGACAGCTTCCACCTGGCCATGTCTCCTATCTACCTGGAGGCTGGGACTCAGATGACAGGGGAAGCTGACCTGGAAGTCACATGTCAGCTGTCCCTCTTTCTAACTGTACCTTCACGGGTACCAGCTTCCCTGAGCCTCTGAGTCCTGGGGTGTGGAGCATGGGTAATGGCATTCGCTCCATGGGATGTCATAGTAGTTAATGAGCTACTGTTGTAAAGCCCTTGAAACATAGCCAACACAGGTAGTTCCTGGAGCCATTCCTAGGTTTAGTCCTAGGGCACACTGGCTACTCTACAAAGCTGTCCTTGGATCTGTTCCAGAGGCACCCTGAGCACTAGGTTCTAAGGGTGGTAGAAGAGACAAGCATACTCCAAATGGCCCAGAGAGCCGGGCACATCTGGATGCATCGTTTCTCTGTGAGAGTGACGAGCGTGTCTCTCCCACACTGCTATGAACATCAGTAGTTTTAGTCCTTGATGAAGGAGTCACCTGCCTCAAGGGCTGGTCATATTGTGTGCCTTCAAAGAGCCAACATGCCTTCTCCTCTGTGAGACGTTCAGACAGAGGAGGTGTCAGGATAGGGACAAGCTGGGGACAGGGTGTGTGCTTGTATGAGTCTGATGGCTGGGATGTAGTTGAGTGTGCAGTGTGCTGACGTCATTGCCTCCCAATGATGCAGAGTCAATGGCATAGCTGTACTGAAGACGAGGTCCAAGGTCCAAAAGCCATCTTTGATGAGGTTGAAGCCGGCACAGCATGTCAACCTCCTCTTCGGGGCCACGATCGTGTCGAGGAGAAAGCTTCCAGCAGCCCTTCCAAGCCCTTCAGCACCAGCAAGCGTTTGCTCTGCTCTGCCTTAGGAGAGGAGAATACAAACACTGCCCAGCGTCTCTGGGGCCTTGGGTCTGCCCAGAATGTACTGGTGGTGCATGCTGTTCCTGTTTGGGATGCTGCCTTGCCTGGCCACATTGGGAGATGTGATACTTATCGCACTGAAAAAGGATAGGAGCCTCTTCAGCGCATCAGAAGGTGAAAATCAACGTCAACCAGCCATGACGCTTGGTAATCAGCTGGGAGGCGGGCCTGCACTTGGCACTTTGCCCAGTGCAGCTGTCACCCTCTGCACGCCTCTGCCCGACTTGGGATGCACAGGGACAAAGAAAACAATGCCTGCTGGGGCTTGTGGTGGCGCTTTTCATATCCACTCTAGTGCCATTTACTCCACACCCCATTAATGCCGTCCTTTTAAAAAGCAAATCCCCTCTCCAGCCTCAGGGTGCATGCCAGTGTGCAGCCAGAGAGGACTTAGCGAAGTGCGGAGTTGAGAAGTCACTACCGTCGGAGCCAGGACATCTTCATTATCCCCTGACAAATGCCTCATCCTTGTCAGCAGCTTCTTTTTTTGTCACCAGCCAACCTCTGTCCCATGGGTGCACCTGGGATAGAGGCTTCATGGAAATAAAATCATAAGAAAGGTGACCTGTGGGGCTGGGGGATTTCTTCAAAGAACATTATTTCAAAGGTTTGTCCACAATAAGGCAAGTGCCAGCACTTGGTTCCTTTAAGGATAGAACAATGGCTAATTGTACAGGTGACCACAAAATATAAATCTACCCTTTGTGACGGTGTATTTGTTTTTTGCTATCTTGAGACAGAATATTTTGTAGCCCAGGTTGGCCATGAACTCCTGATCCTTCCACCCTACCTCTCAAATACAGGGGTTTGAAGATTCAAGGAATGTAGAGTGTGTATTTGGGGGTGGGCTTGCTCTGTCTTTCTAGGCACACCTCTTTTCTTCCGCATCTTCGTTGATTTCCAGCCTTCCAGAATCTTCTCTCATATGCACGAATTCCAACAGAGTCATGTGTTTGTCTCTGGGGAAAACCAGCCATGGGCCTCATTTTAATGTGGGCACTAAAGCACCCTGACACAGTGGGGAGGAGCCCACGTTGGGAGGAGCCCACGTTGGGAGAAAAGCCAACCTCGCAGTCTATGTTGCTTTCGTCTCTTGGGCCATATGCCACTGAAATGAGATTTGTAAATATTTTGTACCCAGAAGCCATCTGCAGATCTAATAGTGAGGAGCCTGGTGAATTTGTGACATAAGGTGTTTACTGAGTGTGAGCTAATTACTCTTGTATCAAAACAAATCTTGTTCTTCAGGAAAGGGGTGTGAGATGGGGGGTGGGGGTGGGAACACACCGCCCACCCAGATCTGTGATCTGGCTTTTGGAATTTCAGTTATCTCTAACTAACTGTGATCTGAAAATGCTAAATGCAGTTCTAGAAGTAAATAGTCAGACACTGTGGGCTGCGCTCTGGGGCAAACAGTGGGAGGAAAAGGTTTCATTCCATCCTCCCAGGATTCAATCAGCCCCTTGGCCAGCTCATCTACACCGTATGTGCTACCTTCCTGTGAGTCCTGCAGTGGGCATCTTGGTTATTGGATGGATGCTCTCAGTGTGGCCAGGCTTGGGCTTACACTTCAAATGCAAGAATAATGACCTCGACACATTTGTAACAGTGTATTGTTACAGTCCCATGGCCATGCTTGGGTTCACCCTTCCAATGCGAGAGTAACGATGCTGATACATTTGTAACAATTTGTAACAATATGTATTGTTACAGTTGCATCCTGGCGGGCTTATCCTCAGTCTCTTACTGTTCCCACTCTGCTTGGTCACAGGTCTGTTTATGCAGAAAACCTGAAGAAGGTCCAGTGTCCTCTATGGTTTCTGGAATCCCTGGAGGGGTCCGAATCCCCCATATGTAGTAGTACACCATTGTTGAGACCCAGCAGACAGTCTTTCCTGAGAGCCTGGGGCAGGATGGTGAACGGGGTGGGCGTGGCACAGTCTGGAAGGCTTGAAATCTAGAATGTGTGATGAAATGGAATGGAGGGTGATTGTGGGGCACTGGAGGGGGAGTGGGGAGGAACTGGTAGAAGGTGACTGAGGACTGAAGGGAAGAGGAGGTTGCACAACACAGAAGAGAGACCCACATGTGGAGACTCACTCCTCTCTCCAATCCCTGCAAGTTCAGTACCAAGCATGAACATGCAGGTTCTAGGCCCTTCCTAGGGTGGGATTTGGGTGGGGGTGGGGGCAGGGCTCTTATTGGGTGAAGATAGGGAATGGGAGGCTTAAGTAAGGTGTTCTCAGTGCAATGGAGTGTTGTCTAGATGGTCATCAGGGGACAGGGAGAACACCCCTGCCAGTGTGGAGGACACTTTCCTGGGAGGCTGGGAAAGGCCTTTCCAAGTGGGTGGACGTGAGAAGTAGCTGTGGTGTCAATAATTAAATATAGACCCTACATGCTGGTCACTGTCCCAGGAGCTGGGCTCTTCTCAGCCCACCAGCCCAGTACAGACAGTACACCTCATTCCAGCAGGATCCTCTGTCCATTCCCCAGCCCCCGTTGCAGCCGATGCTTCTGTGAGCCTTAGAGTCTCCACACATGGCTGGAGAAAATACCAGCTTCTTCCAGGCCTGGCCCGGAGCAACCCCCAAGGCTCAGGGCCAGGTCTGAATGAAAGGCACTGTCTGGGGGCTGCCCGGTTGTAGTGAGGGAGAAGATGGGGCATTTCTCATGGTTTGTCTCTGCCAGGCCCAGGCTGAGCTTTCGATGTGGCGCTGGCTTAGTCTGAGGTCTCTTGGGCCATCCCTGGCTTGGTCTACCTGATGTCCATTGCGAGGATAAATCACTTTCTTCCCTGGGGAAGAAGAGCTCTCTCGTCATCTTATAATCCTAAGGTGCCAGCTTCAACACGGCCATGTTCTCATGGCCATGAGAAAACAGTTCACCCATTTACTAGCAAATATTTGGAAGCCGAACTGACTAGAGACAGTGGCCAAGTAGGTTTTCAGCCCATAAAAGCAAACAGGGCTCACTACTGTCCCAACCGACTGGCCATTTGGCTGCTAAATGGGAAAAAGTGTCTGCTAATGACCTTGGCATCTGGGGAAGGGAAGGAGGCCCTGTCAGGAGAGTTTCCAGACTGAGGTCCCAGGATTTTGGTCCTCAGGCCTACGGTAGGAGAGCTGTCAGGGTCGGGACAGCGTGTGGGACACAAGAACAAACCTTAACTGGGAGGCTGTTTCTTATGTCTGTGAGGTGGTCAGCTCGAGCCTCCGTCGGTGTGTATCCTTCACTGTCATGCTCAGACCCAAGAACGATAGGGTGTGAGGAGGGGAGGTTGAGGGCCTGCAGTTTACAGACTGGTCTACAAATCACCGTAGCTTTTACAGCCCTGATAAACTGGATGGGCACTTACCGTCTCATCTTTATAGCCTAGTGCGAAGGCTGATCTTGGTCGTCAACCTGAAGGGAGAGTTACCATGGAAACAAACCTGTAGGCATGTCTCAGAGGGATGCCCCTAGGTTAATTGAGGTGGGAAGTCCTATTTTGAATGAAGATGGTGTCATTCCGTAGACTGGGGTCTCACAAGTATGTAGAAAGAGGAAAAAGAGCAAACACACACATAAACACACACACACACACACGTTTATTCCCTCTGCTTCTTGACTGTGGATGCAGTGTGATCAGCCACTTCCTGCTGCCACTGTGCCTTCACCACCATGGTGGACTCTATCCTAGGAACCATGAGACAACCTTCCTTCTTTTTAAAACTCCCTTGTCTGGCATTTTGTGGCAGCAACAAGACAAGATCTAATCCTTCAGCATGTCCTGACACACCTGAGCAGACTGTGTGTTCCTAGAAGAATCTGTCACCTTCTCTGCCACCCTGTGTCCCATGAAAGAAGTTTTTGGTTAATCTATCTTGGGCAGGTTGTGAAAGACATGCAGTCTCCTGGTCATCTCTCAGCTGCATTTCCGCATTCCTAGTGAGAGATACACCCCTGTCACATCTGACCCACCACCACTCACCAGCAAGAAGAGGTGGGCCCTTGCTTTGCTTCCACAGCCAGACAAAGATGAATATGATGCTAGATAGTTTTCTGTCAGCTTGAAACAAACTAGCATAATTTGGGAAGAAGGAACCTCGATGGAGACAATGCCTCTATCACATTGCCCTGTAGACAGCTCTGCAGGGCATTGTCTTGATTAATAACTGATGCAGACGGGCCCAGCCCATTATGATCACTGCTACCCTAGGATGCTGGCCCTGGGTTATGTAAGAAAGCAGGTTGAGCAAGCCTGAGGAGGAAGCCAATAAGCAGCACCCCTCCACGGCTCCTGTATCACCTCCTGCCTTGATCTCTGTCTCTGACTTTCCACAGTGATGGAGTGTGACCTGGGAGTTGAAGATAAATAAGCCCTTTTTGCCCCATGTGGCTTTTGGTCACATCACTCATTGCAGCCATAGAGCCCTGATTAGAATGGATGGTGAGCTTACGTCCCACACAGTCCTTTTCAACACATGTGATCTACAAGTGGGATTCATTCCTGAGTCTTAACTTGATGTTCACTTGAAAGCAAGCAAGGTAGAGTCAGAGCCTGCAGTGACATTCTGATGCCGGCCTCCTGAGTCTGCCCACATGCATTCGGGACACAGACCTTATGAGATTATTTCTAGTTCACACACCAGCTGTGAGCTTGCAACTCCCAAGGCCGTCCACCCTTGCAGCCAACCAGCTACAAATTCAGGCATTGTTACGACCCTCCTAGGTCCCACAATTTACCAGAATGTCACACACAACTTGGGAAAGTGTGCATAGTGGTTCTCCCGTGGTTCTCCCGTATTTACTGCTCTGGGCTTTGTGTTTTTTTTTTTTTTTTCTTTCCAGCTTCAGAAACCTGGGATCAGCTGTGATATTACAAATTAAGTGGAAAATAGGAAAAACAAGTTCTACAAATGTAGGGTTTATAAGTTTTACATTGTATGTCCTTTTGACTACGATGAGAGATCCCTTTTGCCTGTTCCATCCTATTGGGACAGGAACTGTTGCTTTCTCCAGTGTAGCTACCATATATTTGGTACCTACCTATCAAAGTGTATTCTGTTGACTCCTGTGTGGTGTCCTACTGTGTTGCAATACCTATGTCACTTGTTCCACTTTCTCTTATCACACAGGCACATGACATATGGCCTCATCTCCTGACAAAAAGGAGAGCCTGGTACAATAAGACGTTTGAGAAGACCACGTTTACAAAACCTTAAAATACATTGTTTTGCATTGGCTTATTTATTTAGAGGTTGGCTGGTGGCGTGTATGCACGTGGGTACGCACACACCACCGTGTACACGTGGAGGCCAGGGGACAGCTTGAGTCAGCAGGAGTCAGCTCTCTCTTTCTACCATTTGGGTTCCAGGGATTGAACTCAGGTCTTTAGGCTTGGTGGCAAGTCCCTTTAACCCACGGAACCCTCTCAGCAGCCCTCACATCACTCCTTATAGAAGAATGTGTTTATTGATCTCTGTTATCTCCATCGATCTCTCACTGAGGCTACCCGATATGTCAAGCTTTATCAGAGGTGTGTGGTGACAGACACCACTTTCTTGCATTCACGTGGAGCCCTGGGTTGGTGGTAGAGCATCCCTAGATATCTTTTCTCTCTGTTCCCCAAAGACCATCATCTTCATTTCATTTCTTTGATAAAACACTTTAATGAAAATAACTTAAAGAGAGGAAGGGCTTATTTGCCTTACAATTCCAGGCTGTGCCCACTTTCATGGGGGTAGCTAAGGTGGCAGAAACTTGAGAAACTTGAGTTGGTTCCATATCCCGATAGTCAGAGGCATCAGGCACTCACTTAATTAATGTGCTTGCTCCTGTTCAGCTCAGTGTCTCACTTTTATACTGTTCAGAATCCTTTGCCTAGGGAATGGAGGTACCCACAGTAGACAGATCTTCCCATCTCATTAAAATAATCAAGACACCAACCACACATACACACCCACAAGCACCCCCCTCCCCCTTCCCCTCCCCCAGAGAGAGAGAGGGGTGGGGGCACAAGCCAACCTGATCTAAACAATCCTTCAAGGAGACTCCCTTCCTAGGTGATTCTCGATCCAGAGAAGTTGCCAGTTAAAACTAACGTGAGAACCTTGCAAAGCTTGCATTTTGCCATTGCTTTTTTTTTTTAAAAAATATTTATAGGCCAGGCAGTGGTGGCACACGCCTTTAATCCCAGCACTCGGGAGGCAGAGGCAGGCGGATCTCTGAGTTCGAGGCCAGCCTGGTCTATAGAGTGAGTTCCAGGACAGCCAGGGCTACACAGAGAAACCCTGTCCCAAAAAACCAAAAAAAAAAAAAAAAAATTATATGAGTACACTATAGCTGTCTTCAGACACATCAGAAGAGGACATCGGATCCCATTACAGATGATTGTGAGTCACCATGTGGTTGCTGGGAATTGAACTCAGGACCTTTGGAAGAGCAGTCAGTGTTCTTAACTGCTGAGCCATCTCTGTGGCCTGAAAAGCTTGCATTTTTAATTTTAGCCCCCTTCCATTTGTTTGTCTCCTATAGCCATTCAGGGGTCTTCCCAGGTGACAAACCTTCCCATTGTGTTCCCAGACCCTCACTAGACCTTGAACTTCCAGCCTGGAGTAAATAACAAGGCTGCTGTGCTGAGACTTCCCCATCGAGTTGCACAGTCTCATAATCATTGGCCCATTAAAAAACAGACTAAATTGATGGCAGAACCCTGTGGAAAAATCCCTCCTGCAGGTCTCATGTAAACATGTTCGTCTGTTCCTTCCATGACCCCACAGCTCTTTAAAGGCCCTGTTTATAGTGAAGGAAAGAGGCAAAAAGATTGGAATTGTCTGGCTGCCAGCTCCACACCTACAGCGGCCTTCAAGCTCTTGGAACCACGGTCGCTCAGGAGTGCACATGTTTGTGTGGAAAGGGGCTCTGAAGCCCCAAGGAAAATGTTGTGTTTGGATGTGCCAGTCAGACAAGAAGCCAGTATGCAAAGGGCCGAGAAGCTGGTTAAGCAGGGAACCTCTTCACAGGTCTTCCTCTCTCCCATACACGGTGTGTGTGCATGCTTGTGTGAGTGGGGACACACATGCTTGTGTGAGTGTCTTGGTGTCTGTCCAGGCCAGAGGACACGTTTGGGTGTTTGGGTGTCCCTCCTCAGGTGCTGCTCCTCCAACCTCTGCCCTCTTTTGAGACAAAGTTTCCTCAGGAGCCTGGAGCTCACTCATTGGCTCAGGCTGGCTGGGGGCCAGCAAACCCCAGGGACCCACCTGTCTCTGTGACCCCAGCACTGGGATTACAAATGGCCACCCCATGCTTGGTTTTCTTACATGGATGCTAGGGATGGAACTCAGGTTCTTGTGCACAGAAACAAGTGCTCTGCTGACTGAGCCTTCTCCCTGGGCCTGACTCCCAGCACCGATGCTGATGGAGAGAGTACAGAGGCTCCTAACATTGAGAACATGGAAGGGACAGAGAGGGTCTGGGGTTAAGATCTTGATGTCTAATGAACAGCCTGCTTCCTTGGATGCAGAAAGAACAGCAGCCCACCAAATGTCTGAAATGGAGGTGGGTGGGTGGGCTCTTTTCAAGTTCAGTGCCATTTGCTGTTTGAAGAGTGTGTTCACCTGACAGTAGGCTCAGGGTGGGGACTTGTGAAAAAGAGGGTCCTGCTTCCATCCAGCTTCCTTGACCCAAGGATCAAAAAATCCAATTTAAGTTAAAATAAGCAAGCCAAGGGTTTGATCAACTCACACGGGTGAGGAGAAGTGTCTTATTTATATAGTTGTGTATGTAGCTCTGTGTGTGTGTGTGTGTGTGTGTACACTGAAGATGTTTCTCAGGGGGTGTCCACCTTGATTTTAGAGACAGTGTCTCTTATAGTGGGACTTTCTCAGACCCACCAGCAGTATGAATAATGACATGGTGGCTTCTAATAGTTTAAAGTTCAGGCCTTTTCCTTGGGCAGTTTCCTGGTTACTCTAAATTTAGCATGACTAACTAGCTTATGACCAACCATGTGGTTAGCTCTCTATCTTTCTCTGCTCTGCTGTGGCCCATGTCTGTTCCCTCCTTGTCTGCTCTCTGAATATCTCGCTTCTCTTTCTTCTGCAGAGTCTCTCTGTCTCTCTCTCCCAGCTATTGGCTGTCAGATCTTTATTTTTACCAATCAGCAGCAAGACAATCTCTGATACAATTCTAGATTGTCTCTAGGCATTAAGGGCAGTTTGCCCTTCAAACATTTGATCAAGTGAGGAAGGGTAAGCCCAGAGATGGGCCATAGAAATGACAATGACAATATCCTGAAAGTACTTAGCTCTCTACTAGTACAGAATTAACCATTGAAAATGCAGAGACTCACCTTCTCACAATGTTCAAAAGGTTACCCCAACAGTCTCTCTGTGGACTCTGGGCTCCCTGATTAGCTAAGGCTGGATGACCACTGAGCCCCAGGGATCCGCCCATCTCCTCCCCATGGCTGGCATTTGGCTCCATATGTGGGTCCTGAGTATGAGATTTAGGTAGTGCTTGTGCAATAAGGATGTATATTTTCTGAACTGTCTCCAGAATCTTGAAGTTGACATTTCTGCTGGCTAGTTTTTATGTCAACTCGACACAGGCTAGGCTCACCTGAGAAAAAGAAACCGAAACTGAGAAAATGCCCCCGTTAGATTGGACATTAGGCAAGTCCATGGGACATTTTCTTGACTGATGATTTATGAGGGAGGGTCCAGCTCGGTGCGAGTGATAGCATCCCTGGGCTGGTGGGCCTGGGTTCTATAAGAAAGCAGGCTGAGCAAGCCATGGAGAGCAAGCCAGTAAGCAGCACCCCTCCATGGCTTCTGATTCAGTTCCTGTTTTGAGTTCCTGCCCTGACTCCCTTCAGGGATGGAACTTGACCTGAGCATTGTAAGCGGAAAGAAACCCTTTCCTCCCCAAGTTGCTTTTTGTCATGGTGTTTTATCATCACAATCCAAACTAAACTAAGACAGGGTCCTCACAGAACCAGGCCAAGCTTCCAAACATGATAATAAAGCAACAAACTCCTTTAGTCAAACAAAGCCCCCATCTGTGGGAACAGAACAAGTCTACCCTGAGCTGTGAGATTAAAGGAAGAAAAGGACACATTGCGAACATCCCAACGTCCTGTCATCTTAGCTCTCCAAAAGTGTCTGTTGTATGTGCGAAGAGAGATTTTGGAGTCAGAAAAACACTATACTAGACTCTACCAAGACAGGTTTTTCCCAGATCAATTTTCTTTCAATATCAAGCTTGTTGAGGAGAAATCCCAAATTTAGTGCTAATATATTTTAGTCAATTTCTCAACCTTTGCTACCATTCATAAAACAAGAGGTCACTTCTTCAACCTTGGGGCTCTGTGATATTGGTATTAATTTTCAATTTGACCAGGTCTGGAGTCACCCAGGAGACACACCTCTAGGCATGCCTGTGGGGGATTAGTGAGCCTCTGAGAGTGCCCTTGAGGGATTCTATTGATTAGTTTAATGGAGATGGGAAGATGCACACTAAAAGAGGATAGTGGGCAGCGCCATTCCCTAGGCTTGGATCGCAGATGCGGCTGTGTAAAGAGGAGGAAGCTAGGTGAGCACAAGCCGTTCATTGTTGCTCTCTTGCTTGGGACTGCAGACGTCATATGACCAGTCGCTCCAAGCTCCTGCTGCTCAGATTTCCCACATGACAGACTGCATCTCGAGCCATGTGCCAAAATAAACTCTTCCTTCCTTGAGCTGCGGTTGTCAGTGTTTCCTTATAGGAATAGAAAAGCAACGAAGATGGTCCCTGTGGGGAACAGCACGAAGCTAGAATTACCACCTGCCCTTCTTGTCATTGATTCTGGTTCCCTCACTAGAAGGTTAATCTGGCTTTGTTTATGCCCCCCTCCCGTCTCACAATTAAAATGTATCAACTGTTATGCCATGAATATGAAACCTCCCTACAGATTCGTGTATCGGAACACATTATCCCCCATGTTGGACTTTTGAGACCAGTGGCCCCGCTGGAGGCCCTGACTGTGAAGTTATGGCCTGGCTTTGTTTCTGGTCCTTCTTTCTGCCCCCTGGCTCACTAAGATGTGAGAAATGGCCACCTCTTGTTTCTTCTCTAATGGGCAGTACCACCCTAGACACAGTGCCCTCCCTGCTGTGATGGGCTGTGTCCCCAAAAACCGATGAGCCTGAGAAGGCCTTCCTCCCTCAGGCCATTCCTGTCAGGCGTTCTGTCATGGGGAATAAGAAAAGTAGCTAGATCCCCTGTCACGCGCTACAGTCATGACCATTTCAGACCACAGGCTGGTCTGTGCACCTCCATTGCTGCACCTCCCGTTGGAACTGGCCAGTCAGTCACATAGCCCTGACTCAGGACAAGCCTGTCACCACACTCCTTAGGATCCTTAGGAACAGAACTCCTTCCTATGCATTGAGGCCTATTTCACCACAGATAGGGTTAATGGAAAGACCAGAAAGGTCTATCCTCCTCCAAGTCTCAAACTCTCAGCCCAAGGGCTGGCACGTATGAAAGAATGGTACTCTGCTCTGCCATTCTTGGGCATAGAATCGGAGCTTGGGGACCCATCGCTCCCTTCTGAAGTGAAGGCAAGATGCATTCATTCACAGACTTAGGGTGGACATTGTGTGATTAGGAGAGAAGCCAGCAGCCTCTTCATACTGTCCCACCCCACACACCTATACAACTTCTGCTTGCACCCATGGAATCACCTTCTCTACTCTGCTACAGGCTGATTGACAAGGCTGACTCCACCCCATGACTCCCCACAGGCCAACAGAACCATGCATCGCCCTCTTGGGAGGCTGGCTCGGGACGAGTGTGTCATTGTGGGTGGCAGGCACACCACATCGTGCATCTGTTCTGTTCACCTCAGGTGGTTTGGTGTCCTCCCTGTGGTCAGCAGTTGGACATATTAATTCTAAAAGCATGGCTGTGTCAGGAGATCAGGGTTCCGTGGTGATTTCTATCCATGTTGTCACCAGATGTGAGCAGATGCCTGGTAATGCTCCATGTGCAGGCACTCCCAGCTCGTTTATCAGCAGAGCATCCCTATAAGGGAGCACGAGGTCGATCTTTGTTTGCAGGCAGAGAAACCAGGGCACAGACGGATGGAACAAACATCCCAGGGCTCCATCGCTAAGTGCTGAATCAGAGATTCAAACTCAGCAGCATGGCTGGGAATTAGCGTCACTGGCCTGTGACCTGGTTCTGAGACCCACAAGCAGCCCAAGATCCTTAACCTGAACACCTGGTAAGGTACCATGACACCCTCTGAACAGGGGTTTCTATCTTTGCAAATTCAGACATCCTGCACAATAGAGTGGTACCTACCTTAGAAGTTTGAATGAAAATGGCCCCCCAGAGGCATATATATTTGAAAGTTTACTCACCAGGACCCTGATATGATCAGAAGGATTAGGATTCTCTCTCTCTCTCTCTCTCTCTCTCTCTCAGAATCAGGACATACCTCTCACGTAGCTCTACTCCCCCAGTGTTCCCTCTGCGACGATGCTAGACCAACCCTCTGAAACTGTAAGCAAGTCCACAGCTAAATGCTTTCTTTTTTAAGAGTTGCCTTGGCCATGGCATCTCTCCACAGCAATAGAACAGTAACTAAGACACTTGTAATCCCCATTCACTAGGCAAAGGCGGGAGGAAAGTTCAGGAGTTCAAGGTCAACTTTGACAGTACAGTGAGTTGGTAGCCAGTCTGGGCTGAAGGAGACCTTGTCTCAATAAACTAAACAACCAACGAAATTTCCTCACCCTCTTACAGGGGCTTGACATGGCCCCAGGGCGGGTGTCACATCCCATTAGGAAGTCTGCCCTCTGAAGAATAGGAGAGTAAAATCCTGAGCCTATGAAACTTAATCCTGCAGCTGAGGGTGGTGGAGCCTGAGACGGGGAACACAGCTCCTCAAGAGAGAGTCACGATGGCTCCTCCCACATGAGGGCGGGGCTAGAATTCTGTCTCTTCGTTCACTGGAAGTGATCTCCGTCCCATCAGTTTTATGTGAGGAATATGTGCCTTTGTGCACTGGTTGGATGCCTACTTCTGGGTCCCTGGGGATATGGACACTCTGACTGGTGCACAACAGCTACCTTGTATCTCGAAGCAGCCATGAGGAGGGAGGCCATCCATGCTGTAGCAGAAGTACTGGAAAGGTGTGTGACCTTTGACCTAACAGAGCTTCAGGAATAGGTAAGGACACTGAATTCTCAAAACCGCCTTTGAGTAACAGAATATAAACATACTCTCATGCTTAAGTCACCCTCACATTGAATTTTCTTGTTGCAGTAAATCTCTAACCCAAAAAGCCTGGGTAAAGAAATCACAACTCAATTAATAGGAATATAAGCTACATGCCTAGATTGGGCAGATCTACCACTACACTACTATATTCCCCATCTATGAGATCCCATATAACATGGGGTTTCTCCAGGCCACCTGCTTCTGCTCCATTGTCCCTCCTCCTCTTCCTCCTCCTCTTCTTTCTCCTCTTCCTCCTCCTCCTCCTCCTCCTCCTCCTCCTCCTCCTCCTCCGTCATCCTCTCTCCCCTCCTTTCTCCCTCAAACTTTTCAGCTCCACCTTCCCTTCTACTGTCCAATCACCAGCTCTAGCCTTTATTTGACAAGTTAAGATGGGGAGAAGGTTCACAAGAAGGCACCTGTATATGTGAATTAATCCTCATATGCAACCCCTCCTGGGAAAGCAGAATTAGCATCAAAATACAAGGCCAGGGATATCCACAACATTCTCTGAGTTCTATCCCTATTAATAAAGAACCACATAATTTATGAGATTGATTGGATGGGAAGAAATTTCACCAGTTGAGCAATACTTACTGCTTGTAGATCAAGTCTTTCATGGTCATGGTCAACCTGCCCCAGGAATCACAGGCTCCTCCAGGACCTCACATTCTCATCACATCCACTATTTACCAATCTCCTAGAGCTCTCGGGATGATCCCTGTCTACCCTCAGGACCAGCCAAGTACCACCCCTTTACTCTGGCTGCTACCCCAGTGGACTAACTAAAAGCCTTGTCTGTTGCTGTTTTCTGTGGGGCATTGGGCTATGTACAGACAGGCTGGTCTCCAGTCGACTTTAGAGGTGGAACCCTGGTAGATCCTGGTGGTGATAATTCACCTACATAGGATGGAAGGCATTCCCTCATGTCTCCTGGACCCCTGGCTCCTGTCAAAGTTACCACCCCCACAGCCCCCACAAGAGAAGCGTGGCTAGTAGTCATGTAGACAATGTCCCAAGCTTCTGACCTTCAGGTTATACTCCTCCCCAGTTACCTAGCAACAACAAGATGACAAGCACACTATAAGAGGGGCTGCTTGGCCCCACCTCGCTCTCTTACTCCCTTTACTCTCTAACCTCTTACTCTCTAGCCTTTCTTCTCTCGTTCTCTTTCCCCCTTCTCTCCTCTTGGCCATGGCCAGTCTCTCTCTCTCTCTCTCTCTCTCTCTCTCTCTCTCTCTCTCTCTCTCTCTCTCTCTCTCTCACCTTCTCTCTTTCCCCCTGCCTTTCTACAATAAGCTCTAAAACCATAGACTGTCTCTGTTCATCAAGGACCAAACTAAGCCTGCATGGGAACCTCTCTCCCTCCACCCTCTCTTTCCATATCTCTGGGGCCTGGTGCTGCTCTGGGACCCCTATTCTGTTCTCATCTCTGCAGTATTCAGCATGGGATGCCAGATACTGAGAACCTGGTACGGAGGCTGCCTCTTGTCCACCCCCCACCGAGGGGGTCAGTGGCTTCACACAGCCAGATGCCCACCCGGGGCTGAGTGGAAAGTGTCCAGCAGTCTTCCTGCATCCACCTGCCCAGAGCACAGGAACTCTGGCTGGATGCAGGCTCTCTCCCTTCCCCTCTTCCCCTACACCCTCACGCCCCACAATTTTCCATACTTGTCCAGCATCTGTTCCCCCAGCCATTGCCACTCCCATGCCTAGAGCAATGTCTGGCTTTTCCACAGAAGCACCCGTAGGGTCTGTGCCCATGTGTCAGATGTGTTAGACTCCACTTCCCTCTTTGTAATACAGGTCTTTAATATAGAAGACTTTTCTGAGCATTTGCAGAGCTGACTTCCAGAGGGCTCCGCCTTAGCTGGTCCTGGCTGGGACCCTCCACCAAAAGCACCAGTGTAAGGAGCATCCACCCCAGCCAACAGAAGATAGAACTCAACTTCACCCTAATCCATGCAGGTCGGGGACTTCCCTGGAAAGTTTCATGTGACACAAAACATACCCTTTGCCTACTCTGTTCCATGGCCTGGCGTGCTTGTCCATCTCCCCAGTCAGACCTTCCCCACAGTCTACAGAGCTCTTTGTGGACATGCCTGCCAGCCTCTCTCTCACTGTGCCTGCCCCCTGGCTTCTGTGGCCTCCGCCACGTGATCTCTTGGCTGCTTTTTGAACTGCCACCATGTATAATCTTAGGATCACCTTTTCTCTCTGCCCAGAAGTCTCAGGCAAATGTCACCTCCTTTGTAAGACCTCCACTCACCTGCTCAGCTAATAGGTGCCCCTCTGGCCTGTGATTCTCTCTCACACATGCCACAGTCTGAAGTTGTGACCCATCTTCCTTCTAGAACACTAGCTCTGCCCCTGAAACTGAGCCATGAGGTCCCTAAGCTAGGCTGACTCTTCTCCAGAGAGGTTTCCTCAGTGCCTCCCTACCCTTTAGCTGTGCCCTCCACACTGGCAAGGGTGGCTTGACCTTCCTGGCAGGTGAGAGGATCGAATGCACGTTGATCAGGGATTCTCTGTTGGAGATTGGTTCTAATGCTTTAAATCACTTGGGAATCTGCATATCCAGACACTGTAGGTCTTTGCCTCCAATTGGTTTTTGATCAATCAATAAAGATGCCAACGGCCAATGGTTGAGCATGGGGTGGGACACTTAGAATTGCTTGGACGAGGACTCAGAGAAAAAGGGGACAGTCACCATGACTTGGGAAAAAGGATGGGATGCATCGACAGGAGATAAAGCCAACCAGCCACATGAGATTCCCAAGTGGGGAAGGCCCACTTCCCCAATTGGGCCTAGAGTAGCAGGGGAAGGTTTAGGAGTGCCCAGCCTTTGAGGTAGCTAAGGCATTTTAAAACTAAGCTAATGTGCCTGTGCCTTTCATTCGAAGATCCAAAGATAGCTTCTGGGCGGGTGTGCGCATGTGATCTTCTGGGAGTCAAAGCAGTGCAGCTACACATCTCAGCTAGAGACACAGGCTCCATCCTATGCCACACCCACCCTCAGCCAGCTGTCATCCAAATAGTCCACCCCCATCCAAATCTGTGGCAGCTACAGGAGCTCTGAGGGCCGGGCTTCCCAAGGCCCTGGAAGAATCTTGATCTGTGGGACAAAAGGTAGAATTGAAAGTCTCATCCAACCTGAGGTTTAGAGGTTTGGACTGGGTCACCAATCTGTATGAGGCTCTGATCTGCCTGTGCAACTTCATCTTTGATCATTGTCTCTAAGGTCATTCTGGTGGCCATGCTGGTCCCAAGCCCTGCTGGATTAGGTGTGTGTGTGTGTGTGTGTGTGTGAGTGTGTGTGTGTGTGTGTGTAAATATGCTAATGAATGTATAGATGGATAAGTAAGTGGGTGGATGACAGGGTGGGCAAGTGATGGGTGTACAAACTAAAGGATGGATAGACAGGTAGATGGATAAACAGATAGATGGATGAATAAGTAGATGATGGGTGGTTTAATGGATAGATGGATGGATGGATAGATGAGAAATGGATGAATAAGCAGACAGGCAGGCAGGCAGACAGACAGACAGACAGACAGGCAGACAGACAATGGATAGGTAAAGGGGTGGGTGGATGGTGCTACAGTATGTTTTTAGTTTGTGTGAATTTATCAGACTCTTGAGAGTTAGCTTCCTGAACAGGACTGGAAGGCATTTACAGACATTCAGTCCTAGGAGGGTTGATCAGGTGACATTCAGCACTGTCACCAGCTGAGAATTCTTCAGGAACAGTGACAGAGAATCCTGCTTCGGGATGGCTCTCTACAGTGGCCCCAGAAGTGGCACAGACACCTCCAGAGTCCAATGGAATGAAACTCCAAGAGAGAAATCCACTCAGTATCTGTACACACAGGAACCTTTGGGGGCCTCGGTTAGATTCTCAAATGGGGCCCTTAGTAGACGTCTATTCTCACAATGAAGAAGCCATGAGTGGAGGGGCATGACGTGGTACCAGGCCAAAATGTGCCCTGGTTCAAATCCCGACTGTACTCATCAGCTGTGTGGCTTTGTACAAGTTGTCCCTGACTCAGAGCCTCAGAGCCTCAGAGCCCAGTGTTTCCCTCTGAGGCTGAAGCCTGGCGGAGCTACGGCAGAACCCCACAAGAAAGTGCTAACTCTCCTAGGCAAGACTGTGGGGCTGATGTCACACAGGCCCTTGGTGAGTATTTCTGGGATGAAGTAACTGAAAGAACGGCCACCAGCCACAATTTCAGTGTCACCACTATTTTCTTTCTCCCGATTGGAAACTGAGGTCCAGAGACAGAATCTGCAGTCCCATAAGCTGCCCAGCTTACAGTTGCAACTTCATGTTCCTCCTGGCCAGAGGGCAAGGTTTCCAGACCCCAGGGCTTGGAACTTGCCCCTCAGCCACCCTCACATTCCTCTCTCTAGGGACAGAACCAGCTTCTTGCAATGGCCCTCAGCTGGTGGAACTCACAAGGCTTCTCACCCTATCCCTCAGGCTCCGCAGGCCCCTCCAACCCCTCTGGCCCCTCACCATCTGGTCCTGGTCAGGGACCAGTGTCCTTACCAGCTGCACCACTTCCCTGGGCCAGGAGCAGACATTCCCAGGGCTCCCCACCAGCCTGATGGGCATGGGTTTGCAGCTGCCCCAGTCCCTCCCTCCTCCTGCCTTATGGCTCCCAGAAGGCCATTTGGCTGAGGTCCAGATTAACGACTTCAACAGGCAATCCTCTGATTTACCATAAAACTGCCTTCGATTGAGCCCCAGGGACAGCACTAGGTCAGAAGGGACAGGGAGCCCACATCTGTCAGCCTAACTCCCCAAGACTCCCAGCCTCTCTCTGAGTCCTCTAAGTGCCAGCCTGATGCTGTAACTCTGGGTGTGTGGCCTGATACCTCCTGCCTCAATCACCCCATCACACCCCCATCACCCCAATCCTGTTTATCCCTTTGCTCATAGCCCCACGTCTGGATCCTGCTGACTGCAGCCCCCTTGGTGGCAGCTCCCCAGGGAGGCTCCTGAGTACTGTCACTCACAGGCAGCAGCTCCCCCTTCTCATCCCTTTTGTGCCTTCAGATCACCCTCAACTCTCATCTTCTCTGCTTGTCGTTTTTTCTTGTTTGATTGCCTCAATGATTGGGTCTGAAAGTCCCATCCATCCAGGAGGACAGGTCTCCTCTGTCTTGTTGAGACTCGCTTCCCCTGACCTTGGAGCATGCCTAGTCATACATAGTGCATGCGCAGGGACCGTCTGAGAGATGAGTGGAGAGATGCAATCTCTAAGAATGAATTTGCTAAGAATGGATTCTCCTGGGCATTTAAACTAAGTATAAATTCAGCCATCACCTGACTTGTCAGACTTTCGTACTTAATATCTCATTTAATCCATCCTACAGACGACCCCCGTCTAAGTTGTGAACTCCCATTGTGGGAGCTCACTGGCGTTTCTCTCCTGGGGCGCAGGAGCCTCTTGGAAAGGAAACTCCCCAACGCTTTGCCTGGAAAAGGAGGGGCCAGCAGCAGTGCCCCTCCGGGGCCCCTGGCATGGCACTGCCCAGTGGGTCTCACCATTGCCTCCTCAGACATGGGTTTGAAGTTGCCCCAGTCCCTCCCTCCCTCCCCCTTACCTTATGGTTCCCAGAAGGCCATTTGGCCCAGGTCCAGAGTAACGGCTTCTCAGCTTTAACAGGCAATCCGGATTTACCATAAAACTGCCTTGGATTGAGCCCCAGGGACAGCTGTGGGGCAGAGAGGATGAAGAGCCCACATCTGCCTACCAATGGGTCCATGGCTCTGGGGGCCTCCTGCTGCTGAAAGTCTGGGGGCCTTTCACCCATCAGTGCTTGCCAGAGTCTCCCTGTGTCTCGTGCACCTATGTGACCTCATACAGCCCCACACCTTGGGGAATGGGTGCTGTTCTCCATCTCTGCTTCTTTTTTTTTTTTTTTTGGTTTTTTTTTTCGAGACAGGGTTTCTCTGTGTAGCCTTGGCTGTCCTGGAGCTCACTTTGTAGACCAGGCTGGCCTCGAACTCAGAAATCCGCCTGCCTCTGCCTCCCGAGTGCTGGGATTAAAGGCGTGCGCCACCACGCCCGGCTCGTCTCTGCTTCTTAAGGAGAGGAAACAAGATGCAGAGTAGCTGGATACCTGTGCCCTTCTAGATGCTGTGCTAGGGAATTCTGGGGAACATCTGTGTTCTATAAAGGGGGCTTTCAAGGTGCCTTCTCCTCTCTGAGTACCTTCCCCTCCTGCTCTGCTTGTTCCCATCTGACCCACTCCTTCACACTCCCGCTCTAGTCCCGAACCAGCCACCATCGCAATTTGGTTGGGATATTCCAGACTCTTCACTGCCCTCCCAGATTCACCTTCACCCAAACATGCAATCAGTGGGAAGCTATATACCCTAAGGTAGCCGTGACCTTTGCTCAGAACCCTTGGGAGACTCTGTCTTTCTGGAATGAAAGCTCAAGACCCCTCCAACTCACAGGACCCTTCTGACTCTATCTAGACACTGGTCTCCTCACTGGTTCCAGAACTTTCAGGGAGGCACCAGCCAGGGCCTCCATACAAGCTGCCTTCTATTTGAGACGCTCTCCAGGAGGTCCTGTGGTCCCCTCCTACAGGTCTGTCCCAAATTGCCATCTCACTGAGAATCATGAGAGTATAGATCTCACTCCTCTTTCCCAGCAGAACAGCAGGAGTTGTCCTGCTGAGCACCCCTTGTGCCCTGGGATGAGGGTCACCCTTTGGGGTCTGGATAGTCAGTGGCACTAGGCTAGATCTGCCTCTCGAGACTCTTGATCCTCCTCCAGGATCCAGGAGACACCTTGCTGATGTCTGTACTCCAGGTTGCGTTTCCACAGTGTTGTCTGGAAACTTCTCACACAAACAGTGACTGGGTTGTGAGCCCAGGCCCAGGGCTCCATTGTTGTGGTTCCATGGGTGTATGTTGGGTAATGGCTGAGCCATGGTTCCTGGCACGGATGATTGGGGTACCCCTGGGTTCTGCTTCTATCCAGAAGTCCAGGGACTTTAGTTGGGAGCCTTGACCCCCAAGTTCATCAGGGTCCCCAGCCAGCATGAGGGAGAGCATTTCCCTCTTTGCTTCCAGGACTTTCCAGGCCTAGCTTCCCAGTGTGGGGCTACCGTGTCCTCACCTTGTGGCTGGGTCCTGCTGCTTTAACATCAGCCTTCAGGCCCTTTCTCTCATCCCCTGTGTCCATTGGAGCTATCAGTCACTCATTTCCTTCCTTGGTCATGTCTTTTACTGAAGTCATGGTCTGTCAAGAAACCCTGATACTAAGGTTGAAGTCTGACATTACCAGAAAGCCCTGAGCTCAGTGCAAAATGGCAAACTCCATTTGTTAGCAGGGCTTTCTCTTCTCTATCTGGGGGATCCTGGACCCACTGCCTAGCTGAAGGATGTCACCTAGCCTCACATCTGAGGTCCCTGGGAAGCCTCCCCATGCTAATGAGGCATCTCAGTGCCTGTCTTAGTCAGGGTTTCTATTCCTGCACAAACGTCATGACCAAGAAGCAAGTTGGGGAGGAAAGGGTTTATCCCCTTTATCACCAAAGGAAGTCAGGACTGGAACTCAAGCAGGTCAGGAAGCAGGAGCTGATGCAGAGGCCTTGGAGGGATGTTCTTTACTGGCTTGCTTCCTCTGGCTTGCTCAGCCTGTTCTCATATAAAACCCAAGACTACCAGCCCAGAGATGGCACCACCCACAAGGGGCCTTTCCCCCTTGATCACTAATTGAGAAAATACTTTACAGCTGGATCTCATGGAGGCATTTCCTCAACTGAAGCTCCTTTCTCTGTGATAACTCCAGTTGTGTCAAGTTGACACAAAACTAGCCAGTACAGTGCTTTAGCCTTCAGCCAGTGACCTTTGCCCACCCTGGATATTCTTACCCCTTTCCCAAAACTATACAACCCTTGGTTTACCCTGAATAAAGTATATGCATACAAGCTCATCCCAATAAAGAAATATGCAGAAGCTAAGATGGTCTCAGAGAGCTGTTTCATTGGTGGTCATGAGAGAAGCCTTCACCTAAAAGAGCTAAGCTAAGATCTTGGGGGACGGCCTGCTTCTTCCCACTCTCTCATTCCTAGCACCCATGCCCAGCTGGACCAGGATCCTGCAGAACTCCACCTATTCTGGTATCTGCTTCATCATTCCATCCCGGTGTGCAAAGGCATCTGGACACCCCGAGAGGGAGGAAGCAGAGGACTCAGAACCACAACTGGACCCCGAAACACACATCACAATGGTCCTGCACGTGGAGCCTGCTATGGGGCCACTGGGACCTATCAGCCTCATGCACTCTGCTTTTCCAGAGACTCCTAGAGATTCAGGATGGCAAATGGGGCTTCTCAGGCTCCCTGGCAGGGCTCTGAGCTGTCTCAGTGACATCACAGAAAAACAGGATGCAGGGAACTGTTCCTGGGCTGGAAGACTTGGGGCTTTCCCTTCTGCCCGTTGGCCTTGCAGCTTTGGGAGACAGGCGTGGGAAAGGCCTGGAGATGAGGACCTGGATCCATGATGCCTGTTCGATATTAGGAAATGATGGGCCTCCTCCTCCAGGCCCACCATGGTGGAACATGGAGCTAACATTCATGTAGCTGGAGAGACCTTGGGCTAAGGCTGGGGTGACATCGGGAAACAGAAGTGATCTGGACAACAGAGGTGGTCACATCTGTGTCTTGACATTGAGACGGAGCTGTGAAGGGGGAGGGACCTTCGCCGCTCACCTGCACATGGTCCTTCTATCTAGCTGGGTTCAGCTGTGTATGTAGTCCCGAAATAATGGAGGCAAAAGTGAGGGTGAAGGTTTAGGATGATCACGTATTCTGTGCTTTCAGCCCTAAAGGGGAATGAGAGGGAGGACTTGGGGTACACAGACTCCTTGGTGATAGACACATGTGTGTGTTGTCAAATAGGAGTGTGAGACAGAGTCGATGAGACGGTCCCAAAGCAAAGGCACAAGGACCAGATCTCATCCTCCAGAGTCACCGTGTGGGCCTCAAAGTCAGCGTCGTTTAGTAAAGCGTCTTCCACATGCCTGTCGTCATAGAGGAGTCCGAGGGGAACCCTGCCCTTTCCCCTATTGGACAGATGAAATAGATTCAGGGCCCAGTAGGGCCTGAAGACTTGTGTGTTAACTGAACACCTACTTTGTGCAGGAGTCAATGTCTGTGACTGGGACACATCACCTCCTTGAGTCCAAACAACAGCCCTATAACATCTTATTTCCATATGTACCACTGTGGGGAGGAAGGAGGGACTAGTGGCGGCTCAGCCAGGAACCCCATGCTTAAGGAGCCTTAGAGTCAAGATTTGAGCTGCTGGTTCAGAGCCTTGCTCTCATCCCAAGTCTGCCAGCCAGAGCAAAATGGAGGACACGGTGTGACCCAAGACACCCCATAAACCATGAAGACGGCTCAGCAGTCTAGAGCACCTGCTGCTCTTGCACAGGAACCAGGCTCCTTTCCCGGACTCTACATGGCAGCTCAGGTCTGTGACTCCAGTTCCAGGGGATCCGAAACGCTCTCCTGACCTCCACGGTTACCAGGCACACACTTAGTTCATGTGAGCAACATGCAGGAAAAAAATGTTCCTACACATAAAAGTAAATAAATGCAAATTTTAAAAAAAGAAAAAGAAAACCTCGAAGACAGGCAGAGCTTGGCTGTGGAGACAGAGTGGCTGACACTTCACCCTGGCGCCGCTCAGGAAATGAGAACCAGGCAGCCTCAGGAAACATGACCCCAGGTGCTCAGCAGACACAGAGGGGTGACAGGGTTGGCCTCTGTGTGAAGCCCATGAGCTCTTCCAAGGCTTGGGTTTTATGTCAGCAGCTTGACCCCGTATATGCCATAGTTTCCTTTGCAAAATGGGCTCACTGGGGCGGGAGGCAAATTGTGTAACAATGTGTGTCATATGTATGGGGATGCTGTGTATAACAGTCCTTCGTGGTGGCCTGAAGTCTCTCTGGCTCTTTCTTCAGCCTCATTTGAGGGTGACCCAGACTCTGATATCTGGGCCTTTGTGGAGAAGAGGCCCACCCTGACCTGCTCACTGGCGATGTTTACTGAAGATGAAGTTGTGGTTGGTGTGTATGTGTGTGTTTGTGTGTGTGTGTGGCTGGTGTGTGAGTGTGTGTGTGGCTGGTGTGTGAGTGTGTGTGTGTGTGGTTGGTGTGTGAGTGTGTGTGTGTGGTTGGTGTGTGAGTGTGTGTGTGTGTGTGTGGCTGGTGTGTGAGTGTGTGTGTGTGTGTGTGGTTGGTGTGTGAGTGTGTGTGTGTGTGGTTGGTGTGTGAGTGTGTGTGTGTGGTTGGTGTGTGAGTGTGTGTGTGTGTGTGTGTGGCTGGTGTGTGAGTGTGTGTGTGGCTGGTGTGTGAGTGTGTGTGTGTGTGTGTGTGGTTGGTGTGTGAGTGTGTGTGTGTGTGGTTGGTGTGTGTGTGTGTGTGTGTGGTTGGTGTGTGAGTGTGTGGGGGGGGGGTCGTGGGGATTGCATTGAGCTGTCAAGCTTTTGGAGCAAAAGGCATTTTCTCTTGCAAAGGAGGCTTTGAGGTGGCTTATAAGGTGCATTGTTCCAGTGTGATAAAGGAGTGGGGATTGAATAGCAACATACGGGGGATGGAGAGATGGCTCAGTGGTTAAGAGTAAGCACTGCTGTGGCAGAGAACCTGGGTTCAAGGACCAGGACACACCCTGGGTGGCCCTCAGCTGCCAGTAGCCCCGGTTCCAGGAGAATCCCGTACCTCTGGACTCTAAGGTACACACAGGCTTTATCCACATTCAGACATACATGTAACTTAAAATAATAAAAGCAAGTCTTAAAAAATGGCAACATAGCTGGGTGGTGGTGGCGCAAGCCTTTAATCCCAGCACTTGGGAGGCAGAGGCAGGCAGATCTCTGTTAATTCAAGGCCAGCCTGGTTTACAGAGGGAGCTCTGGGTCAGTTGAGGCTACACAGAGAGACCTTGTCTTGAAAACACAACAACAGCAAACAAAACAAACAAAACAAAATGGCAACATAGGTTTAAAAAAAATAAAAACAAAAAGCAAAAAACATCAAAGGCCTCTTACCGTACACAAAGGTCCCAAGCCTGGGCTTTGACTATGAATCTCAGAATCTCGTTTGTGAGATTTTTCTCAGAAAACTACAGGCTTCCAGACAAGAGGGGCAGATGATGTAGCACAGCTCAAAGGTCACAGAGGCCTGGCCTTCCAAGTTTCATCAGCTGATTGAGGAACCGCTTAGACAACTGAACATGTCTGAGTGCTGCAGCCTTCACAGTGGTCTGGCAAGTGTGAAGTCTTGAGTTCAATCCCCAGGAACAAAGCAGGAAAACGATGGTGTTGGTGGTGGGTGGGCTGGGAGATTCATAGGCTCACAGCCAGGAGAAGGCACTCACATGGTAGAATTGCCAAGGCCCCTGGGCACAGTGGCACTGCTCTGCCCAACGTGGATCAGGTGGTAAAGTCAGGGGCCACCTGACGTTTCACCATCTGAACTCAACCGGCCCCCGGATTTCCCCCTTGGTCTTTTCTTTCTGGGTGCCACACTGTATGGTTGAGATCACACCCAGTTCTGAGGTTCCCTGCACATAGTAGAGACTGCTGGTCCAGCCCAGCTAGGTGCAATGGCCACAGGAAGGTAGGTGCATTATAGAACAGAACTCAGCTAGAAGTGGATCAGATGGTAAAGTCGGTGGCCACCTGGCTTTTTGGTGCCTGAATTCATCTGACCTCAGGGATGACCCTTGACCCCTTCTTTCTGAGTTCCGAGGAGGCAGGACCTAGTGACTTTTTCTTTCTGTTCTGTCCCAGAACTCAGGCCAGAGCCTGGCACAAAGGGTCACATGTGGCCTTGGCTGCTACTGCTTTGCTGAGCTCTGTTCTCCCAGTGGCAAGGAGGGAATGGAAGCCCTAAGAATGTCAGTCACCGGCTCTGAGTGTTCAAGCCAACAGAGGGCAGAGCTACAGACCTTACACAGAGCCCTTTCCACAACCAGGGCATCCTGCTGTCCTACTTGCCATCCAGGCCTCTCTCTGACTATTTTGCTCCAAGCTGAGAAATCTGAGCTGGTTTAGTCCCTTTATTTTGACCATTTACATTGTGGATATAAATTCAGTAATGTGCGATTGGTCGGTGGCTTTTTTCCCCCTAAGTAGCAAATTTGTGGGCACACATGCACCCGGGTGATTTTTCCTGATATTTTACAGTGCCAAGGCACCTTTAGTGCCCCAGTAAATTCAGTGGCTGTGGCCTGGCAGATCAGACAGTGCATTTCCTGGCGTTAGAAGGGTGCAACTCCTCTGTGGTGATTTAGGAAACTCGGAGGGCAGGGAGTTTAGCATCCTGCAAATCAGATGCAGGCATATTTGCTCTGATTTGCTGCGGCTGCAGTCAGAGCCAGAGTACCAGGAGGAGCCCTTTCTCCAGAGACACTAAGCTCTGCTTAGCATGCGAGACACGGGAGCCTGGGACGAGGTGAGCACAGCGCCCTGTGTGATTTATAGCTTTAAAACCTTCAACCATGAATAAAACATGGAATTAATTGTGAAGAACTGTCACCAGCACACGGGAGAGCTGAGCACCCTGGGAAGCACCAAGACCCAAAACAAAAACAAACAAACAAACAAACAAAACCAGGAACAAAGGAGGAAAGAGTGAGCTTGGGAGAGGCTGCACGCCCCGAAGCCCCAGAAACAGCAGTCAGTCATGTCTTGAATTTTCTTCCAGGAAATACACACTTGTCTAGATCTTGGCTCAAATGGTTGTTTTCATAAAGTCCTCTTTGCACCCCATCCGTTTGGAGAAGGTTCCTTTGATCTCTTAGGGTTCCCTCATTCATTGAGTAAATGTTTACGGAGAACCTGCTGTGTGCCAAGCCCTTACTGTTTCAAGTGTTGGAGAAATGGATAGGAATAAGATCGGCCATGTCCCTGCCGGCCTGGGGCCACCCACCTGTCTAGAGTGAGACCCGGACTCTGAGGATGTAACTCGGAGAGAACACTCTCCTCGCTGCCTGATGCCTGGGATGATGGGACTGAGAGTGGGGGCTGGGCTAGGGGAGTGGGGGTACTAGGAGATATGAGAATATACAGAGTGTGAGGAAGACAGGGCAAAGGCCATGGGTGGAGGGAGCGAGCTGCAGGTGGGATGGCTTGCAGTTCTGAACAAGACAGTCAGTGAGGGGGCAGGGCATGAGTACTGGCAGATATGAAGGGTCCCTGGGAAGAATATCGTGGGCACAAAGGGCAAGCACTGCAGCAAGAGGATTCCCTGTTGTCCAATAAACAACAGCCATGGCCAGAGTGTCTGGAGTAAGAGGAGAGGTGGGCGATGAAGCCTGAAGAACGGAGCCAAAGTCAGTAATGTCCATCCATCTGTCCATCCACTCTGTCTGTCCGTCCGTGTGTCAATCCATTTTAGTTACTTTTCTTATTGTTGTGACAAAATCTCTGACAAGCAGACTCAAAGGGGGAAGGGCCTATGTGGGCTCACGGTTTGAGGGGACACTGCCTGCCATGATGGGACGGCATGGCAGGTGGAACTGAAGGTCCCTGGTCACATTGTTGTCATGGTGAGGATAGGAAGTGAGGCACAGCTATAAAGCTCAAGGCTTGTTTGCAGTGTACCATTTTCCCCAGCAAGCCTCTACCTCTGTCAGGTTCCATGGCCTCCAATCAATGCCAGCCTCTGGGACCAAGTGATCAGACATGAGCTGTGGGAACACTATAGGTTCAAATTGAAACACTACCTGACCATCCACCCACCTCCCAACCATTCATTCACTGAATGCACATGTTCCTGACTAGGCTCTGAGCCAGTTCTTCCTGCTATCCTGCCCTTGGAAGGGTCACTCTTAGGCTCTGGTTCCTGGAACTCATCTTTCATCAAGGACACAGAAAAGGAAGGCTTCATGGAGGCATCTGAGCTAGTGATACTGTGTAGAAGGACCTGGCAGCCATCAGATTGTCCTCTCAGATTGCCATTGAACCCTAAGGAGGTCCTAGGACTGTGTGGGACAGGTGCTCAGCAGCCAAAACAATGTAGGAGCCCAGAGACCCCCAGGTGGCACCCCTGCCCCAGCCTTGGATTGGTACAAGCTTAGAGCTGGTGACAGAACCCAGAGACACGACACACCACCCCACCCTCGGCTGCCAGGTTCTGTGTCTATGGCTCTATCTTGTTCCCGACCTAGTTCTGGGTGGAGCCCCTATCCTTTGGCCCAGAGGAGAGCTGGTCGCAAATTCCTAGAAAACTATTAGGCCATCACCCCTCAGTGACTACTATAGAAGTGGACAGTTCTCGTTTCCAGTTGAGGATCCTCTACTCCTGGGAGGCAGTTGCTCCACTGTGTGCTTTCAGTGCAGGGCTAAGGTTAGGCTGTGATACCCAAGCTGGAGGCACTGTGGTCGTATCTTGTCTCAGAACCTCCCGCAACTTGTACTCGCCTCAGGAAAATGAGAGTAATGTCATTCTCTTCCAGGTCACAGTGTGCCAGAGAGGCATCATAGTGGGCATCTGTCTGGCCACGCCCCATTTTCATGCAGGAAAGGTAGGCGGGGCTGACCGGAGCTGGGGCACCATATGCTCTGAGGCTCTTTGTGGGCATCCCACACAAGGGAAGCTCAGCTCCCAGGCTGGGGCCAGGGAGCAGGAGGGGCAGGCAGGGATGCTAAGGACAGGACCATGTGGCTCTGGGCTGCATGCAGCTCAATGAGTCCAGCCTCATCCAGTGATCACAGCAGGTGGCTGGCTTTCTCAGTTGGTCAGCTGTTCAGCTAGGGTCAGAAACAGTTCCTGCCCAAGATGGTCCCCAGGCTGTGCTGGCCAGTGGTTGAGGCTCTTTATACTCCTCTGTTCTGGAATAGATAGCCTGGACTCCCTGCAGACACCATGCCATTTCTGCCCCACCCAGATTGATGGCAGAAGAAAATTGGCCAGCATCTGGTTCAGTGGATTTAGGGCATGTTCTCAACCTTCCTAATGCTGCAACACTTTAACACAGTTCTTCATGTTGTATTGATCCGCACCCCCCTCCCACACACACACAACGAAATTATTTCATTGCTACTTTGTAACTGTAATTTTGCTACTGTTACAAATCGTAATAAAAAATATCTGTTTTTTCCAATGGTCTTAGGCAATCCCTGTGAAAGGGTCACTTGACGCACAAAGGGGTCATGTCATAACCTACAAGTTCAGAAACACTGGTTTAGGGGTCAGTAAGGCGAGTCTGGGAGTAAAGCACGCTGTCCACATGGAGGAAAGCTACAGGGGCACCCAGAGGGTGGGTCTGGTGATCAAGCAGAATGGTCACCTGCACACCTGCTCATGGTCTGCCAATGTGTAGGCTATGGGAGTGGGAGCACTCTCTGGGCCAGCATGGTGGCCTGTCATGAGCAGACTGAGAGGCCTGGCTCACCTTGAGCAGCCACTCAGGGCACTCTCCAGTGTGTGTGTGTAAATAAAGCATTATTTAATTGGCTACTGGTAACAAAGTTCCAGAGTTAAGGCAGAGGTGAAAGCTAGGAATTTTTGCTCTGTGGCATCTTTATACCCTGCTCTTTAGAAAGCTGGGGAGTGTGGGTGAGGCCGAGCAGAGCCTTCAGGCCCCCTTTAGGCACCTACCTCAGCCCTGAGAGCTCCAAAGAAGACACAGATGTGAGCTTCAGTCCCATGCACCCCAGAGTTCAGGTGAGATGGGAGAGAAACCCCAAAAGCAGAATGGCACTGACCAGCCAGGCATGCTGTGTGTCCTCAGGTGGGTAGCTTGTGTCAGCCTGAGGCGCCTGACCCCGAGCATGCATGTGGCCTGCAGAGGACTGTTGCACACCATGGGGTCATTTCCACATGGCCCCAAATGCACAGAAGTAACAGAGAGAACCTCTGGGTGCAGGGAGCATCTCCATGGCAACCACTTGAGCCAATAACCACGATCAAAGCTGGGAAACAGACTGCAAGTAGAAGCTCAGAGGGCTGGCACCTGAGGGCCATGTTGGTCCCCACAGTCACCAGGCAACGCCTCAAGAAGTTAGAGGCATGGCAACAGAATCAGCCACAACTGGATGGAGGGCCAAGTTTCTACCATCTATGCACAACCGAGTCTGGAAATACAAATTCTGCAGCTCTCAATGCCGCTGTAAATGCTTGTCTGAGATCATGTCTAACCCTACTGCTATATCAGAGTCTATTGCCATTCACAATACACATGGGGAAACTGAGGCACAGCATGTTTAAGGCTGCCTACCAGGGCCACATTGCCAGGAGGAGGTGAGAGTGAAGTCGCTTTCCAGTCACTCCAGTGCCACCAAGTGAGGTTCAGCTTGAGACAGTAACTCACGTGCCATTCTCCCTCTCCAGATAGCAGCCACCCACCCCAGCTTCTTCCTGACCTCCATCCAAGACTTCCCTGAGAGACGCCCAGTGGTGCCTGGGAAGGAGAGGCTGACTGATGGCTGGCCAGAGCCCCTGTTGCAGACTCTAGAGCAGTGGTTTTAACCTGTGAGGTCGCCCGCCCCTTGGGGGTCAACTGACCCTTTTATAAATATCACATATGAGCTATCCTGCATATCAGATATTTACATTATAACTCATAACAGGATCAACATTGCAGTTATGAATAGCAACAGAATAAGTTTAGGATGAAACTATATTAAAGAGTCATAGTATTAGGAAGGTTGAGGACCGCTGCTCTAGAGACACATAAGCCATCAGCTAGTGAGGGTCACTGCCAAGGCTGCAGAAGTCCAGGATCCCAGGCAAGCCACCAGACTTGAGAAAGAAGCATCCAGACCCCCCACTGCAGCTCCACAAACTTCCAGTCCAGGAGACTTCCCATCCAAGCAGGCTGGAGAGAAAGACAGCCACTAGCTGACTTCTCCAACCCTGTGCTATTGGCAAGGATAGTCATAAAACCACATGACCTTGCTGGGTACAATGTTAGGAGTTTTACAGACGTCCTACCCGTGAAGGGACGGTGGAATGGTGTCACTACGAAATACCCGTATGACCCAGAAAGAGCTTTCTGTATGCCCGCCCCTAGGCATGCCACACTGAGGAGCCTCCTCAGGTGTTCCCATGGAGATGCAACGATAACTGAGGAAGACTGACACAGTGAAGGGCCAGTCACAGAGATTGTCATGGGTGTCTGGTCCCCACAATGACCAAAATGTCTCCATAAGTCCCTGGATGTACCATGGGTGCGTGTCAGGGTGGCCAGGAATCCCCACATCTGATCATCCAGGTGAGAGATGGTGAACTCTGGTGTGAGCACCACAGAGAGGCTGCCCTGCCCTCTCCCCCATATCCCCTGCCCCTCCTGTCCCCTCCCCCATGCCACCTGCCCCTCCCACCCCTCCCCCATGCCATCTTTTCCTCCCGCCCCTTCCCGATGCCATCTGTCCCCACTTCCCAGCCCCTCCCTTTTCAGGTGGGAAAAGAACCTCACCCGTCCCACAGCCCTGCACTGTGCTCTGTCTAGAGAGCCTTCTCAGCATATGGAGCACTGGGCAAAGGCCTCCAACGCTGGCTGACAGGCTGAGTGACCCTCAGTGTGTTTTCTGAGGTCATAAGGAGAGCCAACAGCTGCACTATTTTATGAATGGGACAATGTCTTGCCAGGCTGTCCAGGCTAAACAGAGAGGTTGGGAAGATGAAAGTCACAGAGGTACTTGGCAAAAGTCGAGGTTGAGTGGCAACCCTTGTTCATCCCAGTGGAATCTGTGGTCCCAGCTTTGCCTGCTGCCTGCTCCTCTCTGGGTCTTATACCTGGCCTGTCCCACCCCTCACAGCCCTGCCTGGTCCCTATGAACATCAGTGACTTTGGGTTGGCACAGAGAGCCAAGGGCACTCTGTTCTCTGGGTCTCAGCTTCATTCTTGAGACTGGCAGGATAATCACCCCAACTCAGAGCTCAGGTAGAGAGGTGTGGCAACTCTCATGGCATGGCCCTATCCAGTGCCTGGTGTCACAGGACCACTCCCCTACCTGTCAAGGCCCCCCTGCCCTCCAGGACCTGCCCAGCAGTTTCTTTCCCAGAGCTTCCTGGGTCCAAGTTGCCTGTCCCTTGTCTGAGCCCCAAGGCAGTCTAGCCCGCAGTCCTTGGACAGTAATTTCTACCTAGACTGTCTCCTACAGGGTTCCCAGAACATGTTCCACCCCTGTCCCAGCCCAGGCTGGAGGCGTCATCCTTGGCCTTTCCCCCCATCAAGGACTGAGCCTCAAACAGACCACAGTTAGGGCCACATTGTGTCACAAAGATACAGCCGTAGGCGTTGGTCAGTAAAGAGTAAGAAAATCAGAGTTCAGGCCACAGAACATCCACTGCATGTTAACAGTTCTATTCTTCACAACGACAAAAGGACATGCAATGAATGACTGGGCTGGGCCAGACCCCCCAGTTCTCAGCCTTGCCTTTGGGGCTGGAGTTTTTTTTTTTTTTTTTTAAAGGAAAATCAGACCCAAGGCTGTGATGACAGCCATTGAAAACTTGGGTTTTGGGATCCACTAATATCTCCTTGGGTTCAAGTTCAGGTCGAGTTCATTATTTTGTGGCACTGTGGATGGAACCCAGGACCATGAAGAAGGTCCCTAAGTGCTGTTCAACTAAGGCCCAACCTCAGCCCCCTGTTTACAATATCTCTGTTTTGCCCAAGCAGGCCTCAGACCTTTGACCCTTCTGCCTCAGCCTCCTAAGTATCTGGGATGAGAGGCATGAGTCCCAGAGGCCTGCTCAGGGATGCTAAGAGCTCTGTGACCTTATTCTAAATGGAGCTGGACAGAGGCTGTCTGAGTGCTCCGCTGGAGGACTGTCTCAAATACTTCATTGTTACTGGGCCACGCAGGAAGCCGCAGTGCCCCGGGCTCTGCTGAACTCGAAGAAAACTGTCTCCTAAATCTATGTAGCTAACGTAATGAAAATATGCTTCCAGACAGATTTAAAAAGGCAGTATCCCGTTGTGCACAGTGGGACCCAGATCGGTAAAGTCACAGAGGACGCTAGAAACTTGACCACAGCTTCCCCGGGAGCTTCTGAGACGCTGAACTTGTTTTCTCTGACCATTGTATGTTGGACCTCTTAGACACATAGGGTGGGACATGGGTCAGGGTCCTAGCATACCTGTCTGTGTTTCTAAAACTTGTCACCGGCCCTTTACTGCCTTCCAGAGACACATGTTTCAGCTCAGGGCTCCAAGGCACCAGGCTCTGAGTGGCGCCATGATGCATTAAGAGGAGCCTATCCAGGCTGTGTAGGGTTGGGCCTGTGGGTCGGAGTTTTGCCCTGAAACTCAGGGAATGTTTGACTGAGTCTCCCTTAGGGGAAGCACAGAGACACTGCTCAGGGGTAGGAGAACCTAGTCTAAGATGGGGGAGGCCAAAGTTGGGGTACCCTGACTCCTGGACATCTGTTTGCTGCTAGAGTGCCACACAGAAAAGTTAGGAACAAGGGATCAGGGTCCACAGACCCTTGATGAGGCTGGGACCATTGGGGGCCTGCGGGCTGAGGATGATGGCAAACCCGGGGCTGGGGAAATGGGGACTCTGGCTTAGGTCATGGCTCAAATCATTAGTGTGGCAATGATTGTCTGGAAGCTCAGAGAGGCCATCTACGGGATACTTAGACTTCAGCTCTAAATGTGAAGGCCTTCTCCATGTTCCTCACGGTGGTTCCGACAGTCCAGTTTTATCCATATCGTTTATTGACTAGTTATGGTGGAAAATAGATCATACCAACTTCTCAGGGTGGACCTGAGATCAAATATCTTTTGCAGGGAAGAATGTCTGGGAAGGGAAACTTATTGACTAAACCCTCAGGACCTATAGGTACCTCATTAGCATGGAGAACTGTTTTGGGCTAGGTAAGCATTGGTCACATCCCTTTGTGGGGAGTGTGGACACGTGTTTCAGGCCAGGAATCTGGCAGGAAGCAGGAAGGCGCCTACTGTCTCAGGTATGTCCCCGAGTGTTGGGTTCCCAGGCCTGCTCTACCTTACCAAGTTTCCTGGCATGGTCCACTGTCCCACACAGGCCTGGAGACAAGTCTCCAGCGCTGAGGAGAGAGTCATCACTCTTTCAGGACTTCCAGGCTGACTGGGTGAGGTAAGCACACCGCAGGAGACTGGTGCTGAAGGAAGGTAGGAAGGGGTGGACACTGCCCCAGCCCCCAGATCTCCTCACACAGACCCACTGCTGAGATGTTGAAACTGAGGCCCAGAGACTACAAACATCGTCCACTCAAATAGACAGTGGTGGAAACAGGAACTGAACCTGGGTCCTTGTGAGCACAAAACCCTTGAGAGTCTGGGAGAAATGAATCATATGGATGTGTCGATCACAACGTGACTACACAGGCACACCTTGAGGTCCATTCCAACAGACAACTTTTCAAACTCCAGGACAATCTGCATCTGCCCAGACTCTCTGCTGTTCAGGGTCAGGGTGAGGGTCAGAGTCAGGGTCAGGGTCAGGGTCAGGAGACCTGTTCCCCACCTCTGTCCTGTTGTCACCCCTGCCCCTGACCTGCTGTTCCCCCACCCTGGCCTGCTCTCCCCCCACCCCTAACCTGTCTCCCCACCCTGACCTGTTTCCCTCCTCACCCCTGACCTGCTCCAGGAGGCTGAGCCACTCCTGACTCCTCCACTAATCTACCCTCAGACTACCCCACCATCCACCCCAACCTGAAGGCTCTGGAATCTGCTAAGTTCTGGTCAAGAGAAACTTCCATCAGCAAGCTCTCAAGACCAGCTGACACCAGGTGGCTCCTGGAAGGTGGCCCGTGTCCCAGTGGGTGACCCTGTGTCCGTGCCCGTAGGGACAGCATTAACTGGATTCAGTGAGTTATTAAAAGATGGGGGAGGGGACTGGGGAGTCTGGGGGTTTAGAGATAGGGAGTAGGGGGTGGAAGTGACTAAGATGCAGTGTATACGTGCATAAAAATCTCAAAGATCAGATAAATTAAGGATGAGTCCCAGACCCTGCCTGTCCCACTTGTGGTCTCTGTGTCACCAGCTCCCAGTCTTCCCTCTGCTCAGCTTCAGAGGTTCCCACTCCCCACAGCACATGGCCACCGGCACTGTAGGGTCCTGGCTCACCCAGCCTCTGCCTAGAAAGTCCAGGGCGCGCATGCTCCTTACTCCTTCCTTCTGTTCCTCACGAAGCTGGCCCAGGTCACCTGCAGTCTCCCCTGCTTCTGTCCTGTAACCTTCCACTTAGTGTTAGGTCTCATCTGATGCTGTGCTATGCATCTTAAGAGTTCTCTGTCTCTCCAGAATGTTATGTCTGGAGGGAAGGGATTGGCCTCACCCTGTTCTAGTTCAACACTCCTTCCTAGAGCCTCCTTCATAGCAGTGGAAAAAAAAAAAAAAAACTAGACACCAGACAGAGAGGGAGGCCTTTCCTCAACTGTCCCTGTCCATAGGAAGGGTGTGTCCCTCTGTCCCACCAAAGATGGAGGGTGTCACTTTAAGCTGAGATGTTATGAATAAGAAAGAGGCACCAAGAGAAGATGTGGTGGGCAGCAAAGGCCTGGGAGAGGCAAGGTGAGGACCAGACAGTCTGGTGGTAGAGGAGCGAGCCACGGGGAGACAATGGGAAGTCAGCAGAGGTCCTGCCACTCCAGGCTTTGAGGGTGAGGACAAGGAGTTTGGATTTTATTCTAAGAGCAGTGGGGGACCATGGAAGGTGTCAGAAGAGAATAAGATAATTTGGGTTTCTTTAGAGCTTCGTTCTCACTGTGTGTGTGGGGGGAGCATGGATGGAAGGAGGAGACTATGGAGGAATCCACAAAGGTTCTGCCTAGTGAGACACGCACGAGGGTTCAGCTCCCCATAGGGGAGACTCCAAGCTCCAGCCTGACCATGGAGTGGTGTGGGGGGTGCATGCAGGTGTGGGGATAGGGGTGGGGTCCACACTGAGGACAAGGTTCCGGCCAGCAGTAAAGTATGGCTGCACCTGATGAACCTTTTGTCCTCTGGACACTTTCCTTTTGGGATCCCATGGCTGAGCCCTTTGCAAAATGCCATCGCAACACAAGCCCCTCCTCTGTCCCTCAACTTCCACATCCTGATAATCACAGTGAGGTATTGGCCCCGGGGCTTCCCACTCGTCCTCTGAGGACACCCCGCCAGAGTTTGCACACAGCCAGGCAGAAAGCCCGTGTTGGCTTTTGCTAATTGATATAAATGGCTTCCCTTTCACAGCCTGCACGGGCGCCGAGCGCAGCCACGGTAATGGGGCTGGAGGAGTAGAATTAAGTGCTTCAGCGCGCCATCGTTCAAGATGAGAAGTGAGAAAGGAGAAAGTCACTCTACTGAGAAAGACATGAGCTGTGAGGAGCCAGAAGCCCCCGGGGAGGGGACAGATGTCCCCTGGGGAGGAGACCAGACTCCTGGGGACAGCACTGGCTGGAGGGAGGTGGGCAGTGTGTGTGTGTGTGTAGAGAGAGGTCAGAGCATACCTCTTCCGGAAGCCTTTGTACACGCATCCTTTAACCCATCCTGAGGTCAGCCAGAATCATGGCTGTCCTCAAGGGCACCGCTTCCTGACCTCTGGACCATTCAGGCCCAAAGCTACAAGAACTGGAAATCCAAATGAATTAGTCTGAAACCAAAGGGGCCGTGTGGCTGCACATATGTTTTGCCAGACTCATTAACTCATGCTCACCCCGACCCCAAAGCCCGTGGTCAAAGTAGTGAGATTTATCCTGTCAGGGGCTGTCGTGGTTTGAATAAGCTTGGCTCAGGGAGTGGCACTTTTGGAAATGTGGCCTTGTTGGAGGTGTGTCACTGTGGGTGTGGGCCTTAAGACCCTCATCCTAGCTGCCTGGAATTGAGTCTTCCACTAGCTGTCTTCAGATGAAGATGCAGAACTCTCAGCTCTGCCTGCACCATGCCTGCCTGGATGCTACCATGTTCCTGCCTTGATGACAGTGGACTGAACCTCTGAGCCTGTAAGCCAGCCCCAATTAAATGCTGACCTTATAAGACTTGCCTTGGTCATGGTGCCTGTTCACAGCAGTAAACCCTAACTAAGACAGGGGCTGTCCCTAGCGGTACTGTGAAGGGACTTAGAGCAGGGAACAGCAGCCGGAACACATGACTTCCTGCCATGGGGCTCAGCTCTAGTATGAGGCCCAATCTACCCAGGGGTCCCTAATGGTCCCATACATTTCAGTCACAAGACCTGACCTGACCTGTTCCATCTGAGCCTTACTCTCCTCAAACCTAACTTAGCTGAGATGATGTCTTCGTGTGAATAACACTGGAAGTGCATAAACTAATGCTTATGAGATGCCTGGCAAACAGTATGCACTTCATAAATAACAGCCATTTCTGCACCTCCTGCACACCCCAAGCCTGCTGTGAATGATGTGTGGGGCACACAGACAGATAAAGTCCCCAGTGTGCACACTGTTCTGAGTCTCTCTGAGCTCCCAGGAGCCCTGGGCAGAGAGAGAAACTTGGCTTCCCCCTCCACCATGGTGTGAGTTCATGAGGACCAGGGTCCCCTGATGCAACCGTTCCTTTCCCTCTGTAGATTTCTCTCAGAATTGCTCTGTAGGCTCACAAGTCCATGGACATTAGTGCCAAAGGGGCTTTCACCTGCACAAGGTCTCAGGGGGCAAAGATTGGCCCCTGGAGGACACCACATCCACAGAGGCCTGCGGAGCTGTTGCTTAGGTGTCCTGCAGAAGCCGCTGCCCATGCTCACAGCAGGGACTGAGAGGTGACTGACCTGCAGGTGGCGCTACCACTGCCTTGGTGTGGCAGGCAGGGAAACTGAGGTCCAGAGAGTCTCAGCGCTTCCTTGCCTAGGTGTGCCCACCTGCCATGTAGCTGGGGTCAGCTATAAATGGGGTTCAACACAGAATTGTATAAATAAACTTCCTGAAAACATTATGAATCTGTCTTGTGCAGTCTTTTCCTTTGTAAACCGAGTTCACCATTCTCTAATGTGAACTTTGTAAATGACATCATGGAGTGACGCCAGAAGGTATGATACCTCAGTTTCCCCATCCTTAGCTCAAACCAGGTGTGCCCACCACAAGCCTAATTCCTATTTAAAATATGTTGTTCTCACATCTCAACCTCATGCTGGCTGGCTACTCATCAGAGAGAGGTAGTTAGCCGAGTCAGGGCTGCATCAGTAGGAACACAGGATGGTCCCAGACCTGGGCATGATGCTGGGGACGTGACCACACCAGATCCTACTCTTTCGTCTTGTTGGTCTGGGGCACACTCATCAGAGGGGACACAGTGTCTGTGTGAGGAGGCCGTGGAGGGTGTGTGTGTGTGTGTGTGTGTGTGTGTGTGTGTGTATGTGAGATCGCAGCTTGCTCTCTCGGCTTTCCTGAGTAGAAATGCCTGAAAGCGAAGGTCGCTAGTGTCCTATCATCTCTAGCGGCCAGGAATCTTTCTCCTGTGAATTTGCTAGGCTGCCTTCATCTCCCTCGCCCCATGTCCATCCACCCAACAACACTCATTGAAGCTGAGACCCGGCTCTCAAGGGACAGAGGCACATTTTCTGTGTCCTGGAAGCTTGCCATTGTGGCTCTCCTCTCTTCTCAGCAGGAAAGTAGAGACTGGAGAAAGGCCCGTCAAGATTCACACACAAGGACTGGAGTTAGTTCAGCCGTTAAGAGCACCTGCTGCTCTTACAGAGGACATAAGGACCTGAGTTAAGTTCCCATTACCAAGTTGGGTGGGCCACATCTGCCTGTAACCAGGAATCTGATGACTCTGGCCTCTGTGGGCCTGCACTCATGTGCAGTACCCCCACACGGACATATGTGCACACATATAATTAACAATAATAAAAATAAATCCTTTTTAAAGATTTACATACAAAAGAAGCTGGTTTGAAGAGAAAGACTAGAAGCCCTCCATCACCCAGGCTTCAAGTCGCAAACAGGGCATGTACAAGGAAAACCCAGGTTATCCAGATGTGGGAGAGGTGGGTGCTATGTGAATGCCTTCTAAGTGTCCCCTGCCTCCAACCCAGTGCTTTCTGGCTTTCCCCTCTGCTCAATAGCCCATTCCTATTCTTGGAAGTTCATTTCCCTTGCTCAATGATCTCACTTCATGGCTCACCTTTATTTCTGTTTCTCACCATATGTGCCCAGTGTAGTCCTTTGTCTTGAGACACAAGAACCTAGATGGTTCACCAGAGAGTCAGGCTCGTACCTGTTACAGTGTGTTACCAAGCTTTTCCCTTGCCAAGTCTCAGTCTCTCCTCAAAGCTGCTGCTGCTGCTGCTGCTGCTGCTGCTGCTGCTGCTGCTGCTGCTGCCGTCGCCATTGCTCCTGCCTCTGGGAGGCACCTCTTCCTGTCAGCCCCACTCCCTGTCCCCAGGTGCCTGTCCTTACCACCTGTGCAAGTGTGTCACATCCACCTCAGGGCAGATGGCACGAGCCACTGTCGAGCGGCGCATCTTTTGCTTAGTGTGTGTTGTAGGTTAAGCTGTCTCACAGAGTCGGGTAAGCATCCCATGACCTCATTTGCTCGCCCACGAGCTCCCCAGTGTCCCGAGCAATGCTGAGCTGGAATCATTTGCCTAAAGGCATCCAGATGTATGTCAGCACTCCATTCCCCACAAAACCCAGTTGAGAAGCACGGCCTTTGGGAGTAGTTAAGTCACGAGACCAGGCCTTAATGGAAAGTGGCCCTCAGCGAACGCCAGCCCTTCCAGAACCTTGACCTCAAACTTCTCCGACCCAGAAACCTAAGAAATAGTCCTATTGTCACTTGTCCACTCTGGAGCGAAGCCGTGAAGCTACCAAGGCTCATTAAATATGGCTGAAGTGGGATCCAGGATGCAGCAGGACAGAGGAAGGAGGATTAGGGAAGAGAAGTGAGGATCCACCTTAGTGGCCAAGGACAGAGCTAGCTCTGACCTGATCTGCCAGGCCTGACCCAGACTCCGAAGAAGCAGGAGCAACCCCAGCCGCTGCAGTGAGTGCCCCAAGAAGCCAATAGCTGTGGGCTCACGGACTCAAGGACTCACTTCGTGTTTTGAATATCCTGAAAAATCTCACTTAAGCCTCTTCCTTTTCCATCCCACTATCCTTGGAGTCAATCAGCCTTGTGCATCCTTGTCCCTGGCTCTGGGTCTGTGCTCTGACCAGTTCCCTGTGCTCACCTGCCCAGTACACTGGGCTTCAGAGAGCTTGCTTAATCCACTTCTAAACTGTACATTTAAACAAACCTCTGGACTGATGCAGGCAGTTGTGCGTGAACAGCACAGGGAGAGCCTCACCCTGGAGCATTAACCCCATTTATTAAAACTGCTGTAACTACCAGAATTTCAGCATCTCTAACTCAGAAACATGTGTCCTGGGCCCCTCCTCCCAGCCCCAGGTCTAATGCTGAGGGACAGCTAGGGTGGGAGGGAGGCAGGGAGGTGGGAGGCAGGAACTGCCCTGCCTGGCTTAAATATTTAAGAGGAGGCTGGCTAGCCAGCCAACCAAAATGTGCTTTCCCCAGCGTCAGCCTGGGAGGGGCGCAGAAAAAGCAGACCTAGTTTCTTTCCATGACTAAACCTCCCCACAGCAAAGGGCCGAGGCTGAGGTCATCCTGACACCCTTTCTCTGTGACTTCAGTGGCTCATCCAGCCCCTGACTGATGATATTTAAGTTCCAGGCCCAGCCCATGCATCCTGCTGGGACAACATTTTCCAGGCACTTCACACTCACGCGGAAGCTCTGGGCGATCTCCTGGGCCAGCTCCAGGAACCTGCTATGCAATTATTTGGCTAGTCTTTTAAAACTGGCCTGCCTCAGGCCTGGTTAAAGTTGGTAAAGTTCTCACCTCAGAAGCATGAGCAAGGTGACATACATCTGTCACCACAGTGCTGCGGTGTGGGCGACCGATTAGCTCCCAGGCCAGCTACTCATACCAAGTTCTGGAGCTCCTGACAACGCCCCCTCATCAGGCCTCCGCCACCAATTCTGAGCAGACACAGCCTCAGCCTCTGGGAAGCAGCAGGCTCCATCTCCCTACATGGGTGCAGGTGCCTAGTGCGTGTCCCTCCTGCCTCAGGGTGTCAGCCGTGAGGTTGGGGGAAGGGACCTTTCTCACGGCACCTGGGTGACAGGGATGCTTCTTGTGGCGCTCAGAGGGAGCCGAAGGGTGGGCTGCACCCACGCCTCTATCAAACGTGGGAGTGGTAAACGCAAGCTTTGTCGCTCTGAAAACGGGGTCGAGCTGGGTGTCTGTCATAGTTTCTGAGCCCAGCTCCTTGGGTCCTGAAGGCGCCACGAGCTTAGCCAGGCAGAACACTGACAGGCAGGCAGGCAGGCAGACAGCACAAACTAGTCTTTTCTTTTGTTTTCTTCTTGGTTAGCTACCAACTTTTCTGTTTTGTTTTGTAATCAATGGATTTTTGCTTCTGGCTCTTCTCAAAACATCAGAGGACCTGTTCACATTGTGCCCCCTTCCTCCACGTAGAGAAAGACACCCTGACTCTTGCATATTATAAAAGTCAAGCCAAATGCTGTTGCTGTTTTTAGTCATGAGAAGCCTGGGTTTAAATTTGGCTTCTGAACCCATAATCAATTAAGCAGGTGTCGAGAAGGTGATGTTGAACGTCCTTAATGAACACGGGAACAGGATGAGAAAAGGCCACGTGGTTAATTCTTCCTCTCCACCTATCGATGGCTCTGCCACAGGGGCTTCTGGGAGGAACCTGCTGTGGCCCTCTGACTGAAGGGAGGGGGTTGGCTGTGACCTTGGAGACTGCAACTCCACACAGAAATCACACATGCCTATTTTTTTCCTTGATTCCTCGGCGATGAGGCATAGCCCAGAAGGTGTGCCTCTAAGTTCACCCATATAGAACCCAGAAACCTACCGCCCCTAGCCTAGCACCCCAACTCCACCCCAGTCCTCCCCCTTTCTCTCTCTAGCCCTCCTCAAATTTTCCAACCTCCACTTGTACCACTGCCATAGGCCCAGCTGCCCAGCAGAGCCCTAGAAGCTACTGTTTTCCCTCCCCCACTCTCCCTCAACTCGCCCCTTTCCTCACACCCGCCCCCCTGTCAGTCCAGCAACACCTGCAAAACAGGGTTGGATTGGGCCTGTCTCTCTCACCTCACTGGCTTTTGGGGACCCTGCAGGCTCCCTCTCTAGGGCCCCTATGCCTTTATGCCCACACCCTTGCCCACCTTCACTTGAGGAGGGCCTTTCTCCTTCCATGCTGCCGAGCTTTCTAGAAGGAGAATTCAGAGCCCCCTGACTTTTGACTCCTCTCTCCCACCAGCTCACAAGCACAGGTGTCAGTCATCCCAAGAGTCAGAGACCCGTGGCATTTAATAACTGTTTTCCCTGCAGTCAGCTCTGCAGCAGTTTTCCATTTATATCTGTAAGTATTGGGTGCTCACTATGCCCGATCCAAAGTCACTCGAGTGTTAAGAACATGAGGCCAAGTTCAGAATAACGCCGAATCTTAGCAGAGATGGCCTTGTGCTGTGGACAGGATGACGTGAGTCTGTGCACGCCGGGACTGGGAACCCCCATGTCCCCAAGACAAAGACAGGGACTCATTGCTTGGGTGACCCAGTCTGGGCTCCTAAAGACACTGGCCACAGTCTCCGAATGAGTGGATATGAGAGAGGGAGAGAGATACATGTGTGAAGGTGTGAAGCAGGCAGGCTACACTTGTGTATATGAGTGTCCTTTGAGTCAGAGGTCAGTCCATGGAGTTCTTCAACTGTTCTACCATTATTGTTTTGAGACAGAGTCTCTTGCTGAGCCTGGAGCTCAGTAATTCAGCTAGACTGTTTGCCCTGTGATCTCCATCCGTCTCTATCTGCTCAGTATTGAGTGTTACTGGGTGCTGTCAGGTGCCTGCATGAGCACTTTGCCCAGTGAGTTATCTCCCCAGGCCCCGTCATAGCCTTTCCCCCACCCCCAGTGCTGACGGCTGAAGCCAGGGCTCTGTGGTTGCTAGATACGGGCTTTACTGCTGGATCTCATCCTCAGCCGCACAGACTAGAATGGCCTAAGTAGTGAGCCCTGTCAAGAGTGTCTCTGGGAAACCCATCCTGCCTAGAGCTCTCTGGTCAAAGGACAAGGGTCCTGGGGTTCTGGCTCTTCCATTTTAACCAGTCCTCTTTACAGAGGGACTATGCAGCTCTCTGCTCTGGCCTCAAAGGAAGTCTGAGACTTCTGGCGGAGATGTCTCCAGCCCACTGAATGCTGGGGCTGCTAGAGGAGGAAGGGGAAGCCACAAGTCTTGTGACTCTGCCTTCCTCTGCATGCCACCAGAGACCAGCGCCATCACCCTGGGTGAAACCTTAGAGACTCAGAAGGCCTCTCACCCTGTCCGTTCTCCATCTCCCAGAAGAACCCTGGTCACCATCAGGGCCCAGTCAGCTCTCAGAGGGGTGTCTCGGACCTTTGTAGAGAGCACTGAGTCTTACCCAAGAGTGCACAGCTTCTCTGGGAGCTGATAGACAACACAGAGCCCGAGGGACCCTGAGACCATAGGGACTAGAAGTGTGTGTGGAGTTGCCCTTAGCAACGATGGTTAGAGCAGCAGCAATGACAAACGTTCTAACAGGAACAGTTCTGTATCCACTCAGGGGATGTGCAACAGCATGGTGTGAAGGGTCAAGTCTTGGTTCTTCCATTTTTGGTCTCTGCATGCAAGATACATGTGCAGACTTATATGGGTGTGTAACTACAGTGGATGAACACACATGTGGTCACCTGATTTTCCTCCTGTTCTTCTGTACCCTGATAGTATGTGTGTGTATATAGGGTGAACACGCACTCTGTGTGCGTATAGTGTGTTTACTATAGTGTGCACACATGGGTGTATATGTGTGTATGTAATGTGTGTATATAATGTGTATATAGTATGTATGTATAGAATGTGTGTATAGTATGTGTGTGTATAGTGTGTGCATGTGTGTATATAGTGTGTGTGTACATGCATGTGTAGTGTGGGTATATAGTAAGTGTGCGTATAGTGTATGCATGCCTGTGTGTGTGTATGGTGTGTGTGTGCATGAATGTGTAGTGTGGGTATATAGTATGTGTGTGTATAGTGTGTGCATGCCTGTGTGTGTGTGTGTGTGTGTATGGTGTGTGTGTGCATGAATGTGTAGTGTGGGTATATAGTATGTGTGTGTATAGTATGTGCATGCATTTGTGTGTATAGTGTGTGCATATATGTATGTGTGTACTGTGTGTATATAGTATTGTGTGTATAGTGTGTGTGTACACACATGTGTAGTGTGGGTATATAGTATGTGTGTGTGCATGCGTGCATGTGTACGTGTCATGCACATGTGTGCTCACCCACCCCACTCATCTGCAGCCCAGAAGAGGACATCAGGTGTCCAGCCTTACCACCTTCCACCTTATTCCCTTGACACAAAGTCCCTTGCTGACCCTGGAGCCAGGCTGGTGACCAGCAAGCCCCAAGATAGCCCTGTCTCCCTCCCCAGCCCTTACCCTGCTGGGCTCGCAGGCCCATGTAGCCACGTCTGACTTTACGTGTGTGCTTGTGATTGAACTCAGATCCTCATGTTTGTACAACAGGTGCTCTTACTCACTGAGCCACCGCCCCAGCCCCCAGTAGCTTCTATTTTTGCAGAGCACTGCGTCCTGCTGCTCTCTACCCAGAGTCATCAACAGAAATGTATTACCCATGCCTGGTGGCTCAGTTAGATACCCCCGTCTGCCCTTCCTTCTGTCGCCTAGCTGCCGTGGCTGGGCTCTGTCATTTCTGGTCACCCTGCTTCTGCACTTGACCTTGACAGCCATGCATGAAGCCAGAGGATCACCTCCTCTGCTTAAACCACACCCTAACCCACATCCCCAGAGGACCATCCAAGTCCTCCCTTCAGCCTTTGGGGCCCCACGTGAATGCCGTCCTCACTAAACTCAAGGTCATTCGGCAAAGTTCTGCCTGGAAACAGTCTTCCCAGAATAGCATCCGCCAGCCGCCCCCTGCGGCCGCTTCTAAATGCTGCTGTGTACTCAGCTGCCAGATCCTAGTGCCAGCCCAGAGTGCTGATGGCACCCTGCCTTCCAATCTTGCCTGATAACTGCCTGAGCATCCATATGCCTGCACCACCAATGTGAGTCCCGACTCCCTTTCACACACATGGAGCCTGTTCTTGGCATCCAGTTTGTGTTTTTAAGAATGAATCCAGCAACGCTACAGGTTTGCACGAATCTGAGCCGAGCGTGAGGTCTCCCCTTGCTGGGAGCAGCAATTTCAGCTCCTCAGTCCTTGGACAGAGGCAGAGTTCACAGGCCAATAGCTCATTCGGTCAGTTTATACCTCTCCCCACTGCCCAGGAGAGCCTTTGGGATATGGCTTCCACATCTCTCTTTAGCCTGACCTACCCTCCCTCCCTCCCTCCCTCCCTCTCTCCCTCCCTCCCTCTCTCCTTCCCTTATTCCTTTCTTTCCTCCCTCCCTCCCTCCCTTTCTCCCTGCCCAGGTCCTCTGTGCTACACTCACAAATTCTCATGCTTGTACCTACAAGGCTATCCCTTTGAAACATGTCTTTTGAGGGGTGGTGACAGCAGGCTGTGGAGCCACCAGGCCGGGGGCGCTGGAGCGGGGTTATCTGTGGCCTTTTGGGATTTGCAGTGTCCATGTTTCCTTCCTGGCCTGTCTCTGTATTCTCAGATGTTGTGGAAAAGAATTGGGGTGTGGCTGTTCAGACTCAGTAGGCCCAGCTCCTGTAAACAGAGCAGGGGTCAAAACCGTGTCTTCTGGCTTGACCTATGAGAGTCTCTCAGAAGACTTGGAGCCACTGCACAGTCTGCTAAAGCCCAAATGGATGTAGTTGGCTAGAGATAGACTCTCAGAAGAACTTCCCAGAAGCTCCCAAGAGTACACTTTCTCTCCAGGGTGAATAGGTAGGAACTCAAGCCCCAGATGGGATAGGAGCCTGCCTCCGACTTACCTGCCCTCTCAGCAGGCAAGTCCCACATATTAAAAGGTGGTTCTCGGGTGGGGGGGGGCTAGAGGGTGTGTTGGGCTAATCCACCTCTGCCCTTCATATGGTGTGCAGCAAGGGTGACCACCGTGGTCCATACGTTTTATCCCAGATCCACCAAGCTGGGACTCGGTTCCCCCATGAGCAAATGAGTAATAACAAAAAAGGGGGGGTTGGTGATGCAGCTACTGTAAGACCCAATTGGGTCAGGAGTGCATCAAAGCCCTTGACCAACAGATTCCATAACAGTGAGAATTCTTGCTGGTTTAAAATTGCACAATAAGATTTAAGAGTTGAATATTACGGTGCTGGGTGGTTAGGGGAAGAGCAGATCATGGCTCTGTGAGGATGGGGAGAGGGCGCAGGAGGACGACCTTAGCAGGGTGGTCTCCCCTGTCTCATCATGGCCACGCTCCTCTTTGGGGCTGCAACTTCTGCCCGATAGAAACCTCACTTATTTTAGACAGGAGACAGAGGCAGTGGGAGGCAGCCGGGTGTCTTGATTGGATGCTGTATCCCAGCTGTGATCTTGGACTCAGGCTGTCCCAGATGCCACAGGAAACCCAACTACCACTGCAGAGCCCACCCCATTGTCCCCTGTTGTTGGCTTGACCTCATGACACCTATGTCCTGACACCCTATTCCTTGCTTCTCCTTTCTGGGAGGTCCTAGCAGCCCACTGTGCTGGCCCACTGTGTAGAACACTACCCATGGGTCCAGTGCTCCCTGTGGAGTCAGATCTGCCAGCTACATCCTACATCCTGCTGTAAGCCTCCCGCTGCCTCCCGTGTCTCTGTGTCTCCATGGACAGGCGGGTATACGATCTGAGCCTTTTTCTTTGAGCCTGCTAGGAGGTCACTGGGTTGGGACAGATGGGCTTTTTTGAAGGATGTATAAGCCACAAGCGTCCTACTAGTGTGTGCAGCCTGGGACTTCTGTCAGCTCTGAAGAACCTCTCCAGAGGCTCCAGTGAGTGTCACAGAGTTTGCCCCAAATGTGCCTTGCAGGAGCACATCACTTAACAGTCACCTCCGGTGTCTCAGTTCCTGGAAGGGGCCAGTTATGTTCTCAGCCACAAATTGTAGATTGCCTGCTAATTTCACTGGCGTTTCCCCTAAATCTCGGCTGTCAGATAGCAGGGCTGCAATTGCATTAGGAAAAAAATATCTGTTTATGCATGTTTTGAGAAATTGTGATCATGAAAAATAAGAGCGTAAGCCACCATTAAGTTAGAGGAAAGAAAATTACATGCCATGTTGCCTCCCCGGGTGAGAGATGCAGACGTGGGTTTATTGCTGCAAACCCAGGCTAATCTTCGCAGCCCGGTACCCATTTCCCCTTAATTACACCTAATTGAATAGTCTAATTTATACTAATGTCCAATGTGGAGCCGAGCAGGAAGGGAGGGCTGATGCCGAAGGTGCAGAATTCCACAGCTCCTCAGCTGAGTGGTCTGTGAGCAGTTCTGTGAGCACTGCGGAGGGCAGGGCGTGCCAGAAGTCAGTGTAGTGGAAGGCAGCTAACACCGCCTGCTGAAAACACAGATGAGATGACAGTTTGCCTGGTCATGTCACTACCCACCCACCGTTCTCTTCTGGATGAGCTCAGGGATGTTGGAGCCTGTGGCCGGGCCAGTGGCACCACGGGCGTGCTTGTGATGACATGTGGAGCAGCTGAGAGCATTAGCAGTGTGGCCACGCCTCTCTGTGGGACAGGCAGAGCTGTGGACCTTGGGTGCACAGGAGTTTTCTCAAGGAGAGAACCAGGTTCAGCCACCAGTGCAAACCCACTGCAGGCTCTCTGGCCCCACACCTGCTTTGACAGCCCCTTCTGGAAGCTCACATCAGAGATGTCATGGTAATTAAACAAGAGCTTGTGCAGAGGCCTCATGCTGGATTCAGGTTTCCTCCAAACTGGGTTTGCACTAGCTAGGGGCTCCTCAGTTGATCTCCTGGGGCTCAGTTTCCTCATCTTAAGAATGGGACAGTACCAAGAACACTGCCAGCCGTCATGTGGAGGAGGTGAAAGGCAATGCGAATTTAAACCCCATGCCTCTAAAATCCTTCCAGGTCATTTCAGAGCAACAAGCTGGGTTCCCCTCCCCATGCCAAAAGGAACCCACCCATGAGCCCTGAAGACACGCTCTGACTTCATCCACAGCCCATGACACCACGCACGAGTGTCTCGGTGAGTTTACCCGTGGCAGACAGGGAGTTACACACCAGGCTTCCACAAACACACTTATTGTAAGTAGGGCCTGGCACCCGCAGCTGGGAAACACAAACAACAGGAGCTAGCTCAGGCAGGTGGAGTCCTCTGCTCCTCCGCTCTCCTTCAGGGACAGAAAGTGTCAGGGGTTGTGTGGTCTATCTACCAGGGAGGAGGCTGAGGCATGGAGGATTGTGCATTTGAGGTCTGCCTGAGTTACATAGTGAGACCTTGTCACAAAACAAAAGACTAATAAGAGAGACAGAGACAGAATACACACCTGCTGCAGACATCAGGGAGTTTCTTTGGCCACTGCTGGCCAACAAGCCATAAGGCCAGGCTGCTGGGGCTGCTGGGGCTGCTGGGGCTGCTGGGCCACTGTTCTGACTAAAACCATCCTCTCCTGCCCAGCTGTGCTAATCTCACTGCCTTACGGAATGGTGCCAAGACCCCTCTCACCTCAGGGCCTTTGCACCTGCTTCCTCTGGCCCAGTCACTTGTCTTCTACCCAGGACTCATGCTACATTTACCATCTTCTCTGCTCCAATCTCTCCTCTCCATGCTGCAGAAGAGCTGCCCTGAAGTGCCTACAAGGATAGCACATCACAGGTAGGTATACAAAGCATTACTAACTAAAAGGAATAAGCAAATGAATGAAGCCTTCTCCTGCCCCTGCTGCCTCACGGGACTTTCAACTGCCTTGATTTGAAATGAAGTTCAAAGTTTGTTTTTTTTTTTAATTAAAAAAAAAGTTCATAAAGTAGCAGGAAAGATATGCACACAGGACACAAGTCAGATCAAATACTCTACAGGGTAGAAGAAAACGGTGTCGTGTAGGCTGCTGAAATCCACTTAGTGCGGATTTGACACAACAAAGAATCACGCACTATGCACTGTTCTCAGTGTTCCGGGGCAAATGCTGCTTGAAGCCAGAGCCCGCAGGTTGTGGGGCCGCTTCCCTCATTGGCATCCTGAGCAGCACACGCAGCAGACCTTCAAAGTTCATGCCCAAGCCACAGCAGCCTCCTCGGCTCGTTGGAGATCAAAGCAGGCGACCCTGGGCGATGCTTCTGATTACTTATGCATGAGGCTCTCGCGATGGGATGAATGAAAAATGAGGCTCATCGTCATTTTCTGAAGACGAGCACTCTGGCTTTAGCCCGTGTAGATTTAGGGGTCCTGCAAACAGGTTGGCCTCACGGGCATGCGTTGTGCATAGCCCACTGGACCTCCTGGTAGTGGGACCCATGTTTGCTTTAATGTCCTCTCCCTTTCTAGTTATAGGACTGATGAGATAGGGCCCTCAGTAAAGTGCTCATTGTGCAAGAATAAGAGCCAGAGGTTGGATCCCCAGCATCATGGAAGAGCAGGGTGTGGCGGCATGCCCAGGTCCAGGGAACCTGTCTTAGTTATATTTCTTGTGGCTGCCACAAAGTACCTGATAGAAACAGTTTCAAGAAGGGAGGGTTTATTTGACGGGCAGTTTGAGGGTTCTGTCCACTATGTCAGGAAAGTCACTGTAGCAGTGCATGAAGTGGCTGGTCACATCATGTGCACAATTAGGAAGCAGAGAGAGATGGTTGCTGGTGCTCAGCTCATGTTTTTATTCAGTGTAGAACCCCAGTCCATGGGATGGTGCCTCCCACATTCAGAATGGGCCTTCCCACCTCCACACCCCTAACCTAGATGATCCTTCAAGGGGATTTGTCTCTCAGGTGATGCTAGACCCTGTCACCTTGACAATCGCTCTTAGTCATCACAACCCTGTCACTCTCATGAAGGCAGGTGAAGAGGCCTGTGAACTCCGGCCTCAATAGAAAGTGTGTACCAGCGTTTAAGTTTGTTTAGGAACTGGGGCCTTGCTGGAGGAAGTATGACTCTCTGGGGCTTTGAGGTTTAAAAACCGTGCTGCATTCCCAGCTTACTCTCTCTGCTTCCTGCTTGAGGTTTGAAATGTGAGCTCTCAGCTTTCAGCTCCAGCCACCATCTCTGCTTCCGTGATGTCCCTCCCCCTGTAGCCCAAACAAATTCTTTCTTCTACAAATTGCCTTGGTGTGGTGTTCTATCACAGAACAGAAAAGTAGCTAACCCAATATCACAGCCCACTAAAGCAGGCTCCATCCCTGCTCTGGCAGGTTGTAAGGACTGTTTAGAGCTCTCTACATCGTTTCCTTTTCTCCTAGCTGAGACCAAATACCTGACAAGAAGCAACTGAACCAGGAGAAGTTTGTTTGGACAGGCTAGAGTTCACCTTGGAGGGGAAGGGTATGGCAGTGACTCTGTGGTGGCAGGGGTACATGGCAGCTGCTTGTCACATCTCAGTGGACCAGAAAGCCAACAAACAAGGATGCTAGACTTCTGATGGCTTTCTTCCTTGTCGCCTTTGACTGAGCCCAGACCTCAGCCCTGGAAGGTGTAACAGGGATGTCCCTTCCTCAGTTACACCTCTATGGTACATTACACCTCTCAGACATCCTCAGGGTTGTGGCTCCTAGGTGGTTTTAAACCCAGTAAGCCTGACAATGACCCAATACAGACCCCAAAGGTAGAGACTGGCACATGCTATTCCCCCTAAGATGGCCACTCCTCACTACAACAGAACCACAACCATGTGGGCCAATTTTTAATGTGTGTGTGTTTGTGTTTGTTATTTTGATTTTTGTTGTTTTTGGACTGTGACAAGGAGTCTTGCTTCACTGTCCATGCTAGTTTCAAACATGTGATCCTCCTGCTTCAACCTCCTAAGGACTGATATTGCAGGCATGCCCTGCCATGCCTGTGTATTTATAAAATGCAATTGTTTTGCCCCTGCCCCACCCCAAGCTTAAACCCTTCTCTAAGCCCACTCTACACATAGGTCAGATCCACCCTTTCTCCCTGGGCCCCTGAGGCCCTGACACACCACAGGAGCGTCTGTGCCCAAGAGAAGACCCAGACCCTGTTCTCGGCTCCTGGCTAACCTGTCCTTGCTTCTGTTTTGACTTAAGCAAATCTGCTTGCTTGTATTTTCCCTGTCTTGTCTGTTGACAGACTTCTACACAAATGACCTTATCATGAAGGTATGGGCTGTGTTTGTCACTTCTCATGACTGGGACAAACTACCCAGCAAAAAACAATGCACGGCTTCATTCTGGCTTATGGTTCTAAGGGATTGTTCTATCATGGTTGAGAAGGCATAAGCTTCAGGTCAGAAAGGCATGGTGGAAGGAGTGGGAGGCTGGCTGTACACAACACAGTCAGGTAACAGTGTGAACAGGAAATGAGGCCGCACTATAAAGCCTCAAGACCCACCCCAGTGACCTGCTTCCTCCAGGAAGTCTCCACCCCGAATAGGTGAGAGCTTTCCCAAATTGAGTCAAGGACCAAGTGTTGACCTACGTGAGCCTACTGGGGTAGAGTGTCTGTGTGGAGGGGAGGGGAGGCATTTTGAATTCAAACCACAACACTGAGCCAGGCTGTTATTAGATTCCAGATCCCATCACCTAGAACAGTGCCAAACATCTAAAGGCTCAAAAATAGGAATGGAATAATTAAATGACTTGATTAATTAATGCATGCATGAATGCGCTCTGGAGCTGAGGAGAATTTTCAAAGAAAACGGATTGCTACTGAGCTCTTCAGAAGAGAACTTGAGATTTCCGTGGTTTGCCAGACTGAGTCAGCTGTGGGAGGAAGCAGAGACTCAGGCTTACAGGTCAGCCAGTCAGCCATGGCTACATTGATCAGCCTGGACTCTGTGTGTGGCTACTGCAGGGTGATGGCACGGTCCACTCTGTGTGTGCATCCTGAGCTCAGCACAAAGGGACAGTAGCTGTCTCCAGGGTGAATCTCTGTGCAGAGATAATGCCTGTGTGCTAAGTCACTTCCACAGATATCCAACTGGTAAACCCAAGTCTGTGAGGGGATCCACAGTCATCGGTGGGAGGCAGAGATTTCAGGTACCTACTGAACAGAAGTACAAAGCCTCACAACTGTGCCTTGGCTCGAGACACCAAAGTTGAATGCAGGGTGGGCTAGGATCCAAGAGACTTCCTGAACACAGGGCTGAAATTGTGCAGGTATTGGGTATGTGTGTGTATGTGTGTGTGTGCAGGTGTGAGTATGTGTGCATGCATGTGTGTGTGTGACAGAGAGAGAGAGAGAGAGAGAGAGAGAGAGAGAGAGAGAGAGAGAGAGTGAGAGAGAGAGAGAGAGAAATGATATCTTGCATCTGACTATCCCCCAAGGAAAAACCCCATTGGCAGCAGGTGGATCCATGCACATTTTAGCCTGGATTTCCACTCCAAACTGCAGCTGCTGTCGCTGCCTGGGGACCCCTATCTTTTTACATGTTATTGCAGACTGGTTACCCTCTGCTGCAATAAAGAACCCTCGATGGGTTGTCTGGAATGTCTAGATCAGTGCGGCAGAGTCTGACAGGTCAAGAAATCAGACAGGCTGCCCTCCCCAGGGGGAGGGTGTGAGACAGGAGTGGGCAGAGCAGAGCCCCTGCCATCATTAAGGTCAGTGTCCTCCCAGTGTCATCGTGGGGGCCTGGGTCTTCCTCTTCCATGAGGCAGTGGGACTGCACCACAGCTGCCAGTATGCACAGGGCAGCACTCATTGGCTTGTTCTAATGACCTTTTGGCTCCTGGCATCATTTCTGCAGTTCTGGGGTGTGGGAGGGAGAGGCCTGCCATCAGGTGTGAAATCAGTCATCTACTAAACAGGGTACTCAGCCCATGGGGACACATGACAGCCGCCAGTTCACAGTCACTGGCAGCTTTGGGAGAATCCATTTTCTTTGACACATGTCGTTGATGCTTCCTCTTTTCCAAGTCCCCCTCACCGACGCCCTTCCTGCAAAGTGCAGCTTAAGCACTCAGCACTACAGCGGGGACAGATGGCGTGCTACTGCTGGCTCATTAGAGGACAGTTCAGAAAGATGCTGTTTAAAACCCACGGGCAGGATGAAGGGAGATGACAGGAAAGAACAGAACACAGAGCCCTGGACAGGGCAAGGACAAGGACAGTGAGCAGCGTCCAGAATCTGGAGTCAGGAGGGTTCTGCAGAGATGTGGCTTCTGGAGGGGATGTGGTGACCTGCAGAACCTCACAGTGGAGTCCTCAGGGTGAAGAATCTGCCACAGACACATGTTCATCTCCCACCGCCCCCACCCCCGCTACTTCTTCCCGAGTCAGCCACACCAGAGAGCAGGGATGCCCACGTGGGTGGAGGGCATTGGAAAGTGAAGCTTTTCCGCTCTCACCTAGTCATTAATACAAGTGTGGATCGCGGTGGCTCCTTGGCTACTGTCAGTCATCTATTGAAAGCAGGGAGGCGAGAGAGACAGAGCTGATGTTGGAGCCACTTTGTAAGGACAGACAATTGTATCAGTTCTGCTGTGACAAAATTCCTAAGCAAGCCAACTTAAAGGAGGAATGCTGACTTAGGCAAGACCACATCAAGGATGCTAGAGTCTCAGACCCATGGGTCAGGGGAATGTGTAGGCCTTCTCCTGGTCTGAGAACAGATCTCTACAGAGCAACTGACCAATAGCTAAAAACAGTCTGTGCAGAAAATACTGCAGATCTCTCATCCGAGGTGACCACAGCCTTAGACAGTTCCCTTACAGCGATGGCCCCACTGAGATGAACTCACCCACCTCCTCATTAGCACTGTGTATAATAAACCCACTGAGCTTCCCAACCACTGCCAGTGCGGCTTCACCAGGGCATACAGCCCGCCAACCCCAGCGTCTGTTACTTGTGGCCATCATTTCTTCATTCCCTGTTGCTCCTGTCAGGTCAGTCCCAGAGCTGTGCAGGTCTCAGCATTTTGGTCCATGGTCAGTTGACTCCATTGATTAGGTCTATGGCAAGACAGAGCACTGCAGTGGGAAGCAGGTGATGGGGGAACAGTGACTCCCCTTCCAGAGAGCAGACAGTGAATGGGAGAATAAAGAGCCAGGGTTCCAGCATCCCTTCCTCCAATGGGGTCTCACCAGCTAAAGGCCCCACTACCTCACACCTGCATCATCAGTGTGGGGAACATCTGAGAGCCAACTCACTGGAAGGACACTCATGCCTGGGAATGGGTAGGCCTGTTTAAAGCAGCCACTCTGCCCTACAATGGGTCAACTGGATATTATTCACTACTGTGGGCTGAATTCAGAATCCCACCTTCAAATGGACCACAATCTCTGTTTTTTTGTGTGTGTGTTTACACTTTTTATTGACACATGTTAATCACACACTGTAAGCTTCATTATGACATCAGTTTTGGGATCCATATTGATCTGTACTTCCTTGTCCCCTGCCCCCCATCTCTCGCTGTCGCCCCCAGCCCCACCCTGCCTTGCAGATTCCCTTCCAGTATCCCTCCAGTCCCCTTTTCACCTTCATATCGTTTTTTTATGGTATTCTTTTTAAAAAAGATTTATTTGTTATTATATGTAAGTACACTGTAGCTGTCTTCAGACGCACCAGAGGAGGGTGTCAGATCTCATTACGGATGGTTGTGAGCCACCATGTGGTTGCTGGGATTTGAACTCAGGAGCTTCGGAAGAGCAGTCAGTGTTCTTAACCACTGAGCCATCTCTCCAGCCCCCATATCTTTTTTTTTTTTTTTTTTTTTTTTTTTTAATGAGTCAGTAGATTTCATCATGGTTGCTTACAGGGACATGGTGAGGGGTGTTTTACATAGAAACCGTGCAAGTATCTCAGCCACTAAAGACAACGTCTCTCTCTCCTCGACAGTGACCATGAACTTCATACAACTGTATGCGCATTTGTTGCAGTGATGGCTTATTAATAAAAAAGATTTCCAAGGGTGAAAATACCACACGCCCCTGTCAAAATCTATCAGAGGAGTTTGAGTTTAAAGCAAGAATCAGATGGGGTGAAAATCCAGCACAGTTAGAGCTGAGAACTTTCTTAGGGAGAGGAGAGAGAGAGAGAGAGAGAGAGAGAGAGAGAGAGAGAGAGAGAGAGACCCTGTCTGAAAAACCAAAAACCAAACCAAAACAAAAAAAAACCCACAATGCTTGAGCTGATTTATTTATTTATTTATTTATTTATTTATTTATTTATTTTTGTCAGCTTGATATAAACTTGGATCATCTGGGAAGAGGGAACCTTAACTGAGAAAATGCCTCCGTAAGATTATTCTGTAGACAAGTCCTTGAACCTTTTTTTTTCCCTCCGTAGATGATTGGTGGAAGAGGGTTCCGCCCACTGTGGGCGGTACTACACTTGGGTTGGTGGACAGGGGCGCTGTTTGCAAAGAAGCTGAGCCAGTCAGTAAGCAGCATGCCTCCGTGGTCCCTGCTTGAGTTCCTGCCTCCAGGTTCCTGCCTTGAGTCCCTGTCCTGACTTCCCTTAGGGATGGACGACAATCTGTAAACTGAACACACTCTTTCCAAGTCGCCTGTGGTCATGGTAGGGGAGGAAAAGGTTGCTGGGTGGTCAGCGTAGCTCATCTAGAAAGGAAGAGAAGCTTGCTGTGGGGGGATGAGTAGGATCCCCAGTACCCAGGGAAAAGCTTGGTTCAGAGGCGCACCGTTGGAAAATTAGCCATCGGTAGGGAGGTCCCAAGGCCCACTGGCTGGCCACCCTAGCCTCATTTTCAAGCTTCAAGCAGTTGAGAGATTCTGTCTCAAGGTTGGTGAGCCTGAGGAACAGCACCTAAAGTTGACCTTTGACCTTCATGTGCACCCACACCTATACACACACCGGCACACAGAGAAAACGGAGAGGGAGTGGAGGGGGCGGGGCTTAGCCAGAGCTGCACATGCCATTAGGATTGTGAGAGGAAGCCTGCTAGGACATAACAGAAATTTGCAAAGCCCCGAGAGTCTCATTTTTCAACCGGCAATCACAATATAAAGCAGTGACTCCGTGTTGATTCGCTCCTGCTGTTCTGCAGGCGTTGTGCTCAGTAGCACTTAACCGTGTCTAGATGCATGTCTACACGAGTCTCGGTCCACCGCTGCACACAGCAGAGACTCTCATCATCAACTCCAGCTGTGGATGGAAACGCTCCTTGCATATCCCGTCCAAGTCACTTTCAGGCTGCCAGAGCGGGGACTCTGAAACCGCAGTTCTCTCTGACCCTTTGGCTATCTGCCCCGTGTGTGCCTCTCTCTGTGTTCTGTTTGGTGGGCTGATGCTTGACGGGCCCGGTAAGGGTGAGTGTGTTCGCTTTTCATAAGGCAAATTTCTCTCAAGCCCTGCTGGGCACTGTGGGAAGCACTTTGCCGTCTTATCTGTTGGTAACCCTCATCTGCTCTGGCTTCCCAGCAGAAACCTGACCCAGCATGCTGCCAGCCTCCATTTTGACTTGGGAGGAATGAGGCTCTCCTTCCTACTCTCCCCTCCATTTCTCTATCACAGAGCCCAGCTCCCTCTGCCAGTCCACCCTGGCCAGCCAATGAGTGCCCATTCTTACTGAAGGACCCTGGAGTTACTGTCCTTCATCCAAACTCTAGGGGACAGATTTCTGGTTTTGTTCATTGCAACCACGTGGTGCAGGTCTCAGTCTCCACCCTCCTGCTCTGTCTCCAGCTCGTGACTAAGCAGAACTCTGTCTACCCAGATGGTGCTCTGGTGAGAATTTCCTAAGACAAAATGTCAGTCCCACAAGCAGGACAAAGAGGTGTTTCTGGGCTAGCTGTGACCAGCCAGTATTCTGAAGGCTGAGGCAGGAGGATGAGTTAAGACCATCTGGACTACATAACAGCCCTTTGACACCAAAACCCAAACAAAGGAGAAGAAGAAGGAGAAGGAGGAGGAGGAAGAAGAGGAGGAGGAGGAAGGAGAAGAGGAGGAGGAGGAAGAGGAGGAGGAGGAGGAGGAAGATAAAAAGAAACAAAAAGTAAAAATACAAATAAAAGTGTTTCTTTTGGATGTGTGTGTGTGTGTGTGTGTGTGTGTGTGTGTGTGTGTGTGCAGGTACATATGGATGTGTGGAGGCTAGAGTGTTACACCTTGGGTGTTATCTTCACAAATACCATGCATCTCTTTGAGACAGGGTCTCTCACTAGCCTGGAGCTCACTAAATAGGCCAGGCTGGAGGGCCAGCAAGCTCTGGGGATTCCCCTTGTCTCTGCCTTCCCAGCACTGAGATTATAGGCGTACAACACCACCACATGAGCACCGCAGTGGGAAGCATGTGACGGGGCAAAGGCAACTCCCCTTCCAGAGAGCAGAAAGTGAACAGGAGAATAAAGAGCCAGGGCTCCAGCACCCCTTCCTCCAACAGGGTCTCACCAGCTAAAGGCCCCACTACCGCACACCTGCATCATCAGTGTTTGGGGACATCTGAAAACCAACTCAGGTCCTCCTGACTGTGCAGCAATCACTTTATAGACTGAGTCATCTCCCCAGCTCCTAAAATTATACCTCGGTGTTATATAAATATGGACGTTCTACAGGTAAAACAGTGCCTCCATTGACATGTTGGACCTGGGCCCCTTCTGTCTCGTTGGTCAGCTCTGCTCAGGACCAGACTTCTCATGAGGGCTCCAGGCGTGGGCTATGCCCAGCTAGCATCAGGGAGCAAGTGACAGGAAGGGATGCTGTCTCCTGAGACACCTCTCAACCAGAGCAAGGTACTCAGGCTTACCTTGCATGAACTATAACTTACCGATGGACCGAGTAGCACATGCTGCTCGGCTGCAGGAAATCTCTGGACAGAGAAGTTACAGATAGGTGAGGGGCATCCATGGGACTGGCAGTACTTTCTGCTTCCTTGGCCCTGATGCTTCTTCTCCAGAGTCCCACACTCTGGACCTACCTCTCACATGGCTTGGGGAACCGGGACACAGTTTCCTGTCCGTGAGCAGCCCTCCTCCCCACCCCAGAAACATCCTCTTTTACCAGTTACTGACATCGATAACGGTATTTTCCAGGGACACCTTGTCCTCCGGCTTGTCACATTTAGAATTTGTGAGAACATGCTCACAGATGGCTCTCTATTGATTTACTATCCAATTTTCATATTCTGGAGCAAAAATAACTGTTTCTGTTCAGCCCGTCTGTCGGAACTGAGGTGGGCAGGAAAGGCTCATGCCCAGCAGACACGTGGGTGGGGGCTCCATGGTGCCCACAGGCATTCAGATTTAGACGACATGAGCTACACGTCCTCCGTCACTAGGTCCCCTCTGGTTATTTAACAGGGACAAGAATTGCATAGATACTAGCAGGAGCTTACAGTCTCTGAGACAGAAATTCTGGCTTTTAGGAATCTACACACAGTCAGGATGCAGTCTAGACTTCCCTTGCCAGCAGGTACCCTGTACACACACAGAGCCTTCTTAACCTCAGAAGTTCCCGTGGAAGTCTCATGTGGTGCGGTGACCATGTGTGACAACCATGCTTTATCTGTAGAAGAAATCAAGGAAGCATTTCTTTGTTGCTGTTGTTGTTGTTGTTTTGGTTTTTCGAGACAGGGTTTCTCTGTGTAGCCCTGGCTGTCCTGGAACTCACTCTGTAGACCAGGCTGGCCTCAAACTCAGAAATCTGCCTGCCTCTGCCTTCCAAGTGCTGGGATTAATGGCATGCGCCACCATTGCCTGGTGCAGAGGAAGCATTTCTAGCTTCCTTGTGGAAAATGGAGGATGGCATCTGTGTTGAGACACCATCCTTACTCTGGATGCTTGTGTGCATCAATAGGACAGCTAAGCCACGCCCAGGGTCCCCTACAGAGGGATGGCCTTAGTCCACCTCACCCTGTGTACTGATGTAAATTTTATCTTCAAGTCTCCCAAGAATGGCCACAACTAAGCTGCTCTCCTGGTTATCTCCCCATGCACGAAGTCTCTATTATGCTGTTTTTTGTTTTTTTTTTCCAAACGGGAGAAGGGAACGGACTCTTATTAAGAGTCACAAGCCAAAACTCATCAGGCTAAACTGAGCACAGCTGAACACCTGGTTCTGTCTGTTCTCTTTCTTCCAACTCAGGCCCTCTCTCTCCACCCACTCTGAGCTTGATCTTGTTTCTTTCATGGAACTTGGCAGGCCCTAAAATTGTCTTGTTATTGTGTTTTCTGGTCCCTTTTTGTGCTTTGAATGTGTGTGTATGTTCACATGTGTAGTACACTCATGTGTTTGTCTGTTCACCTGTGTAGTACATGTGTGTGTTTGTACATTCCTGTGTATAGAACACATGTGTTGGCACATTTACACATTAGCACACGTGTGTGTTTGCATGTTCACGTGTATAGTACACTTGCATGTCTGTGTGTTTACACACGTAGTACACGTGTGTTTGCATGTTAACATGTGTAGCACACATGCCTTTAGAGGCCAGATGTCTTCCTCATTCTCTCTCCACATTATTTCCTGAAGTGGAGTCTCTCACTGAACCCAGAGCACCCCGATTCATCTAGTCTAGTGAGTCAACTTGCCCCAGAGACCCCTCATCGCAGATCCTGGCTTCTAAGTAGAATTCAGTGACTCACAGGCCAGTGTGTGGACAGGGTGGGGTGGAGCACAGCAACCCCCCCCCCATCTCCTCTCTGCTTCAGTGTCTGTCCAGCTCTCCCTGCCCCCAGGAGACATTTCCATTCTTCTTGGGGAATTTTCCTCCTGATCAAAATTAGACATGCTCTGATTGCCAGCAGATTCACTGACGGGAGCCTCGGGTCCTAGAGGATGTAAGGCCACGTCTGTCACTCCATGGGGAACTGTCCTACTCAGTACCAATGAGCTATGACCCCTAGAAACTCAATTAAAGCACAGGGCAGTTAAAGAGTGATATTTGAATTAGATCCGATTTTGCCCCCCGGGGGTCCAGGTTGGAGACACGGACGAACTACTGGGTTTTGTAATGATCTCGGATGTTCAGTTCACGGAATAACACAAATTCCCACGTGGGGTCCAAGTGCTGTCACTCACTATCGGGAATGTCATGAGATTGTTTGGCCCTGTCGCGTGCTCAGAAAACAGCTGACATTTAACAAAGGTGAGTTAGTTGTCAGAGAGAGCAATAATGAACAATATTGAATTAGGTCACTTTCACTTCTCCCAGCTAGTTGTGTGCCCTGGTTTACAGCGAAATTCCTTCCCAGTGTTCGTCCACGGCTTCCTTCCAAGTAAAACTCATTAGAGAGATTTCTTTGGGGGATTTTTTTTTCCTTTCCTTTCTCTGCTTCTTTTCTTGACTCTGGTTAAATAAATTATTGATTTGTTTTCAAGATAATTTAAGGGGTGATACAGTTGTGATTTAATAACTGTGGCCAAAATGCATTCAAAGGAAATACACTTAAGGGGTTCAATTAGGGAATCTGATTTTGTTTTTTTTAAAAAAAGAATCAAACCAACCAAGCAATGAGCCACCATCGTGGGGAATCCTGGGTGGGCTGGATGGGCACAGAGCATCGTGTGAGCTTTACTAATGCAGGACAAATGAGCTAAAGGAAAACAGACATCAGAGGCTAGGGAGGTCCTGGCAGACAAGTATCATCCCAGGGGGATTATGGGCCTGCAGGGACCATGGACATCAGGCCCAGGTCACAGTTGCTCATAAGTCATTAGACATCCAACTTCAAAGACATCAAATCAAAAGAACTGGGCACACCCAGTTTTGAAGACCAAAGCTTCCTTGTTCAGATGCTAAGGCCTCTTGTCTGTCCCAGAACAGCTGCTTAGATTGGCTTCACCACGGGGCCTGTGCTCTGGGACCACAGCAACCACCCCAGGTCCCTTTGCAAAGGGCAGCTTCCTCATCCTGAGCCGGTCATATCCTCAGCCTAGTGGGGCCTAAGAGGAGCAAGTCTGAGGCACAGGCTCACCCCTGGAAACTGTGGAAACCAGTCAATGCCTGGCTCCCGGAGTCACATGCTCACCCCTGGAAACTGTGGAAACTAGTCAATGCCTGGCTCCCAGAGGCAGCTCCTAGCACTGAAGTGTCTAAGGAGCACTAAGAAGATTCTGAGACAACGCTTGTGAGAAAGCACATCATTGGGGGTGTGTCATCTGTTTCCTGACCCCACAAGCAGTAGGATCAGCCAGGCTCTTCATCCTCCTGCATCTGCTTGTCCTTTCCCACATGTTGGGCTGTAGCCCTTCAACCTCTAAGCCCAAATGAACCTTAATGACATTGACACCTGACAAGAAGGTATTGAGTGGACTAATGAAATCAAGACAGTCACACACACACACTCACACACATGCCACAAGCCAACCTAACCTAGACAATCCTTCACGGAGACATCTCCCAGTTGACTCTAGTTTGTATAAAGTGGACAATTAAAACTAAGCATTCATCGGGCCTCAAAGAAGGGGATGGGGAGTGACTGAGGATAGAGTGAGCTCCTGATGTCCTTGGGCCTCCACACAATGTGCACAGACGTGTGTGAATACATGTGCAAACACTTCGTGCACACACATAACAGACATGCTGTGGTGGTTTGAATGTTTGCCCATTAGGAGGTGTGGCCTTATTGGAAGAGGTATGGCCTTGTTGGAGCAAGGGTGTCCACTTCATAAGTGGGCCTTGAGGCCGCCTATGCTCAGGCTCCACCCGGTATAGAAGAGAATCTCCTCCTGGCTGCCTACAGAAGAGCACCTCCTCCTGGTTGCTTTCAGATAAAGATGTAGAACTCTCCACTCCTTCAGCACCATGAGCACCTGCACGCTGCTATGCTGCCCGCCATGATGATAATAGACTGAACATCTGACAGTGAGAGCCAGCCCCAATGGAATGTTTGCCTTTATGAGAGTTGCCTTGGTCATGGTGTCTTTTCACATCAGTGAAGCCCTAACTAAGACACATGCTCAAAGAGTCACCGTTTAGGGTTGACTGTGTGCCAGTCTAAGCTCTTTGTACTTTAAATACCATTTACTTCGCTACAATCTGAAATTAGCATTCTGTTCGGTGACTTTCTCAGGATCATCTAGCTGGGATGTGGAGTCAGGTACATGGTGGCACTGGCCTTTCTAAAGATGAGGGTGACCTTAACCGAGGCTATCCCCTGCAAAGGGGAGGTCGCTAAACCCTGCAGCCACGCATCCTGCCTGACCATCCTAGATAATGCGTTCTGGGTGGCAGAAGATTTGCCATCCCAGGCACATGCGTAGAATGCTTGTCCTAGGTTCATTCCCCAGCAGTAAGTAAGTTTTTTTTAAAGAAAAAAAAAAAAAGGTAGGAATCCTTTCTAAAAGGTTACATGGTATCCACTGCCTTATTCTCTTAATGACTCTGAAATATTCTAAAGTAATACATTTTTCTATCTCTTCTACAGTGTAACTAAATTTCCTAGGTATTCATGTCAGAGACATCAGTCTTTCATGGCCCGGGCTTCCTGTAGCCTTTAGAGCCAGGCCTGCCTTAAACACTTCATGTTGAACTCAACATCAGCTGCTGAGTGAGACACTATTCAGGAGCCACCCCTGAAGGTTGTTTGTGAGAGGGTCAGGGTTTGGCATTCAGGCCCCAAGTGTCATCTCTAGTGACTGTTGATACTATATCCATGACCACGTTTGTTCCACGGTCTGTTGAGATGGCTATTTTCATTGCCAACAGACTCTGGACTCCACTAGGAGACAAAGCTCTGGGTGTGTGTGTCTATGAGGGGTTTTCTAGGTTGGGTTAACTGAGGTGGGAAGACCCATGCCACCTGTGGGAGGCTCCATCCCATAGGCTGGGCTTTCAGACTCAAGGAAAAGGAGAAAGCAAATGGAATGACCGAATGCCAACATCCATCACTCTCAGCTTGCCTGATTGTGGTTACAATGTGACCAGCTGCCCCAAACTCCTGCTGCCCAATTCTTCACGTGAGAAGAAAGCATAAGGAAGCACATATGGGGCCTGGAGGCAGCTCACGGGGTAAACTGCTTGATATGCAAGCATGAGGAGCCAAGTTCAGCCCCAGAAACCAACCAAGCAAGATGCAGGGGCACTGGAGAGACAGTGCTGTGTAGATACTGCTGGAGCTCAGCTGGCCAGCCAGCCTATCCTAAATGACAAGCCCCAGGCCAGTGGCAGACCCTGACTCAAAAAACAAGGTGGACAGCTCTCAAGAAGCAATGCCTGAACACAGCTTCTACCTTACAAACCACACACACACATGCACACAGACAGATGTGCACACCCACCTACATGTGCATGCAACCAAACACACACAATCACACAGGCAAAGAAGTATATTCAGCGGTACACAAACGTGTTCTGATTATTATGTAAGGTCAGGTCTCTGTGTGATCAGACTCAGATAGAGGGCATCTGTCTTGATGCTACTTAGGCAGAATTTAGGGGTTTTATTTCGAGTGTGTATCTTAGACACATAAAGATGAACCCGTTTTAGAATGGCCATGTTATTTTTATTTTCTCTGTGGCCTTGCTGGGGCTGATGTAGGTTAGGGAGATGGGGCTGCACTGCCCACTTCAAGCTGTTTCTTGGCACTACCGTAAAAAAGGAATATTAAAGCAAGAACTCAGGTGTTTGGGGACTTCTTAAGAACCACCTCTTATTGCAACTTAATTAAGAAACTCAGCTGAGAGGTGCCAGGCTATCAAACAGAGGGTGACGGGCCCCCGCATGGTTCAGGGCTGCAGAATGCCACAGCCTTTATTAGTCCTGCTTGCTTCCATGAAAGCAAAGTAGGCTTGCGCTCCACTCGGGGACTAATCCATTAGTCACTGCAAAATCTCCGAGGACAGGCAGGTCCATTTCAAACCTAATTTGCAGTTGGCTTTTCATTTTAGTGGTTTTGGAATGGAATTCATCTCCTAAACCCTAGAGTGTTTGGTTACCTCATGCAAATATTGAATACCCAGAGTGAAATTTCAATAGAACACTAACAATTTGCTTTCCTGGCCATCAGCCTCATTTGTCAAAGCCATTGACCCAGGTCTGTAAGGAAATGTCACTCTTGCCCCCTTTATAATGGTTTTATGCAAATAGCTTTCAAGGCTTAATTCCAAGGAAGTGTTTAGGGAGAAAGAAAACAGGGAGGGAGGCTAGAGAGAGGGGAGATGAACCAGAAGATGGACAGGAGGGAATTGGGAATGGGGAGATCCTGGGAGAAGAAAGAGAAAGGAACTGACATGTCAGGGTGTTCTGAGCATCTTCAGTGTCCTGAGCATCTTCAGTGTCCTGAGCATCTTCAGTGTCCTGAGCATCTTCAATGTCCTGAGCATCCTCAGTGTCCTGAGCATCTTTTCAGTGTCCTGAGCATCTTCAGTGTCCTGAGCATCTTTTCAGTGTCCTGAGCATCTTTTCAGTGTCCTGAGCATCTTCAGTGTCCTGAGCATCTTCAGTGTCCTGAGCATCTTCAGTGTCCTGAGCATCTTCAGTGTCCTGAGCATCTTCAGTTGGACTGTCCCTGACACCCAGAGGGATATGTGGATCATTTCAGGACCTCCTTGTTGGGATGCCAGGAAAGGACAAGATAATGACTTGTAAGCAGACAAAATGCAAGCTCCTGCCATCTTGGCTGTTACTGTTTAAACAGAGAGAGCAAGAGAAGGTAGAACATAAATGTAACAAGAGGCCCCCAAACATCCCCAATGGGAAGGCATACTTGGAGCCATGGTAGAACTCACAGGCTATAGGGGCTTCCAGCTCCCCAAACTGATCTGCCTGCAAGCACACCTGCTATGGTTTGAGTAGAAAATGTACTACAAATTCATGTTTTCCTGGCCTGGTCCCCAGCTACCCATGCTGCTTTTGGTCTGGTTGAAACGTAGGGAGGTGCAGCCTCAATGGAGGAAGTGGCTTACAGGAGACATGCCTTTGAAAGTTATATTGGGTGCCCAATTGTCTCTCTCTCTCTCTCTCTCTCTCTCTCTCTCTCTCTCTCTCTCTCTCTCTCTCTCTCTCTCTCTCTCTCTCTCTGATTTCTATCCAAAATGAGCCAAGAGACTCTGCCATGACACATTTCCAGTGTCAGGATGTTTCGTGCAAGGGCCTATGGACTGAACGTTCCAAAACTCTGAGTCCAAACCTTTGAAGTGGGTTTCCTTAGGCTTTGGTCACAGCAACGCAGAAGTAACTTACTCCACGATTGAGTAGTGAGCCTGCGTCTTCTCAGCTCTCCCAATGTCCTTCCTTTTTGCTAAAGAAAGACATGATTTCTATACCGAACTGCACATGCCTAGGGGCCAAACAAGGAGGCTGCTAGAATAACTGGGATCTGGAGCCAGGTCCCTTTGGTCATGCTTCCTTGGTGGCCCCTCTCCAGCTCCAATAGAAATAGTCTTTGTGCATCTTAAGCCATCACGCGCCTTCGTCTTCCGTATTGTTGGATACGAGGCGCTGTTGACAGTTCCAGTTGTAACTCGATGAAGTACTTGTTATGCAAGCATGCGGATCTGAGTTCAGAGGCCTGGAGCCTATGTGAAAGCTGGGCTCCATGGTTCATGTCGATACTCTAAACACTAGAGGCAGGAGGATTCCTGGAGCTGGCTGGCCAGCTTCTAGCTCCATTGATAAACTCTGGGTTCAAAGAGAGAGTCTGCCTCAAAAAGCAATGTGGAGAAGCTGAGAAAGACACCTGGCATGACCTCTGGCTTCCACATATGTAAACACATCTGTGCACGCACCAGGCACACACACATGCACATGCATACACATATACACAGTCAAAAGCTGCAGGGACAGAGGGTGCCCTAGATCTGTTTCCATCTACCATCCCAAAGCATTGGACATTCAGGTTGTACTGATTTGCCTTCCCATGCACAACTGGGTCCTGACTCTAGGGACCTCTGGGAACTCCACATCTGTGAACAGTTCTGTGGCCCAGATCTCTCCTATGCTGAGCACAGCTGCTTCTCTGGCTGACAACCCACAAGAGCAGTTGTCTGGAGATTTCGCAGTAGAGTGTTCAATCCAGCGTGTGACCCTGCCCCCTTTCAAAACTTGTGGTTCCATTTGCATTTCATGGTTTCCTTTTCTCTGGAAGAGCTGTTTTCTGGTTAAGACCATTGATCTCCTACACACACACACACACACACACACACACACACACACACACACTCCTGCTTCTAGACACTGGATTTCTGCTCAGAGGTGACTATTCACTGAGCATCTTAGTTGTTACCAACATAGGATTTATTGGAAGATCATATGAGTGGGGATTGAGCCCAGATTTCTCTGGCTCCCTCGTGCCAAGCCACGCTCACTAGTTGCTTCTCATCTCCCCCTCAGCTCTGCTGCAGGAGCTGCTGTCTTGGCGCTAAGCAACATTGTACATTGTTGGGGAGCATCGACCACCACCGGTGACGTCAGCTCAGTATACCTGGTCGGTCCCCTTCCTACCTTTAAGGGAAGTGTGTGTGTCCTCACCACTCTTGAGGCTGGGGCAGCAACTATGAGGCTGTTTTTGCCTATGGCCTGTGAGAAGGTCAAGTGCCAGTCAGAAGCCAGCAACCATCTGCCTGACTAGGTGACTTCCTTGAAATGTGTGTCAAGAGGCAGCCTGGTCCCCGAGTGAACAATGCACCGAACGCCTGTGTCTCAGGGATGGGAACACAGAAGTGATAACAGGGAAGTGTCCAGCGTGGTCAGTCTTCAGGACTGGGAGAATCTTTTCTGTTTTTGTTTCTGCAACATAACCCATCCTGGCTGGTACACAGAGTCGTGTCTGGCTATTTGAAGTCTCTGAAGCAAAATCTGCAAAGTCCTACTATGTGCATCTTGCTTTGGCAACCATGGTCTTATTGCTTTTCATACACAGAACCTTAGTCTTTCTCTTGACTCATCCCACAGATGCTTGTAGGCTAGATTCGCTGTGAACTGTCTAGCTTGCATGCTCGGCTCAATGCCTGGTTTCCAACAAGCACTGGAGCTGCTAACAGGCTATGTCCTGATGCCTGCCACTGCCCTTGAGCACCAAGTCTGTGCTCACTGGGCTGGTCCTGGCACTCATGGTCTCTGACAGTTCTCAGAAATCCAATTTTCTGCTTTGACCCAGGGTCAGAGACACCCGGTCAATAAGCAAGGAGCGTGTTCATCAAAAAATTGCCTTAAATAAGAATGTAAACAGAAAGGTCACTACAAGGGAAATACCACATACAGAGAATGGCGAGCTGAAGAAACAGCTGTTAGTCCAGGAGACTCCGAAAAACAGATTAGGCAGATAGAGGGACATGGCCTGGCATTCAGTACCTGCTGATAGACTTAGAAACCCTGAGCATGTGTTATACTCCCCTGCAGACTTAAAAGGCTTGGTGTCTGGTAAGGATCCTTTAAGTCAGAGCCTCTCCACCTATGCGTTGTGATCTCTTTGGGCGCTCAGAGTGGGGAAGGGGGTGATGAATGATTCTTTCACAAGGGTTGCCTGAGACGATTGGAAAAGGCAGATATGTACATTACAATTCACAACAGAAGCTAAATTACAGTTGTAAAGTGGCATCAAAACCTGAGATTAAAGGGTCAAGCACTGGGAAGGTTGAGAACTGCTGCTCTAAGTCAACACTGTATCCCAGCTCCATTGCCCACCATGGCTAAGGGCAGCACCACGGACAGTCTCCCTGTGGCCTGGGAGGTTGCATCTCCATGCCCACGGCCTCCGCAGACCCCCATCACCGGCACTGCCAAGTTGTGACTAGAGCCAGAGTTTCAGTCATAACTATCTCCGAAGGTCAGCCAGCTCAGCCTGGAAAATTCCTGAGTGACGGCATCACCACATTCCAACACGGCTTCAGTTTCTCCAGCGGTTTCTTTGGGGAAAGCCTAATTGAAACCATGCGAAACCATACAGGCGCTCTGTCTTAAAGGTGCAGGAAACATGAAGAGGGACACTGGATAATGGATTGACTCTAGGGGGAAGTACGTGTGTGCTCATTAATGTGAGGGCCAGATTGGTGTTGGGTATCTTTCTCCACGTTTTTTTTTTCTTTTTGGAAACAGGACTGCTTGCTGAGCCTGGGGCTCAATGATTGGATAGGCTAACTAGCCAGCAAACTGAGGAAGAGGGGTCCCCCTGTTCCTGTGTTGCTACCCCACCCAGGGCCCCCACACCTGAACTATCCGTGGCTTCCCTGGGAATCTGAACTCAGGACCTCAGGATGGCACTGCAGACACCGTACCCACTGAGTCATCATCCCAGCCCCTATGATGACTATTCTCTTAGAGCCCGCGATGCATCAAGTGGTATCCAACCCCCCTTTTCCTTCTCCTGGACAGACGAGTGTCTGCAGTCCTGTTGTTATCCATCCCTTTCTGGCTGAGACACTGAGTACACATTTTAAAGTTTAAAAAACATCGAATAAGCGAAAGATCCTGTTCATCAGGAATATTGGTTACACACAACAGGAAACCGGAGTGGATGGCTTTAAATGGAGGGAATTAAGCTTCCATCTCTTAATAGCTTAACGATGTCATCAGAGCCCAACTGTCAGAATTCTGCATCCTTGGCTCCTCTTGGTTTTCTCTCGGGATCATTCCTAGAGCACCCCCTGCTCCCACTGTAGGATGACAGCTTAACCTAGTGGAAAAGAGTCTCTGTCTCCCCAAAGCCACAAGTCTCCATGCACCTCACTGGCCCTTTATGTGTCATGGGCCTTTCTCTGGGTCAGTGAGAGGAGCTGAAGGAAAAAGAGCTAGTAGCCTCGGCCACTTGACAAAGGGTTAGTCCAGCTCTCCTGGGAGCAGGAGATGGATCCCAGAGAAATTGGGACAAGGCTGTGCCGCCTTCCAGGTCGGCACCACAAAGATCATGCGTTTGAGGGTTGTAAACAGAGGTAAGGTGTGGAGAGGTTGTCAAGTACAAAGATAAGACTCCTTACCTAGAAGAGTTCTCAGGTCAGATACTGTGACCTCAGAGAGCCCTCAGCAGGACATGACAGGACAATGAGACAGAAGATGCTAATGCAAATAACTGGGGATGGGAAAATGGATTTTTCTAAATAATGACATAAAAAGGATGTGGTTTTTTTTTTAAAGATTTATTTATTTATTTTATATGTATGAGTACACTATAGCTGTCTTCAGAAATACCAGAAGAGGACATCAGATCCCATTGCAGATGGTTGTGAGCCACTATGCGGTTGCTGGGAATTGAACTCAGGACTTTTGGAAGAGCAGTCAGTGCTCTTAACCTCTGAGCCATCTCTCCAGCCCATGGAAGGAGTTACAGAGACAAAGTTTGGAGCTGTGATGAAAGGATGGACCATCTAGAGACTGCCGTATCCAGGGATCCATCCCATAATCAGCTTCTAAACGCGGACACCATTGCATACACTAGCAAGATTTTGCTGAAAGGACCCAAATATAGCTGTCCCTTGTGAGACTATGCAGGGGCCTAGCAAACACAGGAGTGGATGCTCACAGTCAGCTATTGGATGTATCACAGGGCTCCCAATGGAGAAGCTAGAGAAAGTACCCAAGGAGCTAAAGGGATCTGCAACCCTATAGTTGGAACAACATGATGAACTAACCAGTACCCCAGAGCTCTTGTCTCTAGCTGCATATGTATCGAAAGATGGCCTAGTCGGCCATCAATGGAAAGAGAGGCCCATTGGACTTGCAAACTTTATATGCCCCAATATAGGGGAATGCCAGGGCCAAAAGAATGGGAATGGGTGGGTAGGGAAGTGGGGGGCGCTATGGGGGACTTTTGGGATAGCATTGGAAATGTAATTGAGGAAAATATGTAATAAAAAATATTAAAAATTTTTTTAAAAAAGGATGTGGTCACCAAGATCAGGGAGAGTCAATTGCTAGCAACTGTAGCCAGCTCAGGTTCAATAGACAACTACAAACTGATGGCAGGTTCATAGGCTGGGAGGGAAACCTGACGGAGTTCTCCAAAGGAGCAGACCTGAGTCAACTCTGGAGTTCTAGGGTAGGAGCAACAGAAGGCACAGAGGACTGCTCCTTCAAGCACTGTCAGAGTGGGTCTGTTTCTGCATCTAGTTACCCAGAGGATAAAATAATTCTTCTTCTCCTTCTTCTTCTTCTCTCTTCTTCTCTTCTTCTTCTTCTTCTTCTTCTTCTTCTCTTCTTCTTCTTCTTCTTCTTCTTCTTCTTCTTCTTCTTCTTCTTCTTCTTCTTCTCTTCTTCTTCTTCTTCTTCTTCTTCTTCTTCTTCTTCTTCTTCTTCTTCTTCTTCTTCTTCTTCTTCTTCTTCTTCTTCTTCCTCTCTCTCCTTCTCTCCTCTCTCTTCTTCTTCACCTCCTCCACCTCCTCCTCCTCCTCCTCCTCCTCTTCTTCTTCTTCTTCTTCTTCTTCTTCTTCTTCTTCACCTCCTCCTCCACCTCCTCCTCCTCCTCTTCTTCTTCTTCCCCTCCTCCTCCACCTCCTCCTCCTCCTCTTCTTCTTCTTCCCCTCCTCCTCCACCTCCTCCTCCTCCTCCTCCTCCTCCTCCTCCTCCTCTTCTTCTTCTTCTTCTTCTTCTTCTTCTTCTTCTTCTTCTTCTTCTTCTTCTTCTTCTTCTTCTTCTCTTTCTTCTTCTTCTCTTCTTCTTCTTCTTCTTCTTCACCTCCTCCTCCTCCACCTCCTCCTCCTCCTCCTCCTCTTCTTCTTCACCTCCTCCTCCACCTCCTCCTCCTCCTCCCTCCTCCTCCTCTTCTTCTTCTTCTTCTTCTTCTTCTTCTTCTTCTTCTTCTTCTTCTTCTTCTTCTTCTTCTTCTTCTTCTTCTTCTTCTTCTTCTTCTTCTCTTCTTCTTCTTCTTCTTCTTCTTCTTCTTCTTCTTCTTCTTCTTCTTCCTTCTTCTTCTTCTTCTTCTTCTTCACCTCCTCCTCCACCTCCTCCTCCTCCTCTTCTTCTTCTTCTTCTTCTTCTTCTTCTTCTTCTTCTTCTTCTTCTTCTTCTTTTTTCTTCTTCTTCTTCTCCTTCACCTCCTCCTCCTCCTCTTCCTCTTCTTCTTCTTCTTCTTCTTCTTCTTCTTCTTCTTCTTCTTCTTCTTCTTCTTCTTCTCTCTCTCTCTCTCTCTCTCTCTCTCTCTCTTACATATTTGTGCACTCACTATGTATGCTGTGTATGAAGGTCAAGCGTATTGGGTGTCTTCCTCTATCACACCCCAACTGTTTGGGAGAGTTCTCGTATCATTTTGTTTTGGTTTAGTTTGGTTTGCTTGGTTTAGATAAGATCCCTCACTGAACCTTGAGCTCACTCTTTCAACTAAACTGGATGGACAATGAGCCTTGGGGAATCTCTGCACCCCAGCTCTGGAATTACAGATATACACCATCATACCTAGAGTTTTTGTTGTTTTTTTTTTTTTTTTTAACCTTAATTCCAGAGAGGCAAACTCAGGTCCTCACGTCTGTGTGGGAAGTATTTCCCCACTGAACTGTCCCAAGCCCAGGAGAAGCCATGTTGATTCACAGGTCTACAAAGGCACCACTCAGCTGACAGAAGTTCCCTAAGCCAAGATCAAGATGCTTTGTCTTAAAACGCAGAGAGGATGTGCAAGAGCAGCAGGCCATGGTCCCAGCCTTCAAACACGGATTATGGCTGTAAATCACAACTGACCATTGGCTACCCGGCTCCAGTCAGAGCCTGTAGTCGCCACCTTTTGTTGGGTTGTTTAGAAAGGCCCAGAGAAGCAGGGCCTCCTGCTCATCCTTATATACTCAGGAGCCAGTCTCAGACACACCAGGGCCAGCCTGTATAATCCTCATCAGGGCTCTGTGTACGACAGTGAAAACCACAGAGCCAACCTGGAGAGCACACATTGCATTCAGTGGGACACCATGCAAAGGTTAAAAGAGGCACACACGGAGCTTTAAGTGTTCTTGCAAACTATGGCATCTTTAGTGCATGTGTCGTGCGATGTATTTTATGCCTAAAACATTTAAAGCCAACCCCAAGGAATCTATGCTCGTTGTCTCCTCTGAATGACTTCTATCCATTGTGAGTCATGCATGCTTCTTCAGATAGCTTCACAGTGTGGGTTCTCCCTGTCTCTGTCTCTCTGTCTCTCTCTCTTTCACACACACACACACACACACACACACACACACACACACACCACATGCACGCACTGCTAAGCAGGCTTCTGCTTGCCCCGTTTTTCTGAATTCTTTTGGAGTTTGGTTTGATTTAGTTTGGTTTGGGCAAGGTTATTGGGGAGCCATCTCTCCTCCCAGCAGCATTCCACACATTGTGATTTGTCCATTGATTGTCTGTCAGAGCTAGAGAAGGAGCTGTCAGCACAGCTGTCTCCCCGCAGGGACCTGGACTTCCTCCAGCTGCACAAAACAGGGATAACAACTGTCACATGCAAGCCTGATCTGACAGCCAAGAGGAACCACAGCTTGGGATGGATGGGAGAGGCAGGTGTGTCCAGAGGGAGGCGAAACCTGGCTGGCACGTCTGCCTGGAGAAGCCTTTGTCCTCCTGTCAAGGCTGCTGAGGCGTGTTGCTACCTGCTCCCTCCAGCCACAGTGGACCTGGAACCCAGCAGCAAACAGACCATTCACGTTGATATTCTTACTTCGTTTTATGACTGCCCCATCTCCCAGGCTGCACAGCCGACATCTGACTTACTCATCTGTTGCTATGGTAAACAAAAGCAGCTTAAGGAGGAAATGGCTTATTCGGCCTCACAGGTCCGGGGCACAGACCATCATGGTGGGGAAGTCCAGAAGGCAGGAGTTTGAAGCACTTGGCCATATCACATCCACAATCAAGGACAGAGATTCATCAAAGAGATTCTGGGTCCTCTCGAGTTCACACCCAATACCAGCCTTCACACCTCCATTAACCTGACACCCAAATCCATCAGTTTTAAGCCATAACCTTTCACCTCTTCTCCCCATTGGCTCAGAACCATGTTGTAACACAACTTGCATTTAGTCTGATTTTAAAGTCCCCGTAGACTTTAATGATGCTTTAAAAGTTTAAAATTTCTTGACCGTAAACTATGAAATAATTTTTTAAAAGCTACATGCTTTCAGTATATAATGACAGGGTGAACGCTCCTATCCTAGAAAGAAAGAATACAGACATAGCAGGGAGAAACTGGACCAAATTACAGTAAGAAAAGCATTATATCCTTCAGGTCTGTGTCTGGCATTTAGGGCTTACGATGAAATCAGCTGGGCTCCAAAAGACTTAGGTAGCCTCACCCCTTTGAATCTACTCCTGAGGTGCACATGGACTCTTTCCTGTACTGGCTTTACACTATGCCCACAGCTCCCTGTGGTTGGCATCCTACAGTCTTGGCATCTCCAATATCTCCTCCACTGCAATTTGGGATTCACCGTCACGGCGTCACAGAGTGGCCTCTTATCACCTCCTTCCTGGGACTCAGACCTTCCCACATACTGCCTGGGCTCAGAAGGACAAAGGCTCTCCATGACTCCCCTAATCTTGTGTCTCCCATGCTTGTAGAACCAGTACCATGTGGGCGACCCTGAGGTGTAGCCTGGCCACCTTGGGCCCCACCGATATCAGCCTCTGTGTGCTGACCCTGGGGAGACACTTCCCTAGACAATTGCCCTTGGGGAATACTGAACCCTCCTGGCTAGGTTTCTACTGCAAAAGGAATTTTTTTTTTTTTTTGGTCACAACATGAGGCATCTGATGGGTGATGCTTTGCTCGCAGGACATCTTCCTCTTGTCTGGGTGCAGTACAGAAGGCTTCACTTTAACAGCCACACCTGCTCCTTCAGCACCGGGCCTGGATGCCCTCCCATTGTGAAATTTCCTCTTCTAAACAAATAATTCCATTATCTTTTAATTCACCTTCACACAAATACCATGGTACAGGTAGAATGAAACCACGGTTATCAGCTGAAAGTATCTTTGTTCCTCAGCCAAACGGAGCCCAGGATAACAAGTGCAGGAGCCAGACACCGAGTCACAGCCTGCTACCACCCACCACTCTCCAACTTCAAAAGTGATCTCCGTCACTTCCTCTGTATTGCGCTTCTTACAATGGAGTCCCAGGTCCAGCTGGTATGGACTGCAAGGCACAAAGAAAGCAAATCAGAAGGGCTGGTGGCTGCCGGCTCTTTTCCAGGCATCATTTTGGCCATATGTGTAACTGTGTCAGATTCCCCCGACGCAACCGGCATGATCTATTGGGTGTGTGCATCCGAGTCAGGAACATGTAACTGCAAACACGGTGACATCCTTGGACTCAAATAGCATGCCTGGTGGCTGGTAACCCCTCGAGAGGAAGCATAGCAGTTTCTCTCTCTTTTCATCTCTCCTCTCCAAACATCCAAAGTCTTAAGCCTGGCCCTGACACTCGGGGTCTCAAGCACTCTTCCCGAAGCCCACACCCACACCCACCCCCCCATTCACAGATGTCTCTGCTAAGCCTGCCTGCTCTTGGCCTTCTAACTCAGAGAGCGCAGCCTTCTGTCTCCCTTGCCTGCCTCCCTCTTGCCAGCAGCTGCCGAGATCCTTAGCCTGTTGTTCTCTCTCTCTCAACTTTCAATAAAGTCATCCTTTAAGTTCCCCCGAGAAATCCATTTTTCAATGCTTTGATCTATGGGAACAAGAACCTGTATCCCTGGGTCACAAGGTCCACACTCAGGAGGATGGAGCTCATGCGAGGACAGGGTGCCAGGAGGAAGGAATCTCCGGGAGTCCCTCTGGAGTGGCCCACCACCCTGTCCCTGTTTCATTTTAAAGAGCTGTTAGACCACATTATGAGTAATTGACAGACAGCACGTTCCTCCAGGCCCATATTTTAGGAAGAAGCTCCTGAAAATAGCCCCGTTCACACCACGGCTGTGAAAAGGAAAAAAAAAATTCTTTTGCTTTGCTGGCCTCCAACTCAGGGAAAGTGTGAGATTCTGAGAGAAGCGTCCTCCAGATTTTAGTTGAATTATGTCTTTTCTTTTTTTCCCCCTTCCAACTGGTGTCTTTCTGTAATGTTGGGGACCGTGGGAGCATTCAGGTTGACTTTCTGCCCTCTTTTTTCCTCTTCATTATGAAGAAGAAAAAACAAAACAAAACAAACATTTTGGCTGGCCCGGAGTGTTTCGTAGTTCCTAGCAGGAGTCTGATTGTCTCTCTGTTCTTTCACCCTGACTGATCTCCAGCAAAGGTTCCAATGCCAATGCCATGATCAAGCCCCCTGGGGTGCCCTGGAGATGAGGGGTGCCAAGTCTACCCCTTTTCTAGAGCGGTGACAAGTTGATTTGGGCACAAGACCAAATTTGACTCACCGGGCTCCAGGCAGCACTGTCCCCAAGCCTGGTCCTGCCACTGGTGCTGACTGAGGCTGGCTCTATCAAAGGACCAAACCTGCCTAGCTCGGTGGAATCTGAATGCCGGGCCCAGTTTCTGGCCAGCACCACAGTTGGGTTCTGACACAGACCTGGTACCATGGAGACGAGGCAACAGACAAGGAGATGACTCATCTGGCTGAGAGCCCAAAAGATGGATGCCAGGCCTTCCCGCAGACAAAATAAGATTACGGAGATGGAGAGCAAAAAGTGTCTGAACTCAAATGCTAATGCTCTTTAATCCATCCACTTAGAAAGCCAGTCATCTGCTGAGATCCAACGCATCTGAGAGAGCGCTATCACACTCAGGAGCCCATTTCCAATTCTCTCCTCCCATCCCTAATGCAACAAAAGCTGTCACAGGCACTTTTCTGCACCCCAAGGTCCTGTCACCCACCATGTCAGGGTCACAGCTCTCCACTACTTGTGACTGTCTGGGTACTTGGACATGCCCGGCCGTGGAGATCAGAGAGGAGGATGGTGCTGTGTCTGAGCGAATCACTAAAAAGTCCAAGAACTCCTGCTCTAGAGCTGGAGAGACAGATCCATCAGTAAAGATTGTTTGCCATACCAACATGAGGACCCCAGTTAGGGTCCACAGCCCCCACAGAAAAATGCAGGCACAGCAGCATACACGTGTAGTCCTAGAGCAGGGAGGTGGGCACAAGAGGATCTTGGTTTTTCTGGCCAGCCAGTCCAACTGATCCAGTGAGCTCTGGGTTCAGTGAAAGACCCTGACTCAAGACAATGAGGCAGCGAGGGATAGAAGGAGATAAGCCAAATTTGACTTCTGACCTCCACAAGCACACGCGCGCGCGCGCGCGCGCGCGCGCACACACACACACACACACACACACACACTGTGCCAAAGTGACTACAGGAACATGCATTGAGATGGTAGAATTGAGAGATGGCAGGGATTCTGTCAGCCTAGAATTCAAGAAGAATAAAACAAGCCAGGCCTTCCCACCCTCCATGTTAGACACAGAATGCCTCTGTGCACAGCCAGGGTGATTCAGGTGGTATTCACTGTTACTGTGTCCCGTGGCTATCTGAACAAATAAATCCCCTCCCGCACCCTGACATACCGTCTACAGACACATTAAAAGCTTACAACTCCCTTCTAATGCTCCCTCGGGGGAAACTGGCTCTCAAGCCGTCCTCACAGAGACACAGGATTCCTCCTGACTGACAAGACAGCAGGTGATGTGGGTAAACAGAAATTGAGCCCTGAACTTGCACAAAATGAGAGAGGGGAGAGGTTTTTACAAAGCTCCAACACTGGGGACAGATGCTTCGCCAACTCTTTCGTTGTAGATGTAAACTGGACAAGAGCTGTGTGCCCACTTTTCTAGGCCTATGTTTCAGATGAAGTAGCAGAAGGAGCCACCTTGGGGTGTAGGTGCTTGGTGCCATGTGGAGATTACATGAGCTGAACCATTGATGCCACATGCAGTGTGACATTCACTCTATCCCCACTGTGCAGTGTGATTGATGTATGTTCTATCACACCATTGTGCAGTGTGCTATATACTCTGTAACTGTGTGCAGTGTGATATATATTCCATTCTATAACTGTGTACAGTATAATATATATTCTCTTCTACAACTGTGTGCCGTGTGGTGTATACTCTCTAACTGTGCACTGTGATGTATCTGCCATTCTATAACTGTGTGCAGTGTGATGTATACTTTACTGCAGTCCTTTAGACAGTAGGAGGAGACAGGTAAGAAGAGCATCCTACAGTGGAGTGTGGACTGGACACTCATTGCCAACCACGGCTTCAGAGAGGGAGGGAACCTCCCACTGCTTTTGTTGACCCAGCATCATAGTTGGCTTCGGTTTTCAACTGAACACAAACTCGAGACACATGGGAAGAGGAAATCTCAATAGAGGAACACCCAGCACATTGCTCTATGGACATATCTGTAGGACATATTCTTGACTTCGAATTAATATAAAATGGCCCAGCCCACTGTGGGCAGCACCATCCCTAGGCAAGGTGGGCCTAGGCTGTATAAGAAAGGTTCCTGAACATGCCTACCTTGAGTTCCTGCCTTGGCTTCTCTCCATGATGTACTGTGTAGCTGTAAGCCAAATAAGTGATTTCCTCCTCAAGCTTTCGGCCAAGGTATTTTATCACAGCGACAGAGAAGCAAGCTGGGACATGCAATGAGTGAGCTATGAGGAGATGTCAGAGGCTGCAAAGTTATAGAAACAAAGCTGAAATAAAATAAAATTAAAAGCAAACACGCAGCCAAGCTGACAATGCCTTCAACCTTCCATTTTACTCAATATGACAGCGAATAATCTTCCCACCATGTTTTATGGCTCTGGGCTCCATCTACCTGTATCCAAGAACATAGCTTTGACCTTCAGCTCCAGTGTGAGGGTTGGGCTTTGGTCAGAAGCCTACTCCATTTTCCCAGCCTCTGCAACGGGTTCTGAATAACAGGTACAGCCTACAAAGCTCTATGAGAAACAGCCACAGCAAGTGGGAGAGGATGGCTCAGTGAGTAAAGTGCTTGTCACGGGAGCATAAAGACCTATCTCTGAATCACCAGGACACCCACAAGAAGCCGGGCAGAGTGACAGTTGCCTGTCATTCCAGCACTGGGGAGGCAGAGGCAAGAAGACCCTATGGCTGGTTAATCAGCCCGTCTAGCCAAATCAGTGAACTCCAGTTTCAGTGTGTCAAAAAAAAAATTAATAAAATAAAGGCAGAAAGTAATAGAAAAAGAAACTCTGCATCCATGCATGTGTGTGTGTGTGTGTGCATGCGTGCACACACATGCATGAGCACATGTGCACAAGCACACACACACATGCACACACACGCACACACACACACACAGACGCGTCCCAGTACTCAGTGAATTAAGGAAAGACAAACAAACATTGTTTTCTCTTGGGAGTGAGCAGGTCAACCGTGCCCCCTGTTTTAGAGATCAGGCAATCTCCTGATTCAGATCGGGCTTGGAGCATGCTCAAACCCTGCCCTCCTCTTGCTCAGGGTAAAAAGGCAAGAGCCCAGGTGCCCACCAAGCATGTTAGCCACCTCCCGTCATGTCACACCTGCTAGCATCCCATTGACCTAAGGAAGTGATGCCATCAGGGTTCTTCAGAATGAGAACATCGCTCCATCCATCCACTCTTCAGGAAGCTGAGAGCAGTTGTCAGGACTGGGAACAATACCCAGTCTGCTGGACCATAGGGGCACTCTGAGGTCCCCTCACATGGCCAGTGTCCTCTCTTTGTTGTTTGGCTTTCAGATCATTTGCAGTGTTGGGGCACTGGCTGCTACACAGAGAGCTTCCCAGCCCCTGGCCACACTTGCACACCAGCTCCACTCTCTTTGAGAAGCATCTCGAAAGCCTTTAAGCTGTGCTGGCCCTATGAGTCAGTGGGTAGGGGCACTTGTGATATAAGCCTGACAGCTTGAGTTCAACCCCCAGTACCCACATAAAGGTGGAAGAAGAAAACCGACTGGACAAAGTTGTCCTCTGACCTCCATACACACACCATGGCACAATCCCCCAACCCAACCCACCCCCGCCACCCACAACAACAATAAATAAAATCTTTTTTTTTTTTATTATGGGCAAATCACACCAGAAAAGTTCCATCTCGGGTCAAGGCCACTTTGAATTAAAGAAGTGGCTGAACCAACTGCTAATGATTTACAAAATGAGCTTTGGTCCCCTTCAGATGTTGCTGTCCCCAGCATCCAGTCCTGCTGTCCCCTTGCAGCCACTGTGAATCCATTGTCATGTGAATTTATACATCAGACAGCTGAGCCTTGCCTACAAACGGGGGGTGGGGGGTCCTGAACCTGTTACTGCCCATCTCCTTTCACTTAAGGATAGGACTGTTGAGGGGTATCCAGCTGAAGTGAGAGGGAATCTGTGGGTGGCTATGATATACGATCAATGAGTCCATGAATGAACTGTCAAAAAATAAAGAAAAAAATTACTTAAAAATTTTTAATGGAGTTGAATGCTGTTGATACCTGTCACCCAAGCTCCTCCAGGGACAGCACAGGGACTAAGGAGCACTGAGAAGCTGGGCCAGCTGGTCTGGCACCCGGTCTTTGTCTTCCATGTTGTGAGCTCATGGGCAGGTGTCTGCGCCTCTCTGAACCCAAACAAGCCTTAAGAAACCTCACATCTGTCTCCCTTAATGTAAACGTTGTGTGTCTGTCTGTCCTCTTTCCAGCTGTCCCCCTCCCCCCAAGTAGCAGAGGTAACAGATATTTCTGCTCTGTTCTCATTTGCATGGAAGACATCAAGTTCCCACGTTGTCATTTCCATTTCTCCGTGCTAACAGATCCTCCAGGAAGTCGCTAACTAGAGCGCGCTCATCCCAGAAGCCTTCTGGACCATCAAATTTTTGAATAAATATCTTTTTATTTGTTGCTCCCGCTGAGAAGCCTATAAGCATCTGTGTTACACCAGGAAGGTTTCATTATTTTCCTAAGATTGATGCCAGTCAGCCCTGAGATCACCTTGAAGTGCCTGCATTTGTAAGAAGCCCTGCAGCCTCGCACAGTCAGACTCTTAGACTCATTAGAATTGAGATTTGCATCTGCAGTCGGGCAAAGGTGATATGGTGAGACACACGGGAGCCTTGTTCAGTCCTAAAGGGATGTATTCTAGAACACTCTGGGGAGTGGTCTTACGTGCACACACACACGTGTGTCCATGCCTGTGAAGATCGGAGGTCGGCATCTGGTCTTTCCCCAATTGTTTTCACCATATTTGTGAAACAAGGTCTCTCATTTGACACGGAGCTTGCCAGTTTAGCGAGGCTGTTTTGCCAGTGCTCTCCTAGGATTTGCCTGTCTCTGCCCTCCCCCCTCCCCTGTAGCCACGGGCAACCACATCCGGCTTTTTGAGTGGGTGCTGCAGAGCTGAATTCAGTTCCTCGTTCTTGTAAAGCAAGTATTTTATTGAATGAGCCACCTCCTCGGCCATCCTATTGATAAAGGTGCTAGGAGGTCACAAAGAACCTCACAGCATACATCTTCTGCATCACTGACCCACATCTACAGCTTATGCACACATGGACAGTCTATTGCTCAAACTGGGCCACCTGCTTAGCACGTGGGAAAGTTAGGATTCCATCCCTGGAAACACACACACACACACACACACACACACACACACACAAAGGTAAGCCTAGTGGTTAGGGAGGCAAGCTGACACTGACACGCCTAGTCCAGATGAGAGTGCGCCCTCGCCCTGCAGTCTGAGGGCCAAACCGGTGAAGTGTGCTCCAGCATGTTCAGGGAGCTGGGGTCTTAGTACGAAATACAAATACCAAGATGTACGATGGCAGCACAAGATGCTAAAAGACCCAAGGATGGAGCTACCTGCCTCTTTGAATAGAGACCTCGTATTGACCTTGCCCTCACTCAGTAAAAAGACAGTGATGTCCAAACGCTGGGCAGAGGTGTGAGCTTGACCTCCTTGGTCCCCGCAGCAGACCGGAGACTCTCAGGGCTGCGTGTGCTCCTGGCTGTCATTATTCAGTGCTTGTGTTGCTGTCTCTCTCCTATTAGATCAGTTTTCCAGCTCAGAGATGAAAGTGCATCTTCTATGGACCCAGTCACAGAAAGCAGCCGAGGACAGAAAGATGGAGCACAGAGGAGGCTCCCCTCCCCTCTATCCTTCCCACCATCTCCATTCCAGCTCAGATCTGCTGGTGCCGGCTCAGTGGCTGGCTCAGCTCAGCAGCCATCTTTCTGAAACAGAGCCGTGAACCAGCCATTATCTCTGGGGTCTCGGTGAAGCACAGCGGGATCTAAGCCGGCCAGCTCTTGCCTCCCCAAGGCTGCCTGGATAGTGTTCTGAATCCAATCAAGAGGTCAGCAGCAGGCATCACCAGGGGCTAAGGGTGGTCACTGTGTCCTTTGTATCCTGATTGGCAAAACCCCAAGGCCTTCCCCCAGCACTGACCTCCACAGACTTCAAATACTGTTTGACCCTAACATGACTCAACTTGAAAGAGACAGTTGGTTACAAAGTGTTTGCTTGGCAAGCCATTCAGACAGCTTAACGCTCAGCGAGAGCTCAGTTGGTAGAGTGCTTGCGTGCTGAGCAGTGCAGGGCATGAACAAACACTGTGCATGGGACGTCCCAACACTGTACAAACTGTGAGCAGGGACACTCACTTGTAGTTCCTATAGTTGGGAAGTGGAGGCAGGAGGATGAGAGGAATCTGAGGTCATCCTCTATTATGTAGCGAGTTTGCAAACAGTCTGAGCTACACTGGACTGAGGCAAAGCAAAACAAAACAAAAACACAAAGGCAGGGATATAAAAATGAGACGTTTGGTGCTGGAGAGAGCACTCACTGCTCCTGCAGAGGACTAAAGTTCAGTTCCCAGCGCCCACAGCAGGAGACTCACAACCACTGCAACTCCAGCTCCAGGGGTCCCCAGCTCCAGGGGTCCCCAGCTCCAGGGGTCCAATGCTCCTTTCAGGCATGTGCAGGCACCCAAATTCGGGTGTGCATACACACAGATAGAAAACAAATAAATCTTTATTAAAGAGATAGAATAAAAAGACAACTGAACAGGCTACTCTGACCCCAGCACTCTGCTGCCCCCTATAGGTCACTTTCTTAGTTTTCCAGTGTATCCCTCTTTACCTTCTCCTGCGAATACAAACAGAACGGGCAGCATCACTTTCACCTTGCTATAAGCCGTAACTTCACCTACATCCAACGAAAACACGATGAGAGGCTTCCCATCTTGATGTCACGTGGCACTTTGCTTACATGCAACAATAATAGAACCACCTCCTATCTGTACTTTACCCATCTCAGGCTCCCTCAGGATGCCCATACCCCACTGTCTTTATTTGGTTCCGGCTTTATTTTTAATCAGCCACCCGCAGAGGGATGCTCATATTGTTTCTGTCGATGGTTCCCACCAACAAAACTGTGATGTATGAACTCGGTCGTCAGTATCTAGATTCGGGGACCCACAGGAGAAAGACACAGGCGCCGGAGTGCTGGCACAGAGACCAAGAGCGTTTGTCACTTCACAGGGATGGCCGCTGATGGTGTAGCACAATTTGGCTTCCAGAGGCAATTGTCGGGAATGTATAGTCCCTCATGGTCCTATCAGCATAGAATAATCACCCATGTTTTTAATTTTTCCCCTTAACGAAAGTGAAAGCTTTATCTCTTGTATGTTACTGGGGCATACCATAGAGATGGCTCCATGGATAGGCGCTGGCCACACAAGCGTGAAGGCTAGAATTTGGGTCCTAAAAAACCTACCCAAAACCTGAGTAGACGTGGCAGCTGCCTGTTATCCAAACACATACAGGACCAAGAGAGGAGATTCCTGGAATGGGCTGGCAGGCCAGACTAGCAGAATCAGAGAACTCCCAACTCAGTGAGCAGCCCTGCTTATGATTGAGAGTTGTGGAGGATACCTAATGCATGTGCACACATGTGCACATGGACCTGAACATACGTGTGCCCATGCTCATGAGAACATGCATATATACACACATTTACACCACACATGTGCACATGCCAAGAGAAAAAAAAACATATTTTGATCAAAACCATGTATATTTAAAAGATAACTAGGATCCCATATATTAAATGGTCCCACCAGTAACCCTTGATGGAAGAGTGACAGTAATGTGGTTTGAACATGAGATGTCCTCTAAAAGCCATCTTGTTGTCATCTTGGTCCCTAGTATAGTGCTCAGAGATAGGGCTTTGGGCAAGCAATTGGATCATAAGGGCTCTGATCCAATCAGTGGGAGGATGTATTGATGTCGTCCGACCTGATGAACTACTGTGCTAACCCTAACCCTAACCCTAACCCTAACCCTAACCCTAACCCTAAACCCTAAACTCTAAACCATAAACCCTAGACCCTAAACCCTAACCCTAACCCCTAATCCCCTAACCCTAACCCCTAATCCCCTAACCCTAATCCTAACCCTAACCCTAACCGGAAGGTAGGACTGATTGAAGAAAGCAGGCCACTGAGGGAGTCATGGCTGAGAAGGGCATGTCTCTTGTTGTCTGCTGCAGCATAAGCATCCTCCACTACGTCAGACCCGTAACTATGGAACTAGCCATAGACTGAAACAGGCTAGAGAGACCCTTCTCCTTCTGAACCACTCCTCTCAGACTGTGTCACAGGGGTGACAAGTTTGACTAGCACAGGTGCCACGCCCATTCTGCCATGCAGGTGCCTTCAGGCACTCTGGATAAAATATTTCCAACATGATAAGTGTGACCCAACCCTCGGCCAGGGCCATGTAGCTGTAGAGTCAGCATAGCTCTTTAGAACTGTATGAACTGAAGTTCCCAGAAATAAGCCACAGCCACACTGGCCATTCTGCAAGGCTGATTGACAGGTTAGAATGTAGTAACTGTGGTGAGGTTGGAATGTTGCAGATCCAGAAGCCAAGTTATCTTGGACTATCTTAGGCCTCAGTAGCCATTGCTTGTCTGCCTCCGCGTGTGACCTAACACCCTTGTAACTATTAGGTAAGTTATTTTGAAATGTATCACCGGACTCCTAACTAACTCTCACCAACCCAAAATGCTAGGAATGTCAGTAGACAGCGTTTGAGGCCTATTGCAGTGATATTTCTACTTTGTTGGAAACCACCTATCTGATGTTTCTGGGGGCACATCTAAAAGTGTTCTGATCTATGACTTTCTTTGTTCTGATGTTATAAGAACTTCATACAATTGAATTTTATGAGAACTTGGAATTTTGGGGTACTCAAATCCGTGTCCCCAACCCATGGCTACTCAGGTCTGGCTCCAAAATAAGCCACTGTTCATTGCCCTTGAGGTATGAGATGATTTTCCCACTGACAGTCTTGGAGCAGGGAGGGGACACTTTTTGCAAATATAGGTCATTGGGCTGCTCACACATCCTTTACTATATGACACACAGTCTCTAGACCAGAACCCCCGCGCTGCCTCCACAGCCTGCCAAAGTGGAGGTGGCCTCAGGCACATCAGTGGCAGCTTGATGAACTGTGGCATGCCTGGCCAGCTGACAGCTAGTGGTCTCAGATTGGATTCCGCAGCGAGCTCGTCGGCCAGAGAAAGGCTCGTGGCTAACAGCTAATGTCCTCTGAACACGTGTTTGTGCTCACGGTCTGCACCTTTATTGCTCAACCAGACGCCACAATTCTTTCTGCTGGGCAGCAATCTGACGAGGCGCATCTGTCTCACATGTAATTCAAGGCGAGGCCCATTAGGCGAGGCAATTCCTGGCCTGTTTGTGTGCTTTTCAAAAGCCGTTGCAGCCAATTCTCCAGCACTGTGTGGCTTTAAAAGAAAATAACGGAAAGGATTCTGATAATATTTAAGGAGATTTTGTCTTCTCTATTATGCTGTTTCAGTGAACAGTGACAATTTGGAACCCCAGGGACAGGGCATCCATATGGCATAATGGATTGCTTTTTAAAATGTATTTTATTCATGCTTTATATGTATGACTGTGCATGGTGTGTGTGTGTGTGTGTGTGTGTGTGTTTACATGGTCGTGTGTGAGGATACACCCATGCATAGTGAATGTGTAGGGATCAGGGGACAGCCTTGATCCCAGTCCCTGCCTCACGCCCTGTTTAGACAGTATCTCTTGTTTCCGCTGCACCGTGTACACCTCAAGCTCCTGGGACATCCTTTTGTCTCTTCCTCCCATCTCACTGCAGGAATGCTGAGAATACCATTGAGCACCACAGTGCCCACTGCCTACATGGGTTCTGGGGACCTGAACTCAGATGGGCAGGATTGAATGGAGAAATGCTTTTAGCCTGAGCCATATCTGTGCCCACCCCTTTAAGACTGCGAAGCTGAAGATGATGTCTGTCTCTACGTCCTAAAACATAAAACTTATTCTTTTAAAAGTCTGTCTACATCTCTGCCTGAAATCTCAACTTTCGGGAGGTTGAAGCAGGATTGGGAGTTGAAGGCTAGCCTGGGGTACATGTCCCATTTCAACAACAGTAACAAGACCTGTGTCATTCAGGATAAATGTCTGCCAGGCTCTTGGAGATCACGGTCAAGTTACTCAGACCAGCAACCTAAGCACTTTTAAGTGGGTCGTCTGACTGTTTATGCACAATGCCTGGTTGGAAAAGGGATTGGTGCTGCCTTAAAAATACCATGAGCCAGCCGGGCGGTGGTGGCACACGCCTTTAATCCCAGCACTTGGGCGGCAGAGGCAGGAAGATTTCTGAGTTTGAGGCCAGCCTGGTCTACAAAGTGAGTTCCAGGACAGCCAGGGCTATACAGAAAAACCCTGTCTCGAAAAACCAAACCAACCAACCAACCAAACAAACAAACAAAAAACCCATGAGCCTTGCTGGCAATGTGGGTCACCCAGCGGCGGCGTTTATGGGCAAGCATGGGGCCTGCTCACAAGGTGGAAGAGGAGACGCAATTCCTTTGAGTTACTTCCTGACCTCTACATGGGTGGCATGGTGCATGCACACACGAGAAATACATAAATACAAACACTATGAAAAACATTTATATGTAAACCATACATGCATGCATGCACGCATGTGCACACATACATGCATACACACACACACATACATATATACATATATGTTGCTCCCATCACAATGGTCCCAGCTGCTGTTCATCACTGTCTCCACTTGTCTCCTGGGCTCTACATCAGTCTCCAGCTTAGCCCCTCTCCCCAGTCTATCCTTAACAGCATAACATGAGTGGTCCTTTTACAGATAAATTAGATCTCGTCATACCTTCTGCTTCCCACACAGAAAGCTCAGAGCATCTGCAGGGTCTAGCCTTCCCACTTCTCAATCCCTCTCGCTATGGATCTAGCCTTCCTACCTCTCCATCCTCTCCACCCTTGTCTCCCCACTGTGCTATGACTTCCACCAACAGCCCAAAAGACCTACCACAGGGCCTTTGCACTGCTGTTTGCTGTGTACAACATTTCCCAAGAGCCCCCTACCTTCCCATCTCTCAGGGTTCACACCAGTCTCTTCTGAGGAAGCCCCTTTGGCCCAGGTCAGCCATTCCCAGCTTTACTGTCTCGCTCAGCATTCTGTCACTTCCCGACCCCTTTTGTCTGATGATTGCCTGGGGCCAGAATTGGAACCTAGGGGAAAGCCTGCGCAGCGGACACTCTGTACCCCACAGAGTGAATCACTGGGGAGTTTGGTTGTGATAGTAAACACAGCAGCTTTCCTGGAGTCCTCAAGAGCAAAGCAAACACAAACAACAGACCTCTCTCAGTCCAATACAGAAACGCTCAACTGTTTTTTTTTTTTAACGTCCATTTAGGACCTCACAGTTGCCTTGATTTTTTAAGACAGCAATTAAGCCGAGAGAGAGTTCCAGCCTCTGAGTTTTTAATCTGCATTCTTTGCCTGTTCCACAGCCATGCAGCTTTCGGGGGCCCATCCTGTCACTCGTATTTTGGAGAAGACCGGGCTTGACAAGGGAAGCCACTGGCCCTGTCAGTCAGGACTGAGCCCCACAGCACCAAGTGTCAGTAGAGATGAGGTCCTGTGCTGGCTGCTGCTCGGTCAGGACGTTTTGTGTAATTGAAAGGCGAAGTTAACAGCAGTAAAGAAAATTAACTCGGATGCCCAACGGTTGGTGAAGCAGAGCGTGGAAAACAAATGGAGCAGAGGCGACCAGTGAGCTCAGCCTGTCCCTTTATAAAGTAACAGAGGAACCTGCCTGGGGAGGATGCCTGTGTGGTTAAATCAGGGCTGTGGCTGGGACCAGGACACAGGTTGGAATCAGCTGCCCCCTCTCCAGCTGTGCCCTGCACAAGGCTGCGTTAGGAAGAAGCTCTGCAGTCTGAGAGTCCACAGCACACAGGCACCCAGGGACCTGGCGCTACCAGACACACTGGTGGGGCTTTGATCCCTCCATGCTCTGTGGAAGCATCTCGTGGAAGCCGCTCCACAGTCCCAGGGGTGACAGCAGGGTCTGTCACTCTCCTACTTCCTGTATGTCACACTGGGGCAGAAGAGCAAGCACTAAGCTGTGTGTGAGCGCCCTGCCTGTGCTCCTGTAGGAACAGGAAGAAAGCCACTCTCCATCTATGTCCCAGAGTAGGGACAGGGAGAGACCCTCTTCCTATGGAAGCCCCGTTTGTTCCTGCAGCCTGACCCAGCCTGCTCTTTTCTTATTTGCTTTTTGTTCTAACCAGCCCATCCAGGGCTCAGAGAGGAGATGAAGAAGAAGTGTCTTTCTTGGAGACCACTGGGATGTCTGGTGATGGAGCTGTATAGCAGTGGTGTGTTTTCTGTCCCCGTGACTTCCACTTTCCCAGTGAAGTAAACAGCGCCATGATAAATCTCTCTGCTGCCCCTTCATGTGGGCCACACTGGTCAGTGGTAGGTTTTTAAAAAACCTTAGTCAACAAAATTCAACTTTCTGTTTTTAAGTTAAGAAAACGTTTCTGCTCGGAGAGACGTTTACACTCGGTGAGATTACACTGGGTTGTGTGAGCTACCCTGTGTGTCTAATCCACGATCCTTCCTTTGCTATAAGGATCCAGATTAAGTTCCACCTGATAGTGTGAACCGTCCCTTGGGTTCCCGGGCTTGATCACCTAGTGTCCTGACAGTGGCTCTGTTTGGGGGATTTTAGAATCCTTCTGATAGTTGGAGGAAGTGAGTCACTTGTGACTGGGCCTTTCTTAGCTCCACCCCTGGTATAGCAGGCCTGGCTGTTTCCTGAGCCTCTAGTCCAGTGGTTCTCAACCTTCCTAATACAGTGACCCTTTGATACACTTCCTCATGTTGTGGTGACCTCCAACCACAAAATTATTTGTTGCTACTTCATAACTGTAATTTGTTGCTGTCATGAATCATAACGTATGTATCTGATACACAGGATCTGATATGTGATTCCCAAAGGGATCACAACCCATAGACTGAAAACCAGTGCTCTAGGATCTAAGCAAACAGTGGGCGATTCCTGCAGCCACAGCGGGGAGTCACAGGGGACTCTGCCATGAAAGCCTTTCCCACCATGAGAAAGGGCACTTTGTCACCATGTGAACCCAGAGGAAGCCTTGGTCCCTTAAGGTGTATCTTCCGTGAATGTCACTCAGATGTGTAACTACCTGTGATTGCCACCCTTTGCCCTTGTTAAACTAGGTGGTCATGGCCTGTGGCTGGCCTGGCAGCTTTAATCTTTGGGTTCTTTGCCCACAGGAGCCCAGATGCTCTTCATCTGAAGAGTGAAATTCAACCTTATGTCTACTTCTCATCCATATTTATTTGCCCTGAGCTTAAGCACACACCCGCTGCTGCCTAAGGTTTGGAAGACCCCCCCCCAACTTCCAGAACCCCCTTCACTTCCTGTCCTTCCCCATCTTTCCCACAAGAAGAGGGCTACAGGAGAGCCACAGACTCCAGAAGCAACACATGACCATTGGCCTCCCCAGGACTTCCTGGGGTTTGCCTCACACCCTGCTTTCATGCTCTAGACTCCTTTCTTTCTCTGGTGATATTTCCTCCCAATAACCCTGAGCCAGAGCAGCCCCGAGTTGGAGCATCCCTGTGCTGGAGCAGCCCTGTGCTGGAGGGACCCTGAGCTGGAGCAGCCCTGTGCTGGAGGGACCCTGAGCTGGAGCAGCCCTGTGCTGGAGGGACCCTGAGCTGGAGCAGCCCTGTGCTGGAGGGACCCTGAGCTGGAGCAGCCCAGAGCTGGAACAGTCCCGAGCTGGAGGATTCTCCCAGGTGCCTCTCTTGTTAGGAGTGAGCTGGTTTATCTGTGGGTCACGGAGGTGTACTGAGCTCCATCTGCAGATCAGTTAATCGCTAACAAATGTGGGCGAGTTTTCACCCAGCACAGACCACAGGCCGTGTCTCAGACGCTTTGCCAAGCCATTTTGGAGCTGTAAGCAACTGGCCTGCTTCCAAGCTGAATCTGTTCTGGCACATGAGGCCATGAATCTGTGAAGCTCTGACTCTGGCACTGGGAATGGGTTCGTGGGGAATCGTGAGCCGTGAGATGACCTCCAGTCAGTCGGCACGGCAGGAAGGGACTAGGACTCAGGATTAGGGACCGAGTCATCACTGACCTTCACAGCGACCTCTGTACTGCCAGAGGTGGGAAGTGGGGTTTTCAGAACGCCTGCTTCAGTTGCTGGGCACTCTGCTTGGTTAGAGGGATGGTGGTAAGTTTGTCTGCCTCCATTTCCAAGTGGGCTGTCACAGGCATGACGGGGTCGGAGATACCAACAGACCAAATAAGAAAAGCAACAGCTTGGTTATCGCTAAGCCTTTCCATGGCTCACTGATGAGGACGTGAGAAGTTGGTAACCCACGCCCCACAGTGACAGGGACTCCCTTTCGGACACTGCCATGAGTTGTCACAACACCAGCAGTGGTGACTCTGACACCGTGTCGTCACCTCCTGGTGTCCCACACACTGGCTGCCCTCACTCCCCTCCCCCTGCCTGCTCGTGGGATGCAGGCTGAGCCACGTGACCTCAAAGCAAATCAGGTGGGCAGATGGCAGGAGTCGGTTCAAGAGGGTGACCACGACCCTGGAGCTGGAGGGGCAGGAACAATATCCTGGGGCAGGCATGGCTGGATGTCCCTTAGCTGAGGGACAGTTTCCTGTTTCCTGTCCTTTACGGTGAGCTCCTCCCAGGCAGTGGAAGCAGATGAGCTTCTGCTGAGGTGTGAGAAGAAGCTCTGGAAGATGAGAGGTATGCCTAGCCAAAGGCTGCCATGTGCCCTGTGCTCCCGGCATGCTGCCATGTGTCCTGGGATACTGTCATGTGTCCTGTGTTCTCAGATGTCATATTGCCTGTGCTCCCTGGATGTGCCAAGCTCATGAGTGACAGTTATTTTTTATAAGCCAGAAAACCCCTCAGAGTGTGACCTTTAAGTTACTAAATCATTATTCAAGCCTTCAGACTGACTCCCTGTGGATACAGTTTCATAATCGCACTGCTTTTTGACAAGATTTGTTAGCTACACTTAGCCTCATAAACAGAGCCACTGGGAACCTTGCAGCCACCCCACTGAGTGACACTCTCATAGTGACGAGCAGAGCCCAGACAGTGTCCTGGTAGCATTGTGAATGTCCCTAAATCCTCCTGCCCACGAATGCTCATCTCTGGCTTGTTCAGTCCCATTATTTGACAGGAGGTTAACATGGGACAAACCAACCAATAGACACCCCCCCCCAAAAAACAGGTATAGGTAGCAGTGGCCTCTCTAGAAGGGCCAACTGAGAGACCCCCCCAAACCAAGATATAAAGAACAGAGGTGGCGGTGATCAACTCCAGCTGGGTCCAGCTTTGGGGACTTTCCTCCCCAGGGAGCATCCACTGAGAGCTGTTACCTTCCCCCTACTGAAATGTGCAGGTTCAGGGGTTCTTGGTCCCTATACATATTCTTGCATTTGACGTACTTACTTCAACGACTGAATTCTGGGTTAAATGGAGTTCCCTGTCCTGGAAGTGCCCACCCTGAGGGAGGCACAGGCGGGGGACAGAAGGGAGAGGAGAAACGAAAGCCCAGTGTCTGCCAGGATCAGAGTACTGCTGCTGTTGCCGGGCACTCTTTAGAAATGTCTAAGCCGTTCTTGCTTCCTGGCTTGCTCTAATTGGGCTTTTGACTGCTTGCTTTACCTCTGTGTCCCATCTGAATTCTCTTTCAAAAGTAGAAGAATGGAGACAGCTGATGGGGTCGAGACCAGAGGAAACCAGAGACCTCCCCCATAACACACAGCCTGGTATGCCACCTTCCCATGGTCCTGTTGGGGGTGGATTTCTTTCTAACATCAAAACCTCTAACTTCTGCCTGACAGAGGACAACGCCCACGAGGAGAAGGTAGAACTGCCCAGTCCCACCCTAACAAGGGAGGGATGCAATAGTTTGCAAGGCAACAAGAAAAAAGACCTATCCATCGATAGAAAACTGGATAAAGGGTATGAATGGGTAGCCTACAAATAAGAAATGCAAACAACCAATACGCATAAGAAAAGATGAAAATGTGCTTTTTAATTAGACAAGTGAAAATGGCTATTAGACGCGCTTATCAGATTGGCAAGGCAAAGCGCGCCAGGCTGAGAGTAAACAGACATTCCCGGGGGTCCTAGCTAAACAGGTACAGACGTTCTGACAGGCACTTGGCAGGAGCTACCAAACTGTAGCGAGAACGTTCTGCCTTTCTCGTAAACCAGCATCCAGGCAGAAAAAATGAAAACTGTTCTCATACGACAAAGAAAGAGACCAACCAAGTCCACCATGACAGAAGGGCAGGGGCCAAGAGCAGGTATTGAGGTAAGTCATGGCAGAGGGCTGGCCCCAGCGGCTCTGGAGACAACTAAAGAAAGTGAGGAAGGTGTAGGGTTTCTGGGGCTTTAGGTTTGTCTGCCTTTCCTGGGTGACCTCAGCAGTCAAGGAAAAGGACAAAGACAGCATCCCGATGTCCCCATCCAAAAAGATGATGCAGACTCACATTCTCTACCTGTGCTATAAATGCAGAGTGGTCAATTATTCTGAGTGATCCATTATTCTGGTTGTGAGGGATTATTTAGAGTAGGTTAACTGAGATAGGACAACCCACCTTATCTGTGGCAGGGACCATCCCGTCTGCCATCTGCGGTTCCTGACTGAGTAGGCGGCGACATGGAGCTAGGCACCAGCATTCATTGACCTCTGCTCCCTGACCATCTGCCTCACACTCCTGCCACTGTGACTCCCCCATCGTGACAGACGGCACCCTCAGACCATAGGACAATATACTTTTCATTCTTTTGGGGTAGGGGGCAGGTGTCAACTCAAGGTTTCTCTGTGTTGTCCTGGCCGTTCTGGAACTCTCTCTGTAGACCAGGCTAGACTCAGATTCAGAGATCCACCCACCTCTGCCTCCCAGTGCTGGGATTAAGGATGTGTGTCACCACTGCCCGACTGAACCTCTGTTTCTGAGGTTGCTTTTGCCAGGGTACTTGTCACAACAACAAGAATACTAGGTCATACGAGCTAAGCTCCCTGAAAATGGGGCCTTGTGGGCAAGGGCAGAACAAGACTCAGAAAGTGAAGAGAAGAAAGCATAGTGCTGAGCTTTCTGGTAGGAGCCCAGAGACGAGCGAGGCCTGAAGCTTACAGTCAAACGCACAGAGGCCATGGTCTGCCTACCCACTTCAACAGAGCCCAAGGAAGGAACCGGGACTCCCATCTCTACCCTGTGGCATCAAAGATCTGAGACAACACCAGGGTGGTGGCAGGGAGGTCAAATGAGGACCCAGGACAGATGACCCTGGCTGTGCTGTCAGCAGAGGCCAGGAATGGAGTCCCGAGGAGACAGGCCTGATCCTCCAGCCATGAGCTATACGCAGAGACTCAGTAAAAGTTGAGCTTCCAGCCCTGATCCACAGCGCTCAATGACGCCTGCCACTCAGTGGGGCCACAGAGAGACCAGGACTTTAATTTTATCCACACAATGGCTGGAACATACATGACATGGAAGGAGGGCCAATGATACCAAGTCCCTAAGACCCAGTCCCCACCAGACCCCAGCACAACATCCAACACATACAGGATTCCATGAAAAATTGTTCATCTTTCCAAGAAAACAGTAACATGAACAGGAAACAACCACCAAAAGAAGTTGTCACCGAACAACACAGGTGTCACATGGTCTCACAGGCCTCCAGGGAGCAATTGCCACTGGAATCAAATGACAGCAGTCCCAGCGAGGGAATTGGAAATTCAGCAAGAAATAGAAAGCACAGCACTGCGGAGATGGCTTAGAGGATAAGGTACCTGTATCCAAGCATGAGGACTGGGGCAGATCCCATCGCCCACGGAAAAGCCAGATGTGGTGATGAAGACCTGTGACCCCAGCATTGGAGAAGATAGAGACACATGAGTCCCTGAAGCTGGCCAGTCCTGCTCAGCTGGTGAACTCTGGGTTCCGGGCGAGACCCCATGTGGTGGTTTGAATGAAAATGGTCCCCAAAGGATCACAGACAGTGGCATTATTGGCAGTGTGGCCTTGTTGGAGTGGGTGTGGTTTTGTTGGAAGGAGTGTGACACCAGGGGCCGGCTTTGAGGTTTCAGAAGCTCAAGCCAAGTCCAGTGCCATCTCTTTCTTCCTGCTGCCTGCCGATCCAGATGTAGAACTCTTAGCTACCTCTCCAGCACCATGTCTGCCTTCGTGCCACCATCTTTCCCCCCCATGACAAAGGACTAAACCTCTGAACCTGTAGCCATCCCCAATTAAATGCTTTCTACATAAGAGTTGCTGTGGTCGTGGCATCACTTCACAGCAATGGAAGAATGACTAAGACACCCTGCCGCAAAAAGTAAGGTTCTAAGTGACAGAGGAAGATGCTGGATGTTGACCTCTGACCTCCACAGGCACATTCAACCACACACACACACACATGAACACTCATATACACCAAACACATGCATACACACACACACGAAAATAAAATGGAGAATCTAACTAGACATTTTAGAACAACAACCGCAAAAATACAATCACTAAAATTGGACAAATCCTGGGTTGGCTCAAATGTAGAATTGAAGGAACAAAGGAAAGCGCCTTTCATGCCAATGCCTGCTCACAAGACAGGAGAAATGACCTGTTCCAAACAAGGGGCAGATATCACTGTAACAGAAACTACAGAGCCCGGCACCCCCCATCTGAGGCAGCCCTCTTGCATGAGATTGTGCCACTACTACAGTTCTCTGTCCCCCGACTTGTGTGATACCGTGACAATTCTCAAACCAGAAGTGCTCATGCTGCCACTGAATCCTCACCCTGGTAAAACTGCATAGACTCCAGGCTATGCTCATGTAACTTGGTAAACAGTGCTCCCTAGTATCCCAGGAAGGATGGAGAGTGCTCCCAATCGCCCAGGAGGGGTAGAGAATGCTCCCAATGGCCCAGGAGGGGTAGAGAGTGCTCCCAATGGCCCAGGAGGGGTAGAGAGTGCTCCCAATGGCCCAGGAGGGGTAGAGAGTGCTCCCAATGGCCCAGGAGGGGTAGAGAGTGCTCCTGAGCATCCCAGGTGGGGTAGACATCTGCCTTGCTTCTGCAGCTTCCGTATTTCTGCTTGAATGGTTTCCTCTGCTCCCATCCCTGAGTTCTCTCCCTGCCTGCGACCCATTTCTCAACACATCCACTCAGATAAAGCATGGCTTTCTGTCTTCCTTAGCAACACCCTGGTCAAGGAAGAAGGGCTGCTCCCACCTCTGCTTCAGAGCTGGACCTAGAGATCTCCCTCCATGTAGGGGACTCTGTGTCCTGAGTCTGGGTTCCCACAGCGTCCTCTTCTCTGTCCCCCTTGTCCTCCCATGGCTTACTGAGAAAGCCTCTGCCACTCTTCCAGTCTGCAGTGACCTTGCCCCGACCTCACCCTTGACCTCTAGCAGGATCTGCAGGCTCCTGAGAAGTGTGAGCCCTGCTTACTTCCGGCTTCCAGCTTGTGCTCTCAGCCCTGCTCCTGCTCAGCTCCTTCCCTCTGGAGGCGACAGCGTCCCCAGTTCCCCGTCTTCCTGAGATCATGACAGTGTTCCCAGTGCTGTGTCTTTCCATTTTAATTTGTGGAAGGATTGTGGGGGCCTGGAAAGTACATCCCTCTGTGAGTGATGCCATGAAACTTAGCTTCAAATTCCAAAAATGTCAGGCAGAAAAAGCGAGACTCCTGTTATTCGGTTTCTTTTATCAGTCAATTGGAGTAAAGTTACTATGGCAAGTTCGTCTTCCCCAGTGCTGCCCTGGATGGGACTCCAGACCCGAGGCCACTGTGCTGAGCTCTCTATGCTCCTCCAACCCAGGCAGGCTCTCAGGAGGCACTCAGACCCCTGGGCCTGTCACCTGCACAGTGTAAGGCAGGTCAGGCCATCGCTCCCCAGGCAGAAGGCCTTCGCCTAAGGTGACCTCATTAGAGCATCCCTGGGGCTCTAGAAGCAGAGCCAACCACTCAGCTGTGCCCTGGCACCCTTTTCCTTGGAAACCTCCCTGTTTTCCCTTCACTTGAAGGGAGGGAGCCCTCCAGCAGTCTGGAGCCAGGACCAACACACTACTGCCATCTCTGAAACCACAGGCTCCCTTGAACAGACCACCATGTGCCTTCTGTGCCCAGCAAGCATTGGCCTTGGCCCCAGCAGGGCCCCGGGGGCCAGGCATCCAGGGTGAGCTGGAGCCTTCAGATCCACAGGCAGCATTGGCTCCTTCTCCCGCTGCCTCAGCCCTGAGCTTTCTTTGCTTGAGCTGCAGAACTGAATAAACACAGGGTGTGAGGATGGATCCTGCCTGGCTGTGCATCCCTGACTCCAGCTGTTCTGAGTCCCGGTTGCCAAGATCTACAGCGTTAAGATGCAAAAAAGACAACCAGGACCTTTATCAGGATGGCTGGAGAGGGCAGAGGTCACTCACTGAAGACATTTGTTTTTACAGTTTCTTACATTACATTAACCACCTAATTGTTAGCTCTGAGTGCCATAAGAACTAACCCACATCGCTTTTAATTTCTGGTTCACGCCCTTCGCACTCAGTGTGATAGGCTATTGTCTCTCAAAGACAGGTCTGGGGCTTCTTAAAATTCAGATTCTCAGGCTGGTGGACAGCAGCTCTGTGGGGATCAAGCTCCAGCACCTGAGTTTGGTCCCCAACATCCACACAAAAGCCAGGTACAGTGGTCATGCCTATAATCCCACCACCGAGAAGGTGGAAGCAGGAAGACTCAGGGCCTTTCTGCTGAGATGGTCTAGTCAATCAGTGAGCTCTGGTTTTGATAAGAGACCCTGTCTCAAAAACTAAGGATGAGAGAGTTTGGAAAAGATACTAGATGTCAATCGATGGCCTGCCAACACACACACATGCATACACACACATACATGCATACACACTCACATACATGCACTCACACACATGCACACATACACACATGCATGCACATACACACACACACACAATTTCTATTCATTTGTCATGTGTCTTCTCACTGACAGCCATTTTTTTAATTCTGCCAAAAAGCTCCATTTACTGTTTATTTATGCAAATATCCTGGCTATGAATGATCTAGTTTTGCTTATATGAAAGCATTTCTTTTTATTCACTCTCAAATGAGACTGGAGGGGAGCTGTGAGTGTGTAGGCTTTGGAGCCCAGAGGTCAATCATGGGTGTCATTCTTCAGAGCATTTCCAGATGTTTGGAGTCCTGGTCAGCAAGTGCTGGGAGCCTAAGTCACTCTCTACTGCTTTCAAATGAGGTCCCTTCTCCCCTAGTCCCAACATGGATATAACTATTCCATCAGTCTTCCTTGGAGATCTTGCATAGCCAACAAGCACTAAGCCCCTTCTTTGGAGTCTCCTGGATGTACCCAATGGGAACCTCCCGGGAAGCAAAGACTAGACCTCGGTTGAGCTTCCAGGATTTCAGCATGCAAGCTGTATGTTTGCATAAGTGTTTAAAAATTCGAAAGAAGGCAGAGTTTTGGTCAGATGACAGAATGCTTACCTATCACGCACAAGGTCCTGCGTTTGTTCCCCAGTGCCACAAAACAAACAAACAGTTCATGTTAAGCCACATCATAAGTTTGCAGCCAGTCTAGGCTAGAGACTTTGTCTCAAAAAGGGAACGGGGGATGGAAGGAAGGAAAGAAGGGAGAAAAGAGAGAGAACAAAATAAAATGGAATTATTAAGGAACGTAGCATAGAGGTTAAAGCATACATTCTGAATCGGACATGGTGAATTCAAATCTTGCCTTTGCTCCCACCCAGCAGGCAGCCCCTTGTAGGTTATTTAGCACGCCTTGGTCATACTTTCTCCATCCATAAAGCAGAGTTGTCATAAAGATGAGCTGTCTCATGGGATAAGTGGAAAATCTGACAGGTATGTATCATGAAACACATAGATCCTGCTGTCACATGCATAGAAAATCAGTTCTTAAACATAAACCAGCTTGCAACACAGGATCCTTCTTTAACCTGATTCAGCCTACAGTCACCATGTCTGAATGGCCATCTGGTCAACCTGCCTTATGCTACTACATGTGAGGTGCAGAAGCAGGCAGGGTCTGCTCAAACACATAGGCAGACTGGTTGATGGGAAGTGGGTGAACAACTGGACTTCTCTTGTGTGCCCTGTAGCCAAGCAACTTCTCTCTGCTGCAGGTAGAAGATGCAACCTCCCTCCGACCACAGAGAACACTGTAGTTGGCTCCCAGCCCTGCTTCCCTTGCGGTCACATGCTCTGACTGTGACAGGAGAGGGCGGTCCCTACATACCATCGATCATCTAAATGTTTAATAACATCCTCCACTCGCCAGGTAACTGAACCCAAACCATCGGATCTCAAAGCCACAGACTAACAAGGCCATGAAAGGGAAGATGTTTCTGTAATGAAAATTTCATCAATGCAGATTTCACATTGAATATCAAGGTCTCAGTGTGAAGACAGCATCAGAGTGGACACTGCTGTGGCGCTGACCTTCATCCTTGGAGACAAGAGCAGAGTCAGGCAGCTTCAGTCTTCTGTGACAACATAGCTGCAGGGAAGGAGGCTCCGGGGTGGGGGTGGGGGTCAGCAAGGCCCCACCCCATTCCCTCTGATGGGGGTCTCGGCGGGTTGGGTCTTGGCAATTCCCCCTGCCCTTTCTGCTCCTCCTGGGTGTCCTCAGCCTCCATGAAGAGACCAGGTCCTTGCAGCTGTTCAGATCTCTAGGCATTCTCCCTGTTTTGCTCACATTCTTCTTCCTAACTGAATTAATTATTTCTCTCATTGCTGTGACGAAATACCTGAGGAGAAGCAGCTTAAGAACGAAGAAGGGGCCGGGCGTGGTAGCGCATGCCTTTAATCCCAGCACTCGGGAGGCAGAGGCAGGCAGATTTCTGAGTTTGGGGCCAGCCTGGTCTACAGAGTGAGTTCCAGGACAGCTAGGGCTACACAGAGAAACCCTACCTCAAAAAACTGAAAAACAAAAAACAAAACAAAACAGGAAGGTTTTGTTTTGGCAGTTGGAAGGATCTGTTGGGGAAGACACAGCAGGGGAAGTGTGAAGCCGCTGGTCCCATTATGTCTACCCAGTCCCTATGTTGGGGCTTTCCCTTCCACTCTCTTAGAAAGGGTGCCAACCTCTTCTCACACCTAAGGCCCCCGCCCCTTCCCCAGTGAAGAGTGTAATGCTTGTAGCTTGTCCCTTTCCTGTGATCTGCAGGCTCAGGGACTGATCTGTTCCTTCAAGGAGAAAAAAACAAAAAAACAAAACTGGAGACAGGCCTGTCATTTCTATATTTCAAGGTCATTGGGGGAAGGAGAGATGAGCAGTTTTTCTTTTTAAACATACATTTAGTGCCGCTATAACTGTGGAGCAGAAGGAAAGTCGCCGCCTTTATGAAGTATGTAAACAATAAGACCGAGCACGGAGAGTGTGTTTGTGGACTCTGAATCTCGCCAGCTGGAAACAACACTGAAGGAATGTTCTCAAGGGTCTCCGAAACCTTGAAGTGTCTCGTTTCGCCTGACTCGAGATGAGGGACCCCATGGGATTAAAGCCAGTCTTTAAGGAGGGGGCGGGGGAAGCTGGACTATACTTAACTTTGTGTAAGAGAGAAGAGATGTTTCAGAGGATTATTGGCATGTTTGTTTGCTTGCTTGTTTTTAAGATCACAGCTGACCATGGCAGTGGTCATCTGTCTGTCTGCCCAGTCCCGGAGAGCCTGAAGCAGGAGGATCGGGAGATCAAGGCCAGACTGGGTTAGAAATGGAGTCTTTGTCTCAAAAAAAGCCAAACAACAGAGTCTAGACAAAACAATATCCACACTGAAGATACAAACAATGAAGATTTTTGTTCTATGTGTCTTTTGCCAAATATTAATAACTAACACATAATATGTATCACATGCATGTTATATTAATAGCCCTATGCATAATATTTACTTTTTTGTCTTCTAGAACAAGATGAAGGAGAATGAGACTAATAGCTTCCAGGTGTGGCCTGGCTTCTGGGGTCTCCATGTTCATATTGGGGCATTAATAAGCTTCTGCATCGAGAGTGGTCTAGCTCAGCATAGTCCAGACTGTAGTCCACAGATGTGAGAGGCACCAAGACAAGAGGCCTTCAGCTCCAGTTATGGGACTGTGCTTTGTTATGAGCAGAGCAGACGCTGTCTGTGGGGACCCTAGTTCTGGACTCACTCTCATCAGGAAGTTAGCATCAGTGAACACATCTCAGACCTTTCCTGAGGTAGTCACCGTTTTAATCAGTCAGTCGTGATTACAATGGACAGACTCAAAATAAAAATTAAGAAAGTATGATAGGAAAAGCTGATAGCTTGTGCCCTTAAAGGTATCAACTTCAGGCATGGCTGTATCCAGGCACTCGAATGGCAGGATCGGGGAAACAATCCCTCCATCTCTCCCACCCACCATCTTGGTTCTCAATGGTTTCTCCCCTCTCAGGCTAGTTCTGTTCTTGTACTTGTTTCCATTTTCAGGAGCCCTAGGAGAAAGGCATTTGTTTTTTTCTATCCCATAATTTAAACCTAAGTCCAAAATATGAGTCTTACATATCTGTCTCTAACCCAGTCTCTGAAGCCAAGGGCCCGGCATCCACCGATGGCTCAAAGCCTCTACTGTTGTAGACAGAAACCCCAAATTCAAACTTTTGCAACACACAGTCTAGAAGGAGGAAGGAGGAGAGTCAGCTAGTCAGGTTCCATGAGCCCCTTGAGACAAGCTGGAAGGTGACATGGGCCACACAGAATTAAGGGAAGATGACACATGCCCCTTTTGTGGGAGACTGTCTAAAGCCATTCACTAACAGCACAGTCCGTGGTGGTCGGCTCAAAGCAGATCATGAGGGCCCCCTCTATCTGCTCCCTTTCATGCTGGATTTGTTTCGGTCCATGATCCTGGCAGGGAAGGCACAGTGGAACCTGCCTGTGGTGAGACCCATCCTCGAGGCTCCTCACACACAGCTGGTTAGGATGTGGATGAGCGCTGGCCGAGCCTGCTTCTACCGTGTGATTGGAAAAGAAAAGGGGACTCACACAGGGCAAGTTCTGAGACACATACACACATACACACACACGTACACACAAATACACTCGAATGCATGCACACACATACACACACATACACTTTCACACACATGCACACTCATGCACACACACGCATGCATGCATGTACACCCACATACACTCACATGCACACACATGTGCACATACACACACAAATACACTCGTATACACATGCATGCACACACGTACACACACTTACACAAACACACACATACACAAATAAACACACACGCGTGCTCTCGCTCTTCCCAGGGCTGCTTCCTCTCCCATCATAGATTGCTCCCTGCCTTTAGGGGCTGCAGCCTCCTCTGCTTCCTGCACCATTTGGAAGGGCTTTTTAATTACTTTTAATTCTCTCTCAATTTTCTGATCCATCGGCGTGCATGAAAGAGAGATGAAAATGGCTCCCTCCTTTTACTTGGCTTGGTCATCCTCTCATTCTCAGGCGCCGGCTCTGGTTTCACTCAAACCCTCCTGCATCTGAGGCTGCAGGAACAGGAAGTCCCCCGGGAGGCTGGACTGGCTGTCTGGGTTGTAAGTCACTCTATCCTTACCCACCTCAACCATGGGACATTCGCAGCACTGGAGGTCAAATGGCAGGCTGGTTTATTTCAAAGTATTGGCAGGTGACAGGGGTCATTCTGAGGCCCTGGTTTTTCTCTCTCTTCTGAAAGCTTCACTCAGCGATGATTTTTACCCTCAGGGACGTTGAGCACACTTGAAATCTCCGCTGACTTAGAAATGACTTTTAAAAAACACCCTCTGGTGGATTTAGCATGTCTTATTCAGGAAAAACAATTTTTAACTTGAAAGCTATTCTTCATAAGTTAATGATGCTGCTATCACCAGCCCACCCCACCCCTATCACAAAGACCCCAAGTCGACCACTAAGGCACAGACATAAGGTCGCCATGGTAGATAGATTATCACACAGCCTCCTGTCCATGTGAAGGGAAACAAGGGAAATGTCTCTTCTAGGTCCAGAGATGCTCTGGGTGCATCCCACGTCTTTACTCCATTTAGCCCTCCTAATTTCCTCCAAGGAAGGTCCTGTTCTCATCCATTTCCAGCACCAACAGGGAAACTGAGTCCCAGAAACCTCGTGTCACTAGCCAGAGTGTAATTCCACCCTGAGCTCCAGCTAAGCAACTCAGAACAGCCCTGGACTGAAGGAAGTGGAGAACACTGGCCAGTCAACAGCAGCCATCTGTCTACTTCTAGAGTACAGATGCTTTGTGACCAGCCGTCTCACACTCCTGCCGCCCTGTGCTTCCCACCCCCAGCCCACGCCATGTGCTCCCCATCGTGATGGACTGTACCCCCGAACCCTTCCTTCCTCCAGTTGCTTCTGGTGAGATGATTCTTTTCCATAACAATGAGAACATTAACTAACATGATATATGTCTGACATGGTTACCCTGAAACCAAGCACAGCCAAGGACGGAGGCCCAGCTTGGAACGCATAGGAACTTCTGGGAGGACAATGGTGACCATGGTTCTGTGAGGAAGGAGGCTGTGGACACTCAGTCTGTGCCACGTTTCCTCAGAGGTCAGGAGGGAGCATCAGAAGCTACTTCAAAACTTTGGCCTTTTGTCTGCTGGTTTACTTAAAATTTCCTTTGACTTTTTTGTTTAAAACATAAACAAAGGTATTAGAACAGAAAACTTGAATCACATCTGTGTAAGTCAAAGCTAATATGTCACACTGGATGGGCAATGCGCTCCAGAGAATGTTGATTTAAAAAAGATGTTAGGTAAAGGGGCCCATGCTAATGGATATAAAATATGCCTTCTCCATTTTAATGTCATCTGGTTATAATTTTAACTTCTGAGTTATTTTTAAATACAGTCTTGATGCTGGGGATAGCTCCAGGACCTTAGATACTACTAAGCAAGATCCCCTAAGCTATACCCCTACCCTTAAGGGTTTTAGTTTCTTGAGACAAAGACTCACTATGTAGCCCAGGCTGACCCCAAACTCGTGGTTCCTGTGCCCTCTATCTCCCAATCACTGGTAGGGCAAGCATGTACCAACATGTTCATCTGCCTAACATTTTAATTTAAGGAACTTAACTAGATGGAAACAACCAACACAGCAGCCCTGACAAACCAATATGGTGCTTGCATCTCTGTAGAGTTCTCATTGGCAGGTGCCTCAGGCACGGTACCCACAGAATGTCTCAGAGATCATTCTGCTTTCTGGGCTGTCACCACAGGTGTGACTCAATTATGACTGTATTTGGAGAAATCGTGTTCCTGTTGAAGGCACACATGGGACTGGGGATCTGGGGTCTTTCAGGCCATTGATACTGATCTTGCATTCTGGGATACATTTGTAGGCAGACTCCTTTTGCCTATAACCCTCGGGTCCTCCGCAGGGCACAGTGGACATCCTGCCAATTCGCTTTGAGGTTGCTTTAAAGACAGAGCAGAGCATCTATAGCACAATATACCTGTGATCAGGGCTGCATGTATTTGCATCTTGGCTCCTGCAACGCTTCCAGACAGAACCTCAGCACAGCTCACAATGAGAACCACAGTGAGGCCACCCCTTAGCTAGAGCTGAGCCCAGCTGCTCTACACTGAGTCATAGCTGACCAGACAAAGTCAGCCTGGATCTGCTGGCCCATAGCGTACACTGAAGGACCTTGAGGGCGAAAATAAGTGTTTGCTGTTCTAGTCATTTGAGGCTGGTCTGTGAGATCTCACCATAGAGACAAAACCAAATATAAAATCCCTTCTCAGAAACCCACCCTTTTCTTGTCTGTCCTAATGGAAGACTGGCTCCCAGGAACCCATCTCAGGCCATGAGCAGACAAGTGCTGACTGAGCCAGGGGCATGTGGCAATGATTTCCTCTGGCCATCAAAAGGAGAAGGCAGGAGCCAGAGAGATGGCTCACTGGGTGAAAGGGCTTGCAGGTAAATCTGTTGACCCAAGTTCAAGCCCCCAGAACACACACAGTAGGAGAGAACTGACTCCCAAAGCTGTTCTCTAACCTTCACTCACATGCTATGACACTCACACACTAATGCACACACACATATACACATACACAGACATACATATACATACACACATAAATACATGTACATACACACATAAACACACGTACATATACACACATAAACACACATACATATACATTCACACATATATTCACACACACATGCACACATTCACACACACATACATACGCATACATACACATATTACACACATACATATACACATATACACACACATACATACACACACGTATATACATACACACACATACATTAAAAAGTGTGGGAATTAGGAGAAAATAAATACCAAAAATATTAAAAAAAAAAAACACTTCCTCCAGCTATGCTTAGCCTCTTGAAAGTTCCAAGGTCTCCCAAAACAGTGGCCCCAACTGGTGACCAAATGTTCCCAAGTACAAGCCACAGCAACAAGCCTTTCTGGTTTTCTTATTTGGGCCTACACCAAAGCTGGTCACTCGAGTTCACAGATCGCGTCCCTTACAGCAGCTAGTGCCCAGCCGCCTGCTCCTGGGTGGACAGTCCACATCAGAGAGGGTGAATGCAGGCTTCTCCCGCTTGCTCCTTCCATCTTTCTGCTCTTAGATTTCAGAATAAATAACTCATGAACACTTTCATCTGGGTTGCCCGAGACAAGGCAGAGGGGAAGGTGGAAAAGAAAATATTGATCAGACAGCGGTAGTCAGTACTGCGTCTCTTCTACGGGAGGCTGCAATGAGGGCCATGACCATAACATCAGTGGAAGGGTACATGCCGGTGCATCCTCCGGCATCAGAACGATTTCCCAAATAACCCCAAAGGAAGAAATGGATCTTGGAAGACACGGTTTCTAATTGGCAGCTCCTACCTCCAGTTTCCACCTAATTTCCATTCTAGAATTTTCTCTCTCTCTCTTTTCCTTCCCTGTGGCAAGGTGTGCTGTTCACTGTTCTCACACACACACACACACACACACACACACACACACACACACACACACACACTGAACTGTTTCTTTTGCATTCAGCAGTTTAAAGCGGGAATCCATGACTTCTCAATTCTGAGCCATGGCAGTCAGAACAGCCATGTTTTCAGCCTAACAGGGACCGAGATTGGCGGCCTGTAACTGGGAGAAAGGCCTGCTCAGCACACCCCTGAGAGGCTGACAACCCACAGCCTGGCGGTTCCAGTGGGCTTGAGTCATCTTTCTTCTGTAGCTTTTTCTGAGAACAGAGACTGGAGCACTTCTGACCACCTTTCAAAATCCAGAGGAGCCAAGAAACACTTAACACATGTCCTGGAGACATTCCGGGGCTTTTGAAAGAAACACAAGGAGAAATCTCTCTCCTCAGGGCGCTTGTGTGATTTAGACACAGACAAGATTTTGAAACATGGGTGAAGGATGTGGCATCGTGAGCCAGATGAACATGTTGAAGTTTCGGATTCCTCCCTAAGAGCTCCGATCATAAATTATGTGTCTTAACGAAGCATCTTAGCTTCCCCACAGAGGCCATGAATCCACTCTGATCTACGACAGTCTCCACAGCAACTGCTGATTGGGATGAGAGACCTGGGGTATTTCTAATTGACAACTTCATGACTCTAAGAAGCCTGAGAAAAATGGGGGAGAATTGGAGGAAAACGAGGCTGGAGAGATGTCTCAGAGTTAAGAACACTTGTTGGTATTGCAGAGGACCTGGGTTCAGTTCCCAGCATCCATTTAGAATTCCAGTCCCCAGTGCATCTGGAGTTTTCTGACCTCCTCAGACCCCAGGTATGTATGTATGTACATACATACAAACATAGATGCAGGCATACATGCAGGCATGCATACATACACTCACATACATACACTCATCTACATATAAACATACATGCATACATAATACATACACACATACATACACTCACATACATAAAATGATGAGATTAATCTTTGCTCTGTGGAAACCATGACATGCCACCCGCAATGCCACACTGAACAGCATCCAGAAGACCAGTGACTCTTCCTTAAAGTGTTTTCTAAAGTCTGAAAGAGAGTGAGGGCAGGGAGGATGTATTGAAACAAACGGCAACGATCCGCTCCCAGAGAGGGGAGCCTGGCTCTCAAGCTTAAGCCTTCTAATACTCTTTGAAGGGAAAGGACTTTGTCCTGTGGGGATGGTCAAGGGAGAGGATCTGTCTTCCCTCTCTGTAAGGATGTAGTGGAAGCTTATTGGTCTTCACATCAGCCTCACGTGTCGGTCAGCCATAGCACTTGGTGATGAAGCTGAGCTCTGGATGAAATGGAAGCTTGGACCCAGTTGTGTGTTCTTTGTTTTAAGGCTTCCCCCACGCAAAGGCCAGGTTTCCTCAGACACCAATGTTGTGCTCCATGAGCCACCGAGCAAAAATGTGATAAATGTCTGGGGCCAAAACCAAGAGTGGGGTGAATCTAAAGCAGAGTTCAGCTTTCAGTCTGCCCCTGGCCATGTGGAGCTGCCTGGTGATGCCCAGCACCTCATCATCTGAAATGATTTGTGACCCCACAGAGGGAAGCTGTAGGGACACTTTAATGCTGATCTTTGGATGTGCCCACAGGCTCCCGGACATTCTCCACCCTGAATACATTCAAGTAGAAATCTGTATCACAATGTGGAGACAAATAAACAAATCCTCTGAGGCTGGTAACACACTCGCCCCAGGCATTTGGCACCAAATGGAACTGAAAATGAGAGCAGACCCCCATCCCCCCACCCAAATCTAGATTTAAAATTAAGAATATTAAAAAGCGTAGCCTAGGTTCAGTTCACTCACACTGCAGGGGACCAGCGCAATGTCCCTAAGTCACAGCATCCCTCACCCATTTCCCAGCTCACAACCCCCCAAACACCGTGCCTCCTCTCCCCTAGCCCCCTCCCCTGGCACTTTCTCCCCATACTCCTAAAGCTTGGTCCTGACATGGAAGAAAGGCTGTTCTCTCTGTGGGCACAAGGTTGAGGAAGGAGGCACAGGAGCAGTCAGGGGTCATTCTCCATTGCCACCAAGGTTCCATCTCTACTGGTCTCTATTCAGGACTTGGCCCTGATGCCTGACTCCTGGCCTCCAGTCAGGCAGACTCAGCAGGAGGTCAGGGAAGAAAGAGAGAGAGATTGCTGGGATGCCTCTACCCTTACTCTGCTGTGCACTCTGGCCACAGTCCTCAATTTGCACTCTGGAAGCACTGGGCTCTCCCAAAGCTCCCTCCTCACACCTCGCCCTGAGGCTGGCAGCCTCTTCCCACTCTTGCTGGTCCCCACAACGCTGCCATCGTTTTTGTTCCTTACCTTTGAGCCCCTTGGACCTTGCTTCTGCCTCCTGCTAGGGCTGCATCTCGCACACCGTGCTCAGTTCTAAGGACCAGAAACAGTTTACAGATTATGAGGAGCAAAAACCAGGGGATTTTTTTTTTAAAAAACTCACACTTCTGCAAGGAAAGCAACAAAAAATTTTAAAATTATCCCTCCAGGGAGGGTGTGATTGCTAAAGAGATTAGTGTCCTCTAAAAGAAGCCAAGAGCTTTGCACGGGGACAATGGGCAAGAAGGCTCGAAGGCACTTCAGGAATTGGCCAACTCAGTCTTCACAGGCTCGGGGGCATGAAATCATAAATCCCTCTCAAAGACTGATTTGGGACGAGATCCAGGATGCCCTGCTGCCTCAGGGATCATTTCTCTAGTGTTCATTTGACTGTGTTCAACCACCCAGGCACGCAAAGGTCATGTAGTCATCAGCCAAGCACATCTGACTACTGCTGCTCTGTTGGGTACCTCGGCGACACCCATGCACTGCCTGGCTCTGTGGGATGGAGTACGCTAGGAGTCCTGGAGCCATGGAGGCTTCCACCAAAATCCCCAAGGTGGTTAGGCATTTTGTGATGGAGCCAAGATCCCTCTGGGCAGTCCTGGAGAAGGTGATGGGTCAAAGCTGTGAGGGTGGCATCTAAGCTGATGGCAGGAAAGAGAGAGGCAAGGAGAACCATCCAAGGGAGGCCCGTGTGGACCACAGCCATCAGGACACATCCGACACGGCCACCATAAGACCCAGATGCTAAACACGGAGCTGTAAAACTTAATACCTGCCCGTTGGGTCTTGGTCTTGCTTTCTAAACTCTTCTGTTTGAATGAAAACATCTGCCCTGTGTCTGTCTGTCTGTCTAACCAGGAAGGATGATGGAGTGTGGGACTTGGTTCTTTATTCTATCATGGCTAAGGGCTACTTTGGCTCCCCGAGGAGATGTAGAGTTGGACTTTCATAATGCAGAACCATTAAGAGAGGGCTCACAGTGATGGGAGAATGAATGCATTTGTATGATGAGCTGTGCACTGGGGTGGTGGTAGGGGAGAATATTATGACCTGGACATGAACTGTTTCCCCAAAGATATGCACTGAAGCTCAGTCCCCGAAGCAGAATGGGGCGGGGGGGGGGGTATGAGGATCTTCATAGTCACTGGATCTTAGGGGTGATAACCTCATTAAAGGATCAATCCATTGATGAGTTCATAGCTAAATGGGTTATTGGAAAACAGAGAGAGAGAGAGAGAGAGAGGCAGTGTTTCCTGTGGGTTTGTCATGCTATTGAGTTAGGAAAAGTCTTACAAGCATGTAGGCTAGAAGCATTTCCTTTTCAAGATGCAGGCAGCTTCTCGAATGCCCTCTCTTTGACCTCACTAGGAAGAAAGAGGATATTGCTTAGAATACTCAGGGTTGCCAAGAGCAACACAAAAGTCAAGCTGAACTAAACAGTGAAGGGGGTGCATTGGCTTTCGTATCTGGGTAGGAGGACTTCAGGCGTGTTCAGGAAGCAGTGTACTTTATACTCCTTTGTTGCCCTTCTGTCCCGACACTAGACCCTCACATTCGTGTTGACTTTCCTTGTGGTCTCATAATGGTCACTGCTGTCCCAGAATGTTGTCTGCAACCCCCACTCTCCTAAAGAGAGAAGGCATTTCTGCTCCCCAACTGTATTAGTGAAGGTTCTCTAAAGCAACAGAGTTTACAGAATGAAGAGATAGATAGGCAGACTGACAGATGCAGGGAGGAGGGATGCAGGGATGGATGGATGCATGGAGGGATGGAGGGATGGATGGAGGAAGGGATGGATGGATAGATGCATGGAGGGATGGATGGATAGATGCATGGAGGGATAGAGGGATGGTTGGATACAGACATGGATACGAATACAGAGTCAGATAAAGGAGGATTTAATCCAGTAGTTGCTCAGTCCACAAGGCTGGATGTCTCCATTGGTCTTCAGCATGTGCTGAAATCCCAAAGAAGTAGGCTCTAATGCCAGTGAAGGAATGCACTTGCCAGCAAGGTGAGGGCAAGCAGGCAGAAGAGAGAGCATCCTTCCTCCATGCCATATAGGCTTCCAGCAGAAGGTGTGGCCCAGGTTAGAGGTGGGTTTTCCCAGCTCAAATGATCTGGATTAAAAAGTGTGGGTTTTCCCAACTCAATATCCAGATTAAAGGCGTGTCTTCCTACTGCAAGGATCTGGGTGGGAAGGAGAGCTTCCTACTTCAAATTAAGCAACAATTCCTCACAAGTGTGGCCTCCACTTGGGGGTTTTAGTTCATTCCAGATGTGGTCAAGTCAACAACTAATAATAGCCATCCTGCCTACCAAGTGTTTCCTGTGACCAGCACCCTCGGGTCCGATGGAGAGTAAGAAGTAAGCTACAGTCCACCTCAATGGCCCACACCATTGCAGCTTCCTCCCCTGACCCAAGAAGGATGCAAGACTCTGAAGGATGCACTGAGACCCGAGTCTCACTCCCACAGGGGAGACTGAGTCACACTGGAGAGATTCGGAGTTTTGGGCACCTGCAAAGGGCAGACATGCCTGAGCATCCAGCAAGTTATGCATCACCTGGAAAAGGTGGCATCCTATGGGAATGAGCTAGGCACTGCCCCCAAGGACAGGACCCTCGGGACAAAGCCAGCTGTGCCTCTTACTTTCTGGAAATGAACACATTCTATGCCTCTCTTTCCCTGAGTTATATAAATAACAAACACATAATGTCAGACTCTCTTCCTGCCTCTCTGTCTCTCTCCCAGAGATCAAGCCACACACCCCATTGCTCTCTCTCTCTCTCTCTCTCTCTCTCAGTGATAAGAAAGCCTGCCATGCCGTGGCCTTGCGGCTCTCTCCCTCCCCTTGGCAGCTACAGGATAAGTTTGTGGTTCTGCCTAGCACCTACCTCCATGATCCTTGGCATACAGGCTGAGCCATGCTCAGTCACATGCTATGGAACCCACCCACTGAAAGCCTCTAAGACCCTGAACGCCACACTGTCCTACAGAACTGAAGGCTGTGCTCTCTCTTTGGAACCCCATCACACCGCCACCTCTGTAACCAGCAGCCATCAAGCACATGAGGATCTGAACACAACCAAGATCTGTGGAGCAAGCATTCCTGCCGCAGGCCTCCCCGGCAGGGAGGAAAAACTCTGAGCATGCTCCCTGGCAGCACAAACGGCTTAAGCAAGAGCTGTTACCAACCTCGAGCTTGGACCAGGCGAGACATCAAATGGTGCCTGATTAGATGTGCTAGGACTGGCCTCTTTTGGAACTATGTAATGAGGTGGCTGTCAGGGATTGGCTGAAAGTCAGCTCAGTGTTACAAAAACCACACTCCTGAGTTAGGCTTCAGTTTATTTACTGCATTAGGCTGTGGGTTGTTGCTTAGCAGCTATGGGGCAAGACATCTAATCCCATCCTATCCTAGGGATGTTGGCTTGGCAGACAGAGCTACAAAGTCAGAGCCTCACAGCTCAAGTGTGAGGTCTTGTGGCTTCTCTGTTCTGCGAAGGACACTTGACGTGGGATGGAGTCAACACGGCCACTCTTGAAGCTGGTTCCTATCAGTCTGTGACAGGGGAGCAATGTCAAAATAAGCAGGAATGAAAAATCAACAGCTTTTTGATGTGGCTACGTTGCTATGGCAATACACAGTGATGATATCGGTACAAAAGAAGAGGGGCCCTCAACCTGACGCTTTTCTTTTTAACCTAGGGGACACTGGTTATTGTCTTTGGACACTCAGGTTGTCTCAGCCAGAGGTGAGTGTCCCCGATATTAATTGAGGGAAAAAACTGAAAAGGCAGTGAGCATCCAGCAAAGCCTATCTGCTCCTCTCCCAGCATGCACCTCTGAAGCATCTCCCATAACAAAGGAAGAAGTGGCAAGGGCAGGATACTGGTGCTCATAGGAAGGCAGGTGAAAAGTATTTCAGCTCAGTTTGGAAGGAGATTTTAATTTGGGTTGAAGAAACAGGGTAGACACTTTGTGGTATGTAAGCAGCCTGATTCTCAACCTTCAAGGCTCAGAGGTTTCCTTCCGGTGTGTGATGGCTATTTTGGTTGCCAACTTGACTGTATCTGGAATTCACTAAAAGCCCAAGTTAATGATATTATCTGTGAGAAACTTTTGATTCACTAGATCATTTGAGGTAGGAAGACCTATCCTACATCTGGGCCAGGCCTTCTCATGGCAGCCTAAAGGACACGGAAAAGAGATTTTCCTCTTTGCCTGACTGCCCTAGTTCTCAATTCCTTAGCATTACAGCCTACTCCTGGATTCCTACAGATACTGAAGACCAACTGAGACATCCAGCTTCGTAGACCGAACTGGACTCTTAGATTCTCTGTTGGGAAACAGCCATTGTTCGACTAGATGGACCACAGCTTGTAAGCTATTCTAGTAAATCCCATATACATGTGTGTGTAGTGTGTGTGCGCATCTGTGCGTGCGTGTGTGTGTGTGTGTGTGTGTGTGTGTGTGTGTGCGCGCGCGCGCGCGCGCGCACACACACGCGCGCGTGCACGTGCATGTGTGTATAACTGATATATATTGTTGTAGCTTGTCAGAAGACCCTCACTCACACAAAGAGCACAGAGACCACCATCGTTGCAAAACACATGAGGATTTTACTTATCCAACATGTTGGGGAACCCCCTCTCAGCACGCAGGCCGGAGGAGAGACCCAGAACAAAGAAAGAACACACTTTTTATACCTTTGTAAAGGCCAGATATAGGCACCAGGGTAGTTTGGCTTATTGGTGTAGCTAATAACCTTTTTAGACATTGGTTGGTTTGTATAGGGTGACTCTTATTTTGCCTGTCCTTGAGGTTTTTAGTGTGAGGCAGGGCGGGGGGATTTCTCTGGGAGCTGCTATCTTGTTATGGTTATTTCTCTGGGAACAGCTAATATTGTTTTGGCAGCTTGTAGGCTCAGTCATTTTGACCGCTAAAACTATGTTTTTACGTTTGTTTAGTCAGCCAGCTTTCTTATCTGGCTCTGCACTTTGCCTGCTAGGACAGTTTGGAAGTCCTTTTTGAAGGGGGAAGGTGCTGAGTGGTCTTGAATTCATTTTGGATATTACAATATCAGATATATGAGAATGGTGACAATGACAACGGCAATGATAAAATGTTGATGGCAATACATACATATATATATATATATATATATATATATATATATATATATATATATCAGTTCTTTTCCTATAAAGAACCCTAATATACTGCTCTGCCATATTCTTAACCTCCTGATGCAACACTAGACCCCAATGGAAATCTCTCCCAAATGAAAGCTCTTTTGTTGCTCTTTTGTTTTAGTTGACAAGTACAGTAGACCAATCTAGTAACATGATGAGCAGACAAAACTCTGGGCTTCCAGACCCATGCACCCAGCAGCAACAACCAGAGGATGGCTGGGAAGTGATCCCCAAAGCTATCAATGCTTAGGAGTCCCTAAGCTCTCCAGTCTTCAGCTCACTCAAGGTCCAGGAGGCAGCTGAAGAGTTCCAGAGAGTAGCCAAGAGCAAGAACTGTGAAGGACCACAGCAGGCGACTCTCTGGAAGCTGCATCCCCAGCTCTGCTAAGACTTTGAAGATTATCATAGTTTCTTGATGTCCATATCTTCTGCCACTCACTGACAAATGCAGGTTCCTTGACTTCTAATAAACTGGGAAGATTTCTGTTCACCCCCAAAGATGTATGTGATCAATGAGAATGGTGACAATGACAACGTCAATGATAAAATGTTGATGGCAATGATGACAATCATAATGTTAATTGTGATGTTGATGCTGATAATGTTAATTATGCTGCTGTTGCTGCTGCTGCTGCTGATAATGATGGCGATGGAGACTCCCTGGTGATAAACCCCACAGCACAGTCACTGGCAGAGGGCACAGCTGAATGATCTCCAGCAAAGGTGCTGTGAACAAGACCAGATTGCTCCCCTTTTTTGGCTTAATTTGGCAAATAGAAAAAGGAAGACTAGAAAATGGAGAGCAAGCCAAGATGCCAACACCCAATGGGCTTTCTCTATACCAGAGGCCACAGTGGGGTCTAATGACAGAAAAACAAAATTAAACACATAGAAACTCTAGCCATGCACCACAGTGAAGCCCCTGAGTCCAAGCCAGAGGCTCCTGGCCTAAACCCAGGGGAACCCGTGCCCAAGGGAACCGTTGCCAGGGAGAACAAGTGAGGTGTGGGAACAGAGTTCTGATGAGCTAAGCACTTGTTCTCCGGAAGAGAAAACAGGAAACCCTCTCTGGCCCTGCTTAACTAATCTGGAGGCTTTTGTGTGTTGTTTTTGCCTGATTCTACCAAGCAAACTTTGGTGCTAAAATCCCACCCTTGGAGCCAGTGACTCGGCCTCTCTGGTCAGTGCTCCCCAGTCTGGGGGGAGCTGGCTGTGTAGCAGTCTGCTTAGTGATTGGCAACATTGTGTGTGAGGGTAGGTTTGACAGGGGACAGGCACAACAGGGCTGAAATGAACTCTTAACGTCAGCTGCAGCCCGTGTTGTGACTCTGGCCATGTCTTGGCCAATCAGTTGTCAGCACAGCATCTATGAGCATTGTCTCAGGACGTGAGATCACTCAGCTGATGCTGGGTGAGAACAGTTGGAGGAGCAGAGAACCTGGTGACTGCTTAGTCCAGAAGCTAGAACCCGAGGCACCCACAGGCCCGTTGGAGAGTCCGTGGTGTAAGTCTGTGTTCAAGGCAGAAGGAGAAGAAGGAGAGGGAGAGGGAGAGGGAGAGGGAGAGGGAGAGGGAGAGGGAGAGGGAGAGGGAGAGGGAGAGGGAGAAGGTGAAGGTAAAGGAAGGGGAAGAGGAGGAAGAAGAGGAGAGGAAGAGGAAGAGGAAGGAGAAGAGGAAGAGAAGGAGGAACAAGAGGAAGAGGAGGAGGAGGACAAGAGGAAGAAGAAGAGAAAGAAGGAGAGGGGAAGGAAGAGGAGGAGGAGGAGAAGGAGAAGGAGAAGGAGAAGGTGAAGGTAAAGGAAGGGGAAGAGGAGGAAGAAGAGGAGAGGAAGAGGAAGGAGAAGAGGAAGAGAAGGAGGAACAAGAGGAAGAGGAGGAGGACAAGAGGAAGAAGAAGAGAAAGAAGGAGAGGGGAAGGAAGAGGGAGAGGGAGAGGGAGAGGGGGGAGGGGGAGAGGGAGAGGGGGGAGATGGTGACAATGACACAGGAGTCTGATGTCCCCAGGCAGCGAGAGCAGAGGTAGATGCAATGACCCAGGAAGGACAGGAAATACCCATGTGCTCTGAGCAATTTAGTTCTCCCCAGCGTCCAGTCTATCCGGTGGTGCCTGCCCACACCCAGCATGAGCCATTCCCCTCAGTCACTGTCCCACATGTCAGTTTTCCTGGGAAACTCCTCCGCAGACACACTCACTCTAAACATTTCTCAGTCAGGTTGGGTTGATCATCAAGCCCACAAGGTGCTCATTCTTCTCATGTCAACCTTCAGATCTGCCCAGGCCAAAGTTGGCTTTATGCCCACTCCGTGTGACCTCAGAGCCTCCAAGACTTGGCTTCTTCATCTGGAACATGGGGAACGTGACCACAAGGGTCTCTGGTGCCCATCAAAGTCTCATGAGCCATCCGAGGGAGATCGATTAAACACAGAGGAGCCCCAGTCAGAGCTTCGATGACACCACTTCAGTCACTCCAGGGAGGAGACTCTACTAACTCTCAGCAGAGAGGAAAACAGCAGGGCACACTAGTGCAGAAGGAACTAAGACAGGTCCATGGGTAGACAGGGTCTGTCTCTCAACAGAGCCAGGAATGTGACCCCTGCAGCCCTGGACCTTACAAATGCCCTCTTCTCCCTCTCCTATCACACATCACTCCGAGGCTGAGTCCCCAGGACACATGTAGCCTACACACAGACTAACACTAGAAGAGGTCATTATGCATTGAAGCAGAGTCTGTAGGAGAGACCTAACCACTCAGCAGGAAAAAACACCAAATTTAAAACAGACAAATAAAACAATCTAGATTTGGTAACGTGTCAGATGGACACCCGGTTCCTGAGGTTTTAAAGCCAGTTTCTAAGGTGTAGCCACCTGATAAATGTTCCTTCCTTGTCTCTCTCGTAAATGACTGTAGTTGTCCCAAGCCATCTCCCAATTCACACACAGGGCACAGGCATACCCTGGAAGCCCCACATGGTCCTCTGATTATTCCAGTGTCATGAATGAGCTGTGACAGAAACACAGATGGGCATACACCTTTCCATGGTGTCCAAGTTAGATTGAAAACCAGTAAATCCAGAAATTGTGTCAATTCGTTGTCTGCAGTTCACCAAGCCTCCCACCTACACTTGCCAGACCTGGCCTTGCCAGCCTCAGTGACTGTACTAACTCTTAGCTCACCCACTGGCATCTACATGCGTTACCCAATGGCTGCAAGGGGCTTAGCAAGGTCACAGAGTTCAGGATGCTGCCCTGCAGACAGAGGCAGGGAGCTGAAACAGAACAAAACGTCTTCAGTGATACCCTGTGAAGTCCTAGCATGGGTTCAGAGCTCTCAGACTCATAGTTGTCAACTGCAGACATAGACAAGCCATCCCAAGTGTCATTTTGAGGTAGGCTGCATGTCACCAGCATGAAAAACTATACCTGGTCCAGAGCCTGGGGACCAGTGTGAGGTCCTCTCCTGAGACAATTTTCCTGGACTAAGAGTAGCCAAATGATGGGTTGATGTCCATCCTATGTCCCAGGATTGGGGTGTTCCAAGTGTTGAGGGCTTATTTACATCGAATGCTACCGAGCTCAGAGGCCTGGTGTTTCTGATATGGTTTCAGTATGCCCATGTGTTTGTGTGTTCCTGTTGACTTGGTAAGCTCACAGGTGGTAAAAATTTATCTATGTAAATAAATCATGTGTCATTTGGTACTTCGTGGTTTGTACTGAACAGATGGTAGCTGTTGTTTTTAATTTTTTATATTATGTTTTTATTTATTGATTCAGTGGGGGGGCATGCATGTATCAATCAGAGGATAATTTAAGGGATCCCCAGAGTCAGTTCTCTCCCTCAGCACTGAGTCCTGGGGATCAAACTCAGGTCATCAGTGCCTTTACCCAAAGAGCCATTTTTCTGGCCCTGACGCCGGTTGCTGGATTATTATTCTGTCCTAGGACTTGCACTCAGAATGAAGCAACGTGATGCTTTGTAAAATGGATTCACTTGAGGCAGGGCTCAAACTGATCTCCACCAAGGACAATACCAGTTTGTCCTGCTCCTATTGAACGGTGACAGCGCTGTGTCAATATTTCCCATTGGGCACACTCAGAATGCCTGGGTGAGTTTCCTGACCCCTCTCAAACAGCACTCAGGAAGCCCTGGCCTGGCTCTGAAACCCACCCACCTCCACCTCAGTACTCAGCCATTACCTCAGGAACTGGTGGCTAGGATGGTTGCCACGGTTCTCCAGTCTTGAAGGAGTGATCCTGTGATCCAGGGGCCTGAGGCCTGCCTCTGATGGCCCAATGAGATCCTGACGCATCAGATCAGCACCATTAAGGAAGCTCCTGGCTGGACTGTGATGTTTGGTAAAGGGATCGTTAGCTGCTGGCAAACACCATGAGCTAAGGAAGGGCCTCGGGCTCTGACAAATAATAAATGAGAAAATTAAAGGCTTGGAGAAAATGTAAATATCATCCTTTGTAAGTCTGTCCCTCGGCAGGGAGAGAGAAGATGTTCCCTCGGAGCGCTGAGCCATTTCTTCTATTCTCTCCTCCAGCAGGGAAGACGCCACTGCTGTTTAACACTCACACACTGTGATCTGTCTTTCCCAATCCCAGCAACGCCTCCACACTACATGGAGAAAAAGGATGTCATTTCAACCAACTCCCTCCCATTCGGTGTCTCTCAGCCTTTACTTAAAGATCATCTCTAGGGGTCTCACCAGTCTGGACCCAGACTAGCCAGGGTCAAACCACACTGGGGTGCATATTTTAGCCAAGGTCAAGCTGGTCAAAAATTTTCAAAGCAGTCCAAAAGCCTTGCAGGCTACTCTTGTGCAGAGGAGACATGTCCAGGAAGAGAGTGGGTGGTCTCAGCTGCAGAGGCTGCCTTGGCTGAGACCTGGAGGCCAGGCTTGCTGTAGTTACTCCTGGGACCTCATTCTTACCTAGAGATACCCTGGTTCCAGGAGCAATGGTGCCCAGGCTCCAATTCCCTGTACAGGTGTCCTCAGAACTCTCCACAGCTGCCCCACCCTCACCCCCTCCATAGCAACAGGGCCTTAGTCACAGCATAGTGTCTCCTGGCACAGGTTAGAAGAGCAAGTGAGACACAGAGCACGTGGAATAGAACCCCAGACACACAGTGCAGGACTTACCATGTTGGCCCTGACCCCCGCCCCCCAACCCAGCCCCTGTGAAGAAGATGCGTGTCCCTCTATCAGCACACTCAAGACTCACCACTGGGGGCCTAGTGTCCTTCTCAGGGTAAACTTGGCCTAGCCCATCCCTGACAAAAACTGGACCTGATCTGATGTTTGTTAGTTTTGAACACTCCAGAGGAAGCAACCTAAAGTCAAATGTCCCTTTCTGGAGAGAATTTGTCAGCATCCAGGGATGTTTCAAATGTCCACCCCACATCCTCCACCCATGTCTGCAGTGAGGGACCCCTTACAACTGGGAATGCCAGAAAATCGGAATCTACCCAGATAGCCTGAGTCAGGGAGGGGCACAAACCACAGAGGATTCTCCCGAGAAATGCTGGCATGAGGGGAGGAGGCAGTTCCCGGTGCACAGACCTGTACAGAGCCTAGGCTCCACCTACATGTGCTACAAAGCACAGAAGGGTATGGCCATGTGCACACATACATGCACATTCAATGTAAGGCTAACACTCAAGACCATTCTGACACTCCTTAGATGTAGTCAACACACTTGTATACACCTGTAATGGTTTGTATATGCTCCGTCCAGGGAGTGGCACTATTTGCCCTGTTGAAGTAGGCATGGCCTTGTTGGAATGGGTGTGTCCCTGTGGGTGTGGCCTTTAAGACCCTCTTTCTAACTGCCTGGAAGCCAGTATTCTGCTAGCAGCCTTCAGATGAAGATGAAGGCATAGAACTTTCAGCTCCTCCTGCTGCACCATGCCTGCCTGGTTGCTGCCATGCTCTCTCTCACCTTGATGATAATGGACTGAACCTCTGAACCTGTAAGCCAGCCCCAATTAAATGCTGTCCTTTATAAGAGTTGCCTTGGTCATGGTGTCTGTTTACAGCAGTAACACCCTAAGACAACGTGTGACATGTGGTGCCTCTCCAACCTACTTGAACCTAGCGGGTGCTACATGCCAGCTGCTCTCTGACCCTTAGTATTCCTGTATGCCCTCAGCATCCACTGTCACACACATGCTGCCTGTCGACTGTGCCCTGGACATAAAGATTTCATCTCAGTCCTCAGTCCTGCTGTCCCTGCACGATGAGATCTCTTCCAGGTAGCCCCAGGACCACCTCCTCTGGCATGCCTTTCTAATGGATATTCTGCCCATGCACAGCCCCACCCCCACCCCCATGTCTTACCCTGCTCCGGATCACCCAGCCATGCTTCTGCCTCGTGGATGCTGAGCTCAGTACTCAGTAGGTACCTAGTGGACATCTGCTGAGGGAATCGGTGTTCATGTGTCTTGTCTGAGTTGCCACATAGACGACAAACAGCATAGGAAAAGCCCCAAGCGAGGTTGCTAGCTAGACAGCAGGGATGATGGGCTGGGAGCAGGTGACAGCCTCAGGAGGTGACTTGGGGATTTGAGCCCATCCTTTGGGTTCTGGTTTTGCTACAGAGGGATACACTTGTTATAATGAAAATTAATTTTAATTAAAAACTCAATTTCGTGCAATACTGGTTTCACAATATTGCGGGAGAATGTTTTCTTATGTTTAGTTGAGATATGGGACACCAGGTGCTCTGTTATCCTAAAACAATCTACTTTACTTTAATAACTTTTGGATTATTGAACCATCATAGCAATAACTGCACTGTCCCTCTGCCTACAGCTTGTGGCTCTCAGAGCACTGAACCTCCGGTATCCTCTGAACCACAGGACAGCACAGCAGAACTATGGGAAGTATAGCGATTCTTCCCATTTAGCCAGTTGACTTCCCGGCTATGGGCACCTGGTCCTTCTCCACCTCCTTACCCAGCATTCCCTGGGGCTGACCCCACCTCCAGTCCCAGGAGAAGGCTGTGATTGGCCTGATCCAGTGAGCACACCCCTTTTCCTACTGTTATTGGTTCCTAGAGTTGAGACGCCCTGAGATTCACGTCCCTACTCCACAGTAAACATCCAAATGGACAGAAAACCTACTCTGTTTTCTGCCATCGCAGCAGCAAAGCCTGATATGAATCCAACTCCAGTTTCTAATCACCTGGAGTTATTATGGCTTTTCTATGCTGAAGTTGAAATTTTTGAAAACTATTTATTTGGCCCCACCCCCTTCAAAGCCAGTTGTCTCACACACGGATCCGAATCCGTGACAGGAGCAGGCGCGGAGCAGAGCTCATTAACACACTTCTGACCTCTGACCCTCCCTTTGGCTGTCCCAACCCCCAGATTTCTGTTCTGGGTTCTCTCTCGTGATTTCTCTTCCCACCAAGACAAGGAGATGCAGGCTCCAAAGGCCGGCCATGTGAGGCGCATCCACGGTGGAATTTTTCAGTGTAGGGGTCTGTCCAAGGCTGAGCTGGCCTGGCTCAGGGTCCCCACATAGAGAAACAGTCCCATCTTCAGTGGCACCTGGTTGCCTCCCTTCCCAGGTGACAGCAAATACTGCGGGCCTGGGTTACTCTCTGGCAAAGGTTATGCTGGAACCAAGAAAATAGCTGCAGTCTGAGGCTGCTGTAAGTGCTTTCTGGTTTCTGCTGAGCTATTAGCTGTAAGAGCTCTCGTGATGGATGCTTGGCATCGACTCTTTCCACGGCCACAGCGGCAGCGACAGTCTCTCACTTCTGCTCAGTCGGGACAGGCTAACTAACACAAGCTGGGGTCCTTGGAGAAGAATTCATCTAAACCTAATTTTTCTTAATGAGACAGTGATGAAAAACGGCCTCCGAGGGAAACGGCTCAAAGGACCACCAGGCAGCTGTGGGTGCCGCAGAGGCCTTCAGCCTGGGAGCTTTCAAATCCAGAAGTCTCTGTTCAAATGTGGGTTCCTTTCAAGTGACCCCTGCGGGAGGCACTCCACCTGAGGACATCCCAAACTTGACGATGTCACACACCTGAAAGGTCAGTTAGAGGGCATTCACTCCACAGCATCCAGGGAATTCTCTTATCTGAGGGATCCCTTGGGAGGAGCAAAACATTACACAGACCTTACTTACCATTTCCTTCAACGGTGGAAGAACCTGGAACAACCCCTTCTAGAATGATCCCCCAAGGCAGCTGCAGGGGCTCCCAGGACAGCCACAGCCTCTACCTCAGAGGGGAGAGATGTGAATGGCATCAGCAGCCTGGAGCTGGCTGAGGGTGGGAATGACTGACAGCCTCCCCCTCCCCCCACCCCAACTATCGGGGTTCAGTCTCCATCCTGAGCAGACTTCCCTTGGGGTTCAAGAGTAGCTAAGAGAACCATTTCCTCTTGGGGCCATTCTCATGCCTCCTGAGACAGGAGGTTTTTTGAGATGGAAACATTCAGAACCCCCAGAGGTTCAGTAAAGAAAAGCATCGGGGAGTAGGCTCAGAGGTGCGGCAGAATGGCCAGACCACTGGATGGGGCTAAGAGGCATCCAAGGAAGGACAGGAGAGGCCTGACACCGGACCTGTTCCATCTTCCCAAGACGTCGTGAGCAAATCTACCTTTCTCAAGCCTTGTGTGTCCAGTCGTGAAGGAGACTCACGGCAAACTGAGGGGGTTGGAGGCTTTAATGAGCCTCAGCAGGAGTAGTGGGGAGCCAACATTCTGGGCATCATCCTTCTGGAAACAGACCAGTGGCTCTGACCTTCACAGCCCATGCCTGTGGCCCAGGGGGTCAGCAAGGCCACAACCACCACCCCTATATCACCTTACAGTGCCTGCAAAGTCACAGACCCTCCCCTCTACCTCTCTCCCTGCTGGGATGCCTTCACAATCATTACTTAGTGGTCAACTTTAAGCTCCAACTGGCGTCTTACCTAAGTCAGCCTGATGAGCTAACTGAAGAGACACAGCCTGGAATTTCAGTTTGCAGTAGAGGGTGAGGTAGCAGTGCTACTCAGTAGTGGCCCAGGACACCTCACAACATGCCCTGTCACCTGCCAGAGCCAATTTGAGGCACACCAGCATGCAGCTACTTTAATTGAAACTGTCCTTCCTTCCCAGGGTTGCTCAGTGCGCACCTGTCCTTCCAAGTAGAAGCAATTAGAAGGTGACAGACACCATGACGTAGCAGAGGAGTGGCTCCTGAATGTGACACTTTCCCGCAGAGGCATAATGTTGAGCGGCCCTTACCAAACTTCTGGAAAAGCAACCAGTAAAAGGCAGTTGGCAGCTGTCAGGGCATCAGGATCTTGCAGCCATGTCAGAAGACAAGGCCTGAGCTCTGGAATCTGTCTTCAAACAAGTCCTCAGAGACGAGGGAGAGAGCAGGGGAGTCAAGCCCAGTAACTGCTGAATTCAGTTTGTGGTGAATTTGAGTCGCCGTATTCGTCTGGTTGGAATAGCCATGTTGGTGTCTCACTGTGCTCAGCTTATTTTTTTGAGGCTGCATTTTACTTGAGGAAGCATTTCTGGACACTGTAACGCAGCATGGACTTACACAACCCGCCCCCCCCCCAACTGTCTGCATCGTAACCAGCAGGTCAGGGCGTTTCACCCGGACTGAACCCACAACTGTCAAAGGCGACATGCCTTGTGTGTCCAAGACTCTCCTGACACCTGGGCCAAGTCTTCAGGCAGGGCTACATCCATCCAAAGCTACAACTCACTCATTCTGTCATCGCTGGTTGATGTGTGCGTCTGAGCAAAGGTGGTAGGCCTGTCACCAGCCCTACTTCAAGAACCCAGGGCTGTTCTAGAGCAGCTGTGGCTCCTACAGAACAGTGACCTATTCCCAGGATGACTTCTAAACTGTTGGAGATGGTGGTGGGCTCCACAGCCAGCACAGGGCTTGTGGCATCTCAGCAAGTGTGCCTATGGTGGCTGCTGAGGTCCCACAGGTTGGGATGCCTGGAGTTGGGGCAATGGGAATGGGTACCCTAAGTGAGCTAACTTGGGTGTTGCTAGGAGGCTGTGTACAGACGATTTCGATTCTGGGGTTTCTGTTGCACCTGAGGGGTATGATGACTACTTGGGGTAACCTGAGCCCTGGTGGAATCTTCAGGCTGGGAGCTTGGGGTTAATGGCCTCTGTCACTCAGAAGCACAACTGTCTGGGGAGATGGGCACCATGGTCTTCTGTTAGGAACAGCTGTACATAGGCTTGTCAGACAGATCCTTGGACTGTGTCGGATACTGCCATGCTTTCTCATGTGCCCTTGTTCCCTACCAACAGGACCGTGACAGACATGTTCTGTGTGTGATGTCAGGGCTCCTGACCTACCGAGCCATGTGGCACAGTTCTAACCACTGGAGGAAGCCAGTGATCCAACCTCTTGTGATTGCAGATGACCCCTTCCTAGACCAAGGTCATGAACACTCTAGATGCCAAAGCTAGAGGGGGAGATTCAGACCGCAACACAGACTCTCAGGTCACCCAATACATGCTGGTCCCTCACCTGGAGCAGGGGTGGAAGATATAATTCAGAAGTCAAGTGGAATCAGGGAAGATTGGAGTTTTCAAGCAAGGATAGACAAAAGAACTCAGGTCCTATGGGTGAAGGAGACACAGAGGCCAAATCTACAACCATAAGCTGTGTGTCCCACGCCCCTTTGCCCCTTCTACCCATACCTAAAGCTGCAGTTCTGAGACACTGGGGAACAGGCCCTGCCTGTGGCCCCACCCTCCTGGAATGTCGACCTTAACCAACCCCACAGAGTCACTAGCAGAGTCACACTCCCATAGGTAGGAAGAGGACAGACGGAGGAACAGACTCATGTTGAAGGACACAATGTGGAACTCAGACCATCACTTCCCTTTTTACTGACCGGAACGCAGCCTTGTGAACACTTCAAGCCACGGCGCGTGTGAGAGCATCTTTACACTGAGAAATAGGAGGTTGTATTAATATAACAGCAGACCAGGGACACCAAGGGGCATCTAGAAAGTTCTACCCAGAAATATTTAGCAGGATAAGCATTACTGGGCTACCCAGGCCTTGCCAAGTGCAAGAGGACGTTTTAAAAAGTCATCTCTTGGAGGGCCCAGTGTTCCAGGACTGACCCCAGAGTGTTCAGTAGAAGCCTGCCCTTTAAGGCCAGCATCACTCCCGTTTCACAGATAGAGGGGTGCCTGCCTCCCCCAGTGCCAGCAGACAGCCGTGCCAAGGCTTCCTGCTCAGACCCTCTACTGGTCCTGATGTGGAGCCTCCCTTTCTTCGACTATTTGGTTGTTTTCTTCTCCAAGTGTAAGAAGAAAAGTGAAAAGACACCCATGATGCATAATTTGAACCCTGGGGTCTGTGCCTACTGTCTTCAGTCTCCATGTGGCTTCAGAATTCCTTATTTAATGGATCTTCTTCTGGAAAGGGCTGTCTGTGGCTTACAAGAACTAAAGGCGTCCTATCTGATCAATTCCTTATTTGCTGTGGGGTGTGTGTGTGTATGTGTGTGTATTGCCAGCCTGCCTGCCTGCCTGTCTGCCTTTCAGTCTGTCTATCTGTCTGTCTGTCCTGCCTCCATGTCCCATTTCCTGGGCTACCTTGACTTTGCATCCTCCCTGTGATGTCAGAGTAGCCATGAATCACAGTGACAGCTCTCCCAGTATCCAAGAGACCTCTCCTGGCTGCTAAGTCACCGTCCACCCCCCCTCCCCCACGGTCCCCTGTGAGAAGCAGTCAGTGTGCTGAGCATCAGCCGAAGCTTCCAGATTCCATGGGGAATGACCCCCATTGTGTGTGCTGAGGACCAGGCAGCCTCTGGCTAACTTCTTGCTTCTCGGTGTCCTGGGAACCGGTGCTGTTTGCTCCTGTCTGGAGCCTCTGTGGCTGAGCCGAGCACAGGCTGCCCTGGCCAGTGTTTCCATAGCTGCCTCCAGGCTCCAGGCCCCAGGCTCCAGGCTGCTGCAGACTGTGAATTAGGCCTCTCCTCTGCCCTCTGTGCTCTGTACCATCTGCATGACTAAGCTTCCTGCCCTGCTCCTTCGAGTTGATGTCTCTCTATCTCCTATGGAGGGACAAATTATTTGCTCACTGACAGTGGCCTAAATTTGGCAGCAGCCTCAGCAGCATCTGTAACTAACCCCGGAGCCAGGTTGCCACACTTGATGGGAACAATTCCAGGCATGTCTCGACAGCCCGAGGATGTAAGGATAAAAATTACACCAGCCTCCAGCCGTGGCCGTAAGAGGAGTCTTGGCAGTGGAGGACGAGCAACTAAGAAGAAAAGTAAGGCGCTCTTGCCATGAAAACCTGGCTCGATTTAGCAAGCACTCAAAAGCGCCTTCAAATGAGGTCACAGGCTCCCTGGGGAAAGAGCTACATCTAAGGAAGGGCAGCTCTCACCCCTAACAGTCCTGAAGCTACATTGTAGATACAATTTCAAAATTCATTTCCACTGTAGTCGAAACTTAAAATGAAAGTCACAGATAGTATAATCTATATAGTTTTTTTAAGATTTGCTTTATTATTTTATGTGCGTGTGTCTGCCAGTAGGGGGCATCAGATCTTTTCGCCATGCAGTTACAGACCTCTGTGAACCACCCAACATTGGCACTGGGAACCAGATTCCAGCCCCCACCCCTGATAGAGCAGCTAAGCGTTCTGAACCACTGAGTCATCCCTCTGGTCCCACACATGATCCTTTTGGTTTTGTCTTTTTAAATTTGATGTCCAGGCTATAACATAAGAAGAAATATAAGGGAAAATAGGATAGGCGAGGTAATTTCAATGTGACAATGTCTCTCTTCCCATATGCAAATGTCCAGGCACAAGTGCCCATGAAGAACAGGTCAGCTTCCTGACCAAGACCAGTGAGTGACTAGTGTGTTGAGTTGGTCTCTCAAATGCCAAGTGTCATGGCTGCTGTTGGCATTCCTTCTAAGCTCCGCCCAATAGTTACCTAGCAAAAGCCAGTAGGCCTGGCTACCTATAAAAGGGACAGTTGGGCCTCTCTGACTCTCTGAATCCTGATTCCCTTTGCCCTCCTTAACACCTTTCTCTCCCCCACCCCCACATGTTCTTGGCCTGGTCAACCTCTTCTCTTCTCTTCTCTTCTCTTCTCTTCTCTTCTCTTCTCTTCTCTTCTCTTCTCTTCTCTTCTCTTCTCTTCTCTCTCTCTCTCTCTCTCTCTCTCTCTCTCTCTCTCAATCCCCTCAACTCCCCTTCCCATGCCTCCAAATAAACTCTATTCTGTACTAGACCTATCATATGGCTGGTACCTAGGAAGGGAGGGGAGGGATGCCTCAGCATAGGCCGGCTAAGGTAGCCCCTCCCACCTCCCCACCTCACCATTCTGTGCTCCATAAAACATATCCTTTGTATAAAAGGACATCAGCTGCTGAGATCACCTTAGCAAGGTTTGGAGGAAATCCAGATGAAATGTCGCTTGACAGTGTCCATGAGAATTCCTGGGGAGCAGCGATGTCTGCAGAGACTGTGGCTGGTTAGCACTGTGGTGACTTGGAGAGGTTGGAACCAGGCAGGTTCCAGAGCCGATTACCTGACCTTGGGCTAGATCTAGCCATCTGTGACAGCCACTCCTTGCCCATCTCTGTGTGTGGACTAACCACTTGTGGCTAGTCGATAAAAAACTTGGGATCTACTAACTTAGCAGACCACTGGCTTCCACTAATCCAAACGCTAGCAATGCCATCAGACACATCTGAGACCTCTAGGACTGCTCCCCCCATCTCTCTGCAGCCATCTGTCTGATGTACCCACCAGTGCACCCTAGCCTTGATTTATGACTTTCTCTTTTCTGTAAAACCATAAAACCATCATGAAACTGCTTCTATCTTGGACCATGGAATCTGGAGTAGCTCAAATCTGTGTTCCCTAGCCACGCTCACTCAAAATGGCTACAGAATAAACTCTCTCACATTCCCCTTAGGTTCAGAATTGGTTTGTTTTATTTTGTTTTGTTTTGTTTTGTTTTGCATTGACAGTAAACACTAGAGTCACCATGGCCTCCTTCCTGGTCCCACTGTCATGTGAATGACCTCCACTCCACACCCCTGCTGCCACAGTCCAGCTGATCATCCTGCCCCTCCACTCCTGGTGCCTAGTCTGATGCGACAGACTGAACTTCCCTAGGACCGTGGGCCAGAGCAAATCTTTCTTCCCCCATCTTCTGCAGGACTGAGATGTCATCTGCTCACATCTTAGCTTCAGGGCTGGCAAAGGATGGAGATGCCTCGGGCTGTGATGTATCCCAGGAGCTTCATCTGTAGCCAAGAGGGGACCAGGCTGAACACAGAGGTTGACAGCAGTGGCTGCTAGGAGCACACACACACACACACACACACACATGGGCTCACATGACCAGTGGGTGGAGCTAATTGGGAAGGTTCCAGGAACATGAGAAGGTGGGATGCAGCTGGATGAAGTAGCCTACTCTGGGACAGTCCTGGGACAGTCCTTTGCTTCTTAGTCCTTTCCTTCTCTGTGGATGAAGATACCCTCGACTGCACACACCCAGTGCCACATTGCTCCCCTGGGTGTGTGGACCCAAGTGACCCTGGACTGACTTCCCCTAAGCCAGGAGACAAAGTAGCAACGTTTTAGTGGAGAGATGCTTAATGGAGGAACGATTTGTTTCAGCTCATGGCTTAAGACAGCCCAAGATAACTTTAGCTCTCAGTCAGCAAATTCCATCTTTCCACAGTCCGATGTTTTATTTAGCCGAGGTCAAATGGTCTGCAGGCTCCTCAGTATGGTTGTGACTTCTCGGGAGAACTTCAGTTCCAGGGCTCAGATCCTCGCAAGCGAGATTTACTAACAGCTGGAAGCAGCTGGCAGGCCTCTCAGAACTAGAGCAGGATGCAAGTCTGCCTGTGGCACACCTGTCCCGGGCACTGGTGCAAGGTCACCCAGCATCAGCAGACCCTCCCATTGACTGCCTTCGGCTCCCTGCTCCATCATTGCACCTCTGAAGAGGCAATACCCCGCTAGCTCCACACTGCCTACACGTGGCTGCCTAGTTCCACAGGCTGAGGCCTTCTGATGCCTGACTGCTGAGTTCCTCTTGCCCTGTGCCTTTCCCTGGATAGTTCTCCACCCTGACCAGGATGAGGCAGGAAACCTAGAACACAGAGGCTTCCGGGGGCCTCCTGCCCCACTCCCAGGTATAAAGAACAGAATCCTCATTCCCTGAATGAGCCAGACTCCTGAAGTCTGAAGGCTGCATACACACACATGCATATCACATACACATGCATGCATACCACACACCCACACTGATGCACACACACACATGCATACCATATACACACACACACATGCATACCATACACACACACACATGCATACCACACACCCACACTGATGCACACACACACTTCATACCACACACCCACACTGATGCACACACACATGCATACCACACACCCACACTGATGCACACACACATACACACACACATGTATACCACACATCCACACTGATGCACATACACATGTGCACAACAACACACACACATGCACACTGATGCACACACGGTGATGCACACATGCACCCACACTTGCACACATGCACACACACGTGTGTGAATGCACACATTGGGTGCTTCCTAATGGCTAGAAAACCTCCTTTCCCTCTCTATCCCTCTGTTGCAGAAACTCCCTCAGAGCTAACATGTCAGTCTCGAGGGGCTTGAGGCTCCCCACCAGAAGCTGCTTTCTGGGTATTTAACTGTGTCTGTGTGGGTCCCTGTGCACACGCTCACGTTCACAGGTATGTAAATGGCTCGCATGTTATCTGTTACTAAGATACATCAAGACAACAATATTAATCACGATTTTAAAAAGCCTGTCAGTCTAACCTCATCTCACCGGCTTGGTGCATTCTTATGTCCAGTCAAAGACACACACATGCGCCAGGGTGGTCCCTAAGGATAGCATCTCCCAGAGACACCACAGCATCAGCATCCTCCGTGCTAATGATAACACTGCCCCGTGGTGCTGCAGTGCTCCGAGATATTTTCAGATTCTATGATCAACTAGGATCAGCCACAATCAGCACTGGAATAAATATCTTTGAATATTTGTTATCCAAAGCATATGTATGCATACATATGCGCATATAGATGAGCCTCAGTTTCTATGGGACACTTTCCTAAAAATAGGGACTACTTGGGTGGAAGAATATGCATATGTTTAACTTAGAGGTCGGTGGCTTCTGCCTGCAGCAAGATAAGACAGGGTTGGGATGAAGGAGCCATCTAACATTGCATTGAAGGGATGCGGAGAGCCTGCTGGCTGAGGAAGGGTCCTGGGAGTGGCCTGCTGAGGGAACACGCTAGGCAGAGAACCTGCAAAGGTACAGCAGGAATAGGGTACCAACAGGGGACTCCAAGCACAGTAATAGCAGCAAGAGTAACAGCAGCTGAGACTGTGGAGCTGGCTCAGTCAGTAAAGCATTCGCCTTCAGACTGTGAGGACCTGGGTTCAAACCCTGAAACCAGACAAAAGAGTAAGAGCTGGGCACGGTGGTCTGCCTGCACTTGTGTCTCCAGAGCTGAGGAGGCAGAGGCAGGCAGGCCTTGCTTCGAGTCTGTGACAGATGGCAACATGCCAAGCAGCAGGGTGAAGGAAGGCTTGTGAAAGTGAGGCCAGCTGGTTGTTTCATTTTGAGGTTTACAATGGCCCAGCCCATCTGGAGAGCTCCAGACTGCTGTCTCAAAACAGCACAGTGGACAGCCTTTCAGAGGACAACCTCTGAGTTTGTCTCTGGTCCTATGTGTACATGTGTGCACATTTGAGCTTGTGCGCGCACATGCGCGCACGTGTACACACATACAGAGTAACCACCATGGTGCACTGCAACCCTCCCTGGCTCCAACGGGGTCCTAAGTATTTGAGCAAAGCAGAGCTCAGTAGCCTCGTGGGAGAAGCAGATGATTCTCCCTGTTTTCCTGAGGAGGAGGATAGGACATGGAAAGGCAACACACCCAGTGGCGGTCACTTAGTCTGGGCTTCCCCTTTACCCTTGATGAGAAGCCCCGTGGAAAGGAGGCTCACCTCCAAGTCACCCCAGGCCCCCACATGGAGCTGTGCCTGCAGGTCACACAGATCAGTATGTGTAGTATGATGCAGTATGACAGTGCAGTATGACAGTGACATGTCCAGTGCCAGCCCCAAGGCACGTCCCTTCTCAGAGCTTCATACAGACTCTTCCCAGCAGCCCTACAAGAAGCCAACCGATTGTCACCATGGGGCAGAAGAGGACCCAGATACCAAGGAGTTAGGTCATCAGTGAGGCTGTGGGTTAGTGAGCAGCTGAGCCTGACCTGGTCACCTGACCCCAGATCCCTGCTCTTCTGTAACATGCATGTGCTCAGCACTCACAGAGCGTCCCTGCTCATGTACGCCAACAAGTGTGCACACATACTAGCACGCATGTGCATTGGTCACTTACGTGCAGGCACTCGGATAAAGGAGGATATGGACCTAGTTGGCAGCTTTAGGCGGGACCACAGGGTAAGTCCGCTGTCAAGCTTCAAGTGGGAACACTTGGAGCAAGTGAGCACCGTGAGCCAAGTGTTAAAATTACAGAGCTCAGGATCCCGGGCTGCCCACAGCCACCGCTGGGTCTGTCCACAAAACTGTCTATGCCTGTGGGTCCCTCATCTGCAAATCCAGCCACAGCATGACCCTCTGCATGGCTCTGGAGGGCACAGTGAGGGGACACCCATGAAGCCCTGAGATCCACACCAGGCACACAGTGAGTGCTCAATACATACAGAATTAGTAAATTCCCACAAACACGAGGTTCCCCTGACTCCCAGCATCAGGCAGACACTGTGCACCTCGGCAAGCAGCCCTCCCCTGCCCCTTGTTTGAAAGTCTCATTGATCCGGGCATCCAATGAAATGTCACCGTCAGCTAGAAATCGCCTGCCTTTGTTATGTCCCCATGCTGGCTGATTCTATCTGAGCCTCACAATTATTTTCTTTGTCCCTCCTGTTCCTTCTCTGTGGGCATCAACACAGAACAACAGCTGCACCTGGCCCTGTGTTTTAATCACCTCAGGAATGCGCAGGAAACTGTGTGGGTTGGGGACGTGGCCCCAGAGGGGCAAGTGGTTGAGCCAGACGGGCTGAGAGGAAGGCCCAGGAACAGGAGTGAGATGCAACCAAGGCGGAGTGGGGTAGTGGGATCATTGGGAAAGCTCCCACAGTCCGGGAGAAGTTAAATGGGCGGGAGGGGGGGGCAGGCTTTCCAATGGGACATTTCCAGAGAGGGAGTGGGGGATGTCCCTTCCAGCAGCAAGTTGAAGCTGAGATGGAACCCATTGTGTCTAGAGTTAACTCTGCCCACCAGGGCCTTCCAGGCACCAGTCTGCAGCCCCGCCTTCCCTCCCCACGTGACTCCATTTCCCGACTTGTCACCTTGGCCTTAATGCTTCTAAAGCATTCCCACGCACTGGACCTCTTCTTACGAGCTACACACTGGCTGCTCTCTGCCCTGGCCTCCTCATCCTCTCTCCCCACACGCAGGTGTCTGTCCTCAATCTGGGGGGGTCAGACGGCTTTCTCCTGGGCCACTGTGACAGAGGGTCTGTGGCCATCTGTTTTCTCTGTGTGATTGTTAACCTCCCTCCCCAACTATACTGACTACAGTCACAAAACAGGCACGCTCAGTGCCATGTTTCCAGGAAGGTTTACCTGAGGGAAAGCCTTTCTCCGTCTCCTGAATGTGACTGGTCGCCATGCATCTTCCCACAGTGATGGACTACACCTCTTCTTCACTCTTAAATGAAAATAAATCCTTCTTTCCCTGAGTCTCTTCTGTCAGTTTTTTTCTGTCAGCAACAGGAAAAGCACCAGTAGAGAAATTGGTGCTGAGGCCTGGGGTCCTGCAGTCACTGCTGAGGCCTGGGGTCCTGCAGTCACTGCTGAGGCCTGGGCTCCTGTGGTTATTACTCTGGGAAAGGAGCCATCCTGCTTGTAGCCTTTGAGCCTGGTTTGTGATTTTCGAGCTGAAGAAGCCCTGGGGTGCAAGAAGCTAAACTGGGAGGGCATTTCCAGTGCAGCATGGAGGACCAGGGTTCTGAGGGGAATGGACAGTAAGCACTGGCTCACATGGTTTCACGGGGACAGGATGCCATCAGGAACTGGGCTAGGAGCCACACATGGCTTCCTGGAAATGTGAGTGAGGTTGAATTGGAAAGTAGTGGGCTGACCGGACAAGAATTTTCAAGGTGGTACAGTGTGCAGACTGTGGCGTGGTGGCTGCTCACCGCTCCTAGTCAGAATTCCTAGAGCGGCAGACAGCAGTGCAGACACAAGAGGATACGCCTGCAATGAGGAGAGGAAAGCAATGTGGTGGTCAACCAGCCGGTTCATCTTGAGGGATACAGGAGCAAAATGTATGGTTAATGAATGATATTTTAGAAAGGTCAAGGGTCACCAGAGCCTGGGACCCAGCAGTATGGCCGAGTCCCCAGAGAACCTTGCCACAGGCTTTCCACAATAAACCCAGCTCCAAACTTGCCAGCATCTTGCTTTGGGGAGCAGAAGGAGCCTTGTCATTTACAGGCCGCTACCAATGAAATGTGGCGTGTTTGGTTTTCCTTAGAGGGATATAAGGTCAGGGTGGAACCTAGTGAGAGAGAGCTGGTTGCAGCAGGAGCAGGCCAGGCTGGGTGTGGAAAGTGACTGACAGGGGCCTGGCTTTCATTATCTCAGCCTTTGCGTTCATGTACGTTTGAAGTTTTCCAAAAGACTGGACCCCAAGATCTAAGCACAAAATCAGAGCTGACCCCTATAAGCAGTGTCCACCATCCATGGGGCAGTGTCAGCCATGAGGCTGAACTGCTGAACAAGCCTACCTGGGTCCTGACAAAGACTGCTCCTGTGACGTGGAGCTGTGTGGCCTTAGGCAGGTTACTTACCCTCTCTGTGCCTCAGTTTCCTCCTTTGCTAATGGAAAAGTAACAATATCTATACAACTGGGGTGCTCATTTTCTAAGGCTGCCCTAATAGGTTGTTACAAACAATGGCTAAATAACACATGCTCATTATCACAGTCATGAAGAGACTTCAAAGGGTCCAAACTGCTCTCCTAGAGGAGGCAGAGCTCTGCCTTTCCAGGGTCCAGAGGCCAGCAGCTCCTGTTAACTCCACCTCCCCCATCTTCAAAGCCACAGTCTTGCCTGACCTCTGATCTCTGACCTCTGATCTCCTGCCTTCCTCACATGAGGACTCTTGGAATTGCAGTGAGCCCGCCAGGATAATCATGATATCTCCAACCAAGGGTCTTAGTCTAGTCCCCTCGGAGGCATAGCTTTTACCATGACAAGGTACACAGGTTAAAGAAACCAGATGTGGACGTCTTGGGGAACTTTTTTCAGTCCACTGTGAGGGGTCATTGTGGGGACTGACTGTGGGGAACACTCATGATTATACCTGGGTGGTGGCCATTTTCCCATTGCTATGACAAAATACCCAAGGAGAAGCAGTTTAAGGAATGAAGAATCTATTCTGCTCCATTCAAGGTGACAGACTGTGTCATAGGCGTGGTGGCAGAGGCAGGAAGTCTGCTGGTCACATTAGCTCTGCTGCCCGGAAGTGGGACTAAGCGGTGGAACCTCAAAGCCCTCCCCGAGTGGCCCACTTCCTTCAGCAAGGCTCCATCCCCTGAAGGCTCCAAGATCAGCTGGTGACCAAGCTTTGAGCAGTGAGCCTGTGAGAAGCATTTCACACTCAAACAGCAACAACCCGCACATAAGCAATCAGTAGGGACTACCTATTGTAATTATCTTTATCATCAAGAGTTAACCACGGCTTGAAACATTGAATACAGCAAAGCAAGTATGGTTTGAAATGAGAGTCATGGAAAGATAAACAAAAAACAACTGTGGTGCCCCTTTGAGCCAACTGGCTTCTTCTCTCCCTTGTCCTGCTGCTGGAGAGCAGGCGTCATGACAGGAGCTGGCACTACTATCTTGTTCCACAAGGTACCCAGAAAATAGCGGCCTCGAGGAGTCAGCACGAGGAAACGGATGGGCACATGCCCCCCTCAGCACCGGGCTCACAGGACACAGCACAGCTTTAGCTTCTGTCCTCTGAGCCCAGGTCACTCACACCAGGATGTACTCCTGACCCTTGAACTTTAATCTGTTTTTCATAAATCATAAGAGATGCCAAGTATGGAAAGAGGCCACCAGGCGAGAACGCAGCTGTGTCTGCAGTGCTTCGCTGTCTTTCTTCAGCTCCAGTGAGGCGGCCGACGCAGTCACCCAGCTAATCCAGATGGGGGGGGGGGTCCTCAGTTGATTTTTGCCTTTTAGCAAAAATTATCTTTTTAAATGTCACAATCTCTGTTGTGAGAAGATGAAAGTTGAGCTTCGGGGTCGTGTCGGGGAGGAGATAGCCAGTCTGGGTGAGAATGTCCTGTGGCCTCTTTGACCCCCACTCCCCTACCTCTGCCCTTCTTCTGTCCAGATGACAGCTCTCTAGCTGCCTTGCTCCCCTGAGAGGCCAGTCCTTCTCTATCCAAGGTTCCCTATTACGAGGTCAACGGCGGCAACGCCTGGGTGGACGCAGTAGTCTGTGGGGCTCCTCCTTCCACTCGGTCATGAGACAGGAAGTGCGTTCCGCGTGGTCCTTATGCTCCTGGCTGCAGTGATCTCCCACTCGGGCATGAGACAGGAAGTGCGTTCCACGTGGTCCTTATGCTCCTGGCATCAGTGACTGAGCTGGTGGTTGTCACCTGACCCGAGCTGGTCCAATCAAGATGACTTATTTTTCTTCCTTCCCTAAAGGGTTTTATCAACATCTATTAATTAATCACAGTGTTAATGAGTTCCTTCTGGTCTGGTCACGCATTTGCATGATGCGTTTCAGTTGTGTTCACCCCATTACCCTCTCTTGTTCCCTCCCACTCTCATTAATTAATTCCCTTCCTCTTCCCAACTCTCCCCTCCAACGTGTATGTGTGTGTGTGTGTGTACCCCAATGAGTTGTATTAGTGTCACTTACAGGACATAAATGACGGGTTATTTAGACTCTACAGGTGGCTATGCCCATCAACCACTCTCCTCAGGGAGGGTGAGACCCCACGAGCCCCTTCTTGTGCCACCACTTCATGGCTGGCAGCGAGCCTTTCTTGCTGCTCCCATCCGTCCTCTGACTCTTACCTGCTTTCCACCCCTCCTTTCGCAGTGTCCCCTGAGCCTTGGGGGAGGACAACAGGAAAGACTGAACAAGCCATTAAGGCCTGATGCAAGTGCAACGCTGGGATCCAAGTCGGCCTGAGGCCAATCCCTTCTCATTTCCAGACTTAAATATGTTAGAGTCCCTGTTCCTGACAAGCCAAAGGCTTTAACCCAGACCCCACACACACAAGGGTGTGATGAGACAGGGCCACTCGGGAGCTAATGCTAGGAGGCACCAGTGGAAAAATGAGGCACGAAAGGAATGGTGAGCACTTGGTAGGCAGGGCTGGAGCCTTGTGCTGAGCTGTGTCTACATGCACACACACACACACACACACACACACATGTCCTTTGCTGGTTAGTGGATGTATTCTGGTAGAAGTGCCTGGTGTTACCTCCCTGACCAATGCTGGGCAGATGCCAGCAGCCAGACTAAAGTCCTGGTCACCAGTCATGGACCTGGTAGAAGGGACCCAGGCATATAGGACCCAGGTATCTGAGGCCCAGGTCCAGGATGTTGGCCCTGCAGCTGCTTCTCAGAGAGTCTTGAGTTTTCCAAGTTGGTGTCATTTTATCCCTGTGTCCCCAGTATAACAGCTAGAAGATTGTCTGCAAGCACGTACCACAGAGGTCACAGTGGGACACAGTCCCTACGAGGTGCTTGACATCTGAGATGCCACTCATTAAGGGTTCTGGAACCATGAAATTGGCCTGACAGTTTGGGTGAGAAGGGAATTCTTAAAGCAGTTTTAGATTACAGAAAAATGAAAGAAAGAATCTGGGATTCCTCACACACTTCTGAACTGAAGATGGTTTTAGTTAGCCAAACTTTGGAAGTCTCCAAAAGTCTAGACTGTTTCTTTTAAATTCTTTCCTTTGTATATCTGTTAACACATCTAAACAGGAAATCTGTCCCAGCCAACAGGCTCTCACGGCAGAATGGGAACAAGGGGAAGATTATGTCTCCATGGCGACGTGTGCCAGAGGCCGAAGCAGGAGGATATCTTTGTCATGAGACCCTGTCTCAAAAACAATCAATCACAATCAATCAGTCAATCAACCAATGAGCAAACAAGTGTTCAGATTAAAGATATGGTATTGTACACCCTTAATCCCAGCAATTTAGGAAACACAGGCAAGTGGATGGCTGTGATTTTGAGGCTAGCCTGGTCTGCATAGTAAGACCCATGCCAGCCAGGGCTACACAGAGAAACCTATCTCAAAAAATAAAAATAAGAGAATAAGAGTTAGGCCTCAAAGAAAGTAAGAAGGAAGGAGGGAGGGAAAGAAGAAAGGAAGGAAAGATACTCTAAATATCCAATATCTAGCCTCCTAAAAGCCAATAAAAGAGAAAGAATAAGTTCCCAGGATAGCTCATTTCCAACTCTCTTAATCCAACCTCCAATCCATTCAGTTAAATATTTAATGAGCACCTACTGGACGCACAGAGATAGCTCCTTGTCATTAATAGCACAGAGGTGTACACCAGAGGCAATTGGCATGAATGGTACTGAGTCCCATTCCCGATACATCTTCAGAGCAGCCTGTCCACACTGCATGGAGTCCCTGTGGAATTCCGGCAGCTGCTCCACACACTCACCAGGTCATGGTGCTGCCCACTGCCCCACCTACAGCCGCCACCCCCTCCTCATCACAGGCTATCCAGGCTAGCTCAGGATACCCCTACTCCCCTGTATGCTGTTGTTTACTCTGGCAATCTGAGCTGCTCCAGGACAGGGCTGATCAAATGTGAGCCCAACTTCTTGTGATGCAGCCGAAAACAAGCCCTTTCTAAGCAGCATCTGTAGGTAATGTCCTTCCTGGCCAGCTGGAAGGGTCTGAAGGAGGTCCTGTGTCTCCTCCTGGAAGGGGACATAGAAGGTAACGAGGTAGAAGGCCCAGCCTAGAGTGTGAAAGATCTAGGGCCCATCCAGGGTAGCTGCTGCCCACCCATCACCCCAGTGCAGACACACAAGCCAACAAGACACACCACTAATGAAGTCATACGAACATGGCTCCAGAGGATGCAGACAGAGTGACAGGAACCCATCACTCACCATGGCAGGAACTGGGGACCAGGCAGTGGGGAGCAGGGGCCTAGAAGTGTTTCTCACCTCTGGTTCTTGCTCTGTGCTTACTCCTCTGCCAGTGTTCCCACAGCAGGCCATGTGTGTAGGGCTCCCAACACCTCACAATTCTCTGCGTGTCCCAGGAGAGCGATGATTCAATTCCCACGTGGGAGTAGTTTTTAACAGTCAAGATTGAGTTGGATTTTTAAATTTTTTTTATTACATTTGAATTTTTTCTTTTTTTCTGGTTTTGTGTTTTTATTGGATTTTTTTCTTCTTTAGTTTTTATTCATAATCATAAACTTAACTCTGCAATCCAGCTCAACTTGAAGGGGAATGAGGAAAATATGGAACCTAAAGAACTTCAGTGAGAGCAGAGATGACAGACAGGACAATGTGAGCAGATGGGGTAGGGGTGCTCTCCTGAGCTACAGAAGGAATGGCTTGATGGGTAAAATGCCAGCAAGTCAAAAGAAACTAGAGTTGTCCACAGTCAGAAATGGTGATCTTCTTGCTGGTCTTGCCATTCCTGGACCAAAACGCTCAATGGCCTCCACGATGTTCATGCCTTCTTTCCCCTTCCCAAAGACTACATGCTTGCCATCCAGCCATTCAATCTTGGCAGGGCAGATAGGAAATTGGGAACCATTTGTGTTTGGTCCGGCATTTGCCATGGACAAGATGCCAGGACCTGTATGCTTCAAGATGAAGTTCTCATTCCTCAAAATTCTCTCTGTAGATGGACCGGCCGCCAGTGCCATTATGGCGTGTAAAGTCCCCACCCTGGCACATGAATCCTGGAATAATTCTGTGAAAGGAGGAACCCTTACAGCCAAATCCTTTCTCTCCAGGGCTCAGATCACAGAAGTTTTCTGCTGTCTTTGGAACTTTGTCTGCAAACAGCTCGAAGGAGATGCGGCCCAAGGGTTCATCATTGGCCGTGATGTCGAAGAACACAGTGGGGCTGACCATGGCCGCCACAAGTGGCGAAAAGCAACAGTGGCGTCTGCAAAGCCTATATTTGAATTTTTATTTGTGGAACCACACATGCCAGTATGTGTATGTAGAGGTCAGAGGACAACTTCTGAGAGCCTGTTCTGTCCTTTCACCATGTGGCTTCAGGGGATTGAACTCAAGTCATGTGGCTTAGCAGCAAGCTCCTCTGAGCCATCTCATCAGCCCACGAGTTGGATTTTGACGAATAATCTCACTAGAAGTGAACTTTTAAAAGTACCACAGTGGGGCTGGAGAGATGACTCAGTGGTTAAGAGTTCTGACTGCTCTTCCAAAGGTCCTGAGTACAATTCCCAGCTCACAACCATCTGTAATGGGATCTGATGCCCTCTTCTAGTGTCTAAAGACAGCAACAGTGTACTCACATACATAAAATAAATAAATAATTTTTAGAAAGCAACTTGGCAAGGAAAGGGTTTATTTAAAATATATATATATATATCACAGGTGCCTTCCAAGATGAGACCCTCTAGAAGGTTCCAGCTGAGGCCTGTGCTTTTCCCAGCTCTGTGGGCGACCAGTTACGCACAAACTTCTTTCTGCTGAGAACATTTGGGGCTTTGAGTTCATTGAAAACTATGGTTCAGAGTACAAAAATATAGAGCAGAAGGAACAGCACTCCCACGGTCCCCTCTCCACTCCACCAAGAGTGACACGGTAGCCACTTCGGCTTCTCCGGTGACCCTGTCCTCTTCAGCATTGGCAACACCCGTGGCCCTCCAGCGTGAAGCAAAGGAAGCCATGTTCCCTGCAGCTCCCAGCCCCTCTGCTGTCTCTCCACACCTCTCCCTCCCCTGGCATCTCCACAGGCTAGAAGCAGCAGGGGGGTCTTACTGTGTCTTTAGATTTTCCCAGAAGTCTTTTCTGGCTAGCTAGGTTGTCGGTCTGTTTGGTTTTGGTTTTGGTTTTTTGAACCCAAATGGAGTACATGTTCATTGCATGTCTGTCAGTCCTTCTGTAGAGAGAATAGCTTGTGTCTGTGTGGATGTGGCACCTGCCAATCATAAATCTGATGGCCTATGGCTTAGGCAGAAAATGGGAGGTGGGACATCCAGAAGAAGAGAGAATTCTCGGATAGAACCAGGCAGGAGATTCTCCCAGGAAAATGGAAGAAGACACCTGGTACCTGAGCACAGGCACATGGCAGAATGTAGGTTAGAATAAGTGGGGTTTCTTAAGTGGGGGTTCTAGTCAGAGAAGAGCCCTGCTGTATGACCAAGGTATGTGTAAATATATTGTGTGTCTGAGTCTTATTTCTGGGAACATGGGGCCGGGAGGTAGAGCCAGACTTAACTTTTACACCCTTCCTTCTGCTGTCTTGCTCTTGTTCAAAGAGGGTCTGTGTGATTGGTTGGTTGGTTGTTGAATGGTTTGTTCTCTGCCAGGCCAGGGTTCGAACCCAGGGCCTCATGCACTCTAGGCGAGCAGTCTACCAACTGAGTTACAGCCACTATCATATTTTCACATCCCCATGGGTGTCTAGGAAGCTTCTGTGGTGAGTGGGAAGCCCTTCCAGACCCCTGCTGAGGCATGCTTACCAATCTTCCTCCTCCAAGGTCCCTCTGCCCTTCGGAAGGAAAAGTGCTGCAGGGCACAGGCAGGGCCTTTGGGGTGGGGCTAACTGAGCAGGAGAAACTGACAGGTGACTGACGTCACTCCTGAGATGGAAAGGAAATAGAATTTAAGAGTAAGAGTCACATGACTAATTATTTGGGGTGATCAACATCAGGCATGGAGCAGACAAACTGAAGTCATATCTTCAGGGATCCAGTGTTTTGGCGCCACCATCTTTCTCTGCTTGGTGGCTCCGTCTCACCTCTCTACCGTGGCAGGTCCCGCGCCTGATTGGGATCACGTGACTATCAGTGACCCACTGTGCCGTGCCAAGGAGAAGGGGGACCTGAAATACTGTGGGCGTAAGAGCCCGTATCCAGGCTATAATGCTAGATATCATAAGCTATCACGAGCCTAAGCCTAGACATGGGCGTTAGGGAGACAGTTCTTCCATGTGCACAGAATATGAACACAATAGGAAAGGCTCCTAAAAGTAATATCAAGACTGGGCTTCCCTGGAGCCTGTTGGCTACAACATGGCACTGATTAAAGGAGCCAGGAAAGAAGCCCACAGGTGTTTCTCACACCAAAGGGCATCAGGACACAGTCAGGGAGGAAGGCACGTGTGGAAAAACTGCTAATTAAGGTCGAAGTCCACCATTCACCCGCTAGCTTTGGGGGCTTGGCACGTAATGGGGGACTCCTTTCATTAACAGGTTTTCTCCTTCTCTGACCTTGTCCCTCCCACTCGCCTCTCCTTGAGGAATATCACGTAGCCTCAATTAGTTTATAGGACCCATTTCCATTCTCCTGACAAAACCTGTTCAGCCCTCACCTGAGAGCTCCAAAATGCTTCCCCATGCTCATGAGGCAGTCTAGACACCCTCAGACCCCAGCCAATGGCCCTTGCCCATCCTGGGTGTTCCTACCCTCAGCCCCCCAACTTGGTAAGCCTTCAGTCACCCTAAGTCATGCTGACCTGCCTCCTGACAAGCTGTCCCGGTGTGGTGATTCGCCGTTAGTACACACAGGGTTTCCAAATCATCCCGACACTCCATGAGAACAGGGAACCCCACAGACACATTTGTGAGAAAGTCAGCAGTGCTGATATTTCACTAGAAATCGTACCTCAGACTGAAGGCAGCCAGGCTTTACTGCCAAGGATCCTGCGTTCTATAGAGAAAACAGGCTTCATTTACCTGTTTTTAAATATTAAATTTGTAGCTCGATGACTTAATCTCTTAAAACATCATTTTTATTTAATGGGTATGGGTGATTTGCCTGCCTATATGTCTGTGCACCTCCAGAGCGCCTGCCGCCTGAGGGAGCCCGAAGAGGGTGTTGGATCACCTGGAACTGGGGTTACAGACAGTTGGAAGTGGTTATGTGCGTGCTGAAAACCAAAACCTGGTTCTTGGAAGAGCAGCCTTTGCTTTTAACCTCTGAGCTGTGATGGCTTGCCTCTTTATCCCAGAGAGAGAACACATGTTTTGTGTAACACGCATGACCAGCCACATTTCATCTAAAGCTCACACGCTCATTAAACCTTCCCTCCGATTCGGTGCTCGGCTGCTAACACTCCAATTGTCTGAAACTGGCCACTGAGGAAAAGACTCAACAAGAGTGGAGAGTGAAGAGAGGGGCGCCCTCCACTCTCCTGCTACAAATACGGCTTGTGCTGCACATCCATTCCTCACTGTGAACAACAGAGGAAATAAAAACTTCCAAGCACAGTATAAGCGGCTCCGCTGAGAGGCCAGTGTACAATACTGATCCTGTAAAAGCGTGAACACGGGTCTGAAATAGGAACCGACTGTTGTTATAATTTGTGAACTTGAAGCAGCCACACACGCCAATATACCTCAATCTAGCTGCCTTCTACGCCCGCCCCACCCCCCCACCCCCCACCCCCCACCCCCCCGGGAACAGGACAGGACAAGGACGGTAGAGTCTAAAACTCTCAGAGAGAGTTTAGACTCTGGCCTCCGGATTGCAACCAGCCTCCAGCCCTGAGGGGTCCTGCCATATCAGCTGCTGCCAGAAGTGAGCCTCGCCCACCACCACCACCACCACCAGCAGCAGCAAAAGCCTATGACATGGGGTCACCACCTGCATCTCTGCCATCAAAGCAACAGGGAGACTAGAGGGTCCATTAGACTGAAGATCAGATACTATCTAGGATCTGGGGTAGGGGTCTAGAAAAATAAGTCATGCTAGTTCGAGGAATGCAGAAGAACCCAGAGCCTGCCACTTGGTCCAGTTTGGTCACCCCATCACTGGGACTCTTGTGTGACCTCTGGTGTCTCCCCTCTGTATGGACACCAGCCTGACGTCTCCTTGCAAGGCAAAAAGCCAGGCTGATGTAATTCCTCCTGCTAATTCATACAGATCAGCTGCTTGCTCCCCACCCCCAACCCTGTGTGTGTGTGTGTGTCTGTGTCTGTGTGTCTGTGTGTGTGTTAGTATATATGCTTATATGCTTATGAGTGTAAGTATGTAAATGTTGTGTGCATGGATGTGTGTGAGTGTCTGTGTGTGTACACTGTTATGTGCACATATGTGACTGTGTTAGTGTCAGTGTATGTGTGAGTATATGTGAATGTGTCTGTGTGTATATTTACATGTGTGCTTACCACATCCCCCTCTCAACCCCAGACACACACAGCATGAATTAACATGAGAGATCAGGTTAGCTCAGGGCTTTTAAGCTAACAAGCAGGTATCAGACTAGTTGTCAAGGAAAAGTGTGGGACCACTCGGGACACCCATATAGGACCTAGGAGGCTCTGTAAGGAGGCCCAAGAGTAACAGGTATTTCAATGGTGGCTCATATGACTGCCCCTGAGGAAGGGTGAGTGTGTGTGTGTGTGTGTCTGTGTGTGTGTGTGTGTGTGTGTGAGAGAGAGAGAGAGAGAGAGAGGAATCACCCGGAGGACCTGGTGCTGGCCATGCCTTAGGGGGATTATCCTGGGGATTCTTTTAGGGGTGGGAAAGTCCTCCACAGTGGAAGGGCCCAAGGGACCAGACCAATATGGAGGTGGATGGCAGGTTAGGGGGTGAAGGCACATCGGGAGGGCAATGGGGAAACAAGAGAGAATGCTACACTCTTCCTGTAGCTGCAGGAGGCTGAGCAAGGCGTGAGGCTGCATGAGGCAGGGCTGGGGCCAGGGCCTGAATTACACACACGTGACTGGCGTTTATGAAGAATGTCGCCCAGCTTCCATCAGGCCTTTTAAAATACCCGCATCCTGCCTACAGCACGGCCTCATCAAAATGCATCTGAAACCAGTTACTTTAAGGGAAACTTGATGATCTTGTTCTGCAGATGAGAAAAAAAAAAATCAATGTTACTCGCCATAAATAGAAGCCTCTAAAACAAAGAAACCACAGAAGTCTCTTCAGCAGCAGGAGCCGCTGACCACCCAGGCTGAGGCCGTGCCCGCTCAGCCTTGTGAAGGGCAGGAAACCTAAGATGGGGGAAGTCAAGCCAGCCCGAAACAGTCTCTCTGCCCAGAGTTCAAGAGACAGAGACTTGTGAGGATCCATGTGGCTTCCTCCTGGCTCAGGAGCACCTCAAATCATCTCACATGGAGCACCTCACATTATCTCACATGGAACACCTCACATCATCTCACATGGAGCACCTCACATCATCTCACATGGAGCATCTCACATCATCTCACATGGAGCACCTCACATCATCTCACATGGAGCACCTCACATCATCTCACATGGAGCACCTCACATCATCTCACATGGAGCACCTCACATCATCTCACATGGAGCATCTCACATCATCTCACATGGAGCACCTCACATCATCTCACATGGAGCACCTCACATCATCTCACATGGAGCACCTCACATCATCTCACATGGAGCACCTCACATCATCTCACATGGAGCACCTCACATCATCTCACATGGAGCACCTCACATCATCTCACATGGAGCACCTCACATCATCTCACATGGAGCACCTCACATCACCTCACATGGAGCACCTCACATCACCTCACATGGAGCACCTCACATCATCTCACATGGAGCACCTCACATCATCTCACATGGAGCACCTTAAATCATCTCGCACTGCTTAGAAGCGCCCTAGCTACTCTCTTCAGTGCTCTCCACAACACATTTTCCCTTTGCTGTTCAAGGCGCAGAGGTCTCAGCACTGGGCAGTGAATGCTTCGTGTGCCTTGTTGCTTCAGAAGCAGGAGAGACGGTGTACATGAGTCGTTTCTCCACACCTGCTCAACAAATGGCTGTGCAGTAGAAGAAGAGAGGCAGGGCCATCTGTCAGGACCTCAGCACACAGGACGCTGAGGCAGGAGCATCAAAAGTTCTAAGACCAGGCTGGGTACAGACATGGTACATTTAAGTCCAGCCTGGGCTATACAGTGAGTTCCAATCTAACCTGGGTTGTGATACCTTGTCTCTAAAAATAATAACAACAACAATAATAATAACAAAAATTATGAGTGAAAGCACATCATGCCCGGCCTCATGTCCTCTCCTGATTATCTGCCCTCCTTATAATGTCTATTATGATGAGTGTTGCTGCCTGAGGTCACTGTAGAGAGAGGCAAGAGAGGGAGGAAGCTAAGGGACCAGTCACATCTATACTGTGGGCCACAGTAAAGGAAGAAACAGATAACGTGAGACTCAAAGGACCAGACCTGCTACCAGTCGAGAGTTCCCAGGGATGCCTCTTCCTTGATGCTGGAGTATAACTTTAATTTTTTCAAATCCTACTTTTAGTGATGGTTCTTAAATGCTTTAACCTCCCTTGTAGCCCACCACCCACCAGGGATAGTGGAAAAGAAAGGATACAGGGGAAGTGGACCTGTTTAGAAAGGTTCTTTGGAGCAACTCTCATCTCTGTTGTCTGGAAATTGGCAGTTCAGTTCACAAGTTAGCAGTGGCAGCTCCATCCACTAGCAAACACTTCACAGATACCCCAGCAGTCCAGTTCAGCAGAGTCAGGTTAGCAACAGCAGTGACATGACCTAGCAGAGATGGAGAGCATGACTTGAGCACTCCTCAGCCCAGGCTCAAGTCACCAGGAGTTCTCAGCTCCACTGTGCCTATCTCAAAGAAATGAAGATCAGCAAAGAAGTGAGACCCACAAGCGTTGCATAGCTAGCTGTACCAGCAAGCTAAGTTTTCTCTCCTCATCACCCTGTCAAGTCCTATTTACACCCTCCAAACATCCACGTGCCTTGCCTCAGCACAGATCTTGCACATGCGTCCAATCAATCCGAGTCAATGGAGTCCCGACAAATGCAATTCCATGTAAGGCCGACCAATACATACATGACACTAGCATTGAATCCTTTATCACATGTCCTTTCACAAGCTTGTTTTAGCAGAGCATCCTCTCTCCTGTGTCTGCTTCAGCTAAATGTTCCTTCACGAGTCTGCCTTAGTCTTTCACCTGTGTCCACTTCAAGAAAACACTCCTTCACATATCTGCCCCAGCAAAACACCACCCAACACAACTGACTCACCAAAGAACCGTTAAGTTTCCACTTCACTGGAGTCTCAGAACATCACCCACTTCTGTTTAGGACTCCATAAGACAGACATCAGAGGCCCAGCCTTTGGTCTGCTAAAGAGAACTTTAGAATTATTTAGATCCACTTGGTCGGTGTGGTCCAAATTGCTTTGTTCATCTTTCAAGACTCAGACCAGCTCTTTACTCATGCACAGACCCATCCATTCCTCCATACATACATGCACACCCACATACATGCATGTATCCAACCTTCCACCCACTTACCCACCATGCATCCATCATTGGCTCATTCATCCACGCATCCATCTATCTACCCATCCATTCAGTTACTCATGCTCCTGGGCTCCTTGGTAGGTGGGGCAGGTGCCTGTCGAGAGGATAGACGCTTTATTCTTACTGCACTGTACACTACATCACCACAGAGGGCATCCATGCTCACGGCCCAGCCTTCCCTCTACATCCCCATCGACCTTTAGAAAGACACTTCACGAGCCATTTGCTTGGATCTCTTTCTGCACTCCCAGTGTGATGCAATGCCCCGCATGGGTCACACATTTGAACAGCTGACCTCCAACAGCTAATGGTTCCGATTAAAAGGCTGTGGAACCTTTAAAAGGTGGAGCCTTGATGGAGACAATGGACCAATAGGAATCGGGCCTTAAGCTTATAGCCCAGCCCTCCTCTCGCTTCACTCTCTGCTTCCTGAGTATGAATGCAATGTCACCCTCCAGCCTCTGTCATGGTGGACCATCCTCAGGGACCATAAACTGGGACAGACTCTTTGTCCTTTCGCCTGCTTTTGTCACAGTATTTGTGGCCCTGATAGGAAAAGAAAGTAAGATGGAACCCAACCTCTGGGAGAGTCACACCCAAGTCACCTCTTCCCAGAGGAATTGGGAAGGCTATTAAAGCTGAGGGGAGAGAGGGAGTGATCTGGGGAGACAAGGAGGGGGGCAGGTGCTAGGCCATAGCACAGCTCTGGGACCACAGCCTGTAGTTACTCTGCTGGGAAGCTATCTCTCCCTCCTTTGCTAATGAAATTCCCATAGGAGACTTGTCATGACTTGGATATAAACCATTCCCCAGTGTGTTTGAATCCTTGATCCCCAGTTGGTGGCGGTGTTCTGTGACTCTATGGAAACTTTAGGAGTTTGGGGCACAGCTGGAGGCTGCTTGAGGTGGATCTTAAGGGTTCTGATCCTGTGGTGATTTGAATGAGAATGCCCCCCTCCCCCATAAGCTCATATGTTCCCAGTTAGTGGAAATGTTTGGGAAGGATTAGAAACAAGTGTTAGCCTTGCTGGAGACACTGCATCCTGGCTGGATTTCAAAAGCCACTCCATGCCCAGTTTGTTCCAGTCTGTTTTTCTCTACCTGCAACTTGCACATTGCATGAGCTCTCAGCTACTGCTCCAACACCAAGCCTGCCTGCTACCAAACTTCTTCCCTTTGTGATGATCCCAGTCTCACCCTCTGACACTATAAACAAGTCCCCAATTAAATGTTTTCCTTTTAAATTTTCCTTGGCCATGATATCTCCCTCTCCTCCCTCTCCTCCCTCTCCCTCTCTCTCAGGAGAAAGGTTCCTCCAGCATGCAGTCCCTCTAGGGACAGACAGACTACCTTGACAGCTCCTGTGCCCGCATAAATGCCTACCTTCAGCCAGCAGGAAGTGAGAAGGAAGTGGGGTGGGACTAAAAAGCCTCAAGGCTCCACCCTGCATCAAGGCTCCGCCTTTTAAAGGTTCCACGGCCTTCTCAAACAGCGCCACCAGCTGGAGACCTTCACACTCCAGCTACAGTTAGTCCAGGCTCACACTCTCTCTCTCTGCCCTGCTCCGTAAGGGATGAGTGCAGCCTTGGCCATCATACCGTGTCCCTCTGCAGTGATGGACTGCCCCTCTTAAACCGTGAGCCAGAATACAGCTTTCCTCGCCCAGACAAGAAAAACAACTCTACAGGACCCAGAGGACCGATTTCCTTTGAAGGCTTTGCCTTCAAACAGACCAGGGAAGCCCAGTGACAACCCCGTTCCTCGGAGCTGCCGGGTGCTCTCACTCTGAAGTGGCCGCAAAACTGGGTCGCGCGTTCTCACCTGACATTTTCTGAGCGCTCGGTAAACATCCCTTCGGCTCTGTCCTCTGGGGAACATAGGCTCAGGCACCACATGTTGTTTCTATCCTTCCTTAATATTTCTCCAGTAAAGGTTGCTCCAAAGCCCCTCACCTCTGGGTCATACCCAACTCTGTGACAGACTGAATTCATTTCCAGCTGCTGGCATTTCCTGTAGGAAACGGCCATTGACAGACTGAAGCTGTCCTCCAACCCCCATCCCCGCCCAACTCACGCATCTTTCTTTCTCTGATGTTGGTTTATGCTTATTTTAGGAGTCTGGGTAGGAGAAGAAATAAGACTAAGTCAGTATTTAGGCATCAAGAGCAGTTTTCATTTGGGGTGTGTGTGTGTGAGTACGGTGTGTGGTGTTTGTGAGTGTGTGGGGTGTGTGTGTGTGTGATGTGGTGTGTGTGATGTGGTGTGTGTGTATGTGGTGTGTGTGTGTGGTGTGGTGTGTGTGTATGTGGTGTGTGTGTGCATAATTGTGGTGTATGTGTATGTATGTTTGAGTGTGTATGGTGTGGTGTGTGTGTGGTGTATGGTGTATGGTGTGGTGTGTGTGAGTGGTGTGTGTGAGTGTGTGTGGTATGTGTGGTGTGTGTGTGCATATGTGTGATGTGTGTGTGTGTGATGAGTGTGTGGTGTGGGGGGGGGCGGTCCACAGGATACGTCCTGCATCTTTCTCAGCGCCTTATCACTTTAGTTTTTGAGATAGTATCTGTCATTAAGCTTCAGGCTCACTCATAGGCTGGATTGGCAGTTACTGAGCTTCAGGGATCTGCCTGTCTCTGCCACCATCACCCTCAACCACATGTTGTGGTTTCTGATATGGGCCACTGTGGCCAGCTCTGCCACAGGTTCTGACAATCCAAACTCAGGTCTTCCTGCTTCAAAGCGTCTCCTCAACTTCAACATTGTCGTCTGAGAGGGAGAAAGGTTGATTCCTGGCAAAGTTGTGTAGGAAAGGTGGACCAGTGACAGATTCCGAAAGGGGACAATGGTCTGGCTGTGTCTCCTACTAGGACATATCTGTCCTCTTATATCTGGATTCAGCTGCTGCACTGAGTTTCTGAACATGATCTCAGAGGAGCGGTCCTGCTCCTGCCGCCCCCCAGGCCTGGCTGCCGCTCTGTGACTAGGAAGCCTGGGGCTTCTGCTCCTGACCTCTGCCTCTGCTGCCTTTCCCTGCCTTAGGACTGATACTGTTACTGGCCACAATCCAAGCAACAACCCCCGAGACTTGTGACCTAGAAAGTACTGTGCCCTACGAGGGTTCTTATAGAACATGGTGGGATGAAAATGTGGCTCCAGAAACTGCAGGACATTAGGGGCTCCGGAAACATCAAGACTGTCATAAGGAGAACCCCTCAGGGCCCACAGTGTAGAGACCTGCAGGGACATGGAGCAGACTGAGGCTATGTTCAGGCCCTGCCACCTGGGTTCTTGGCTGAGATTCCACCTCGCAATGTCTCCTGCCAACAGTCAGGTCACCAGCTGCCCCCTCTTGTCCTGAGTCTCCTGCCCACTGTGACCTTGAGGGCTCATGGGCTCTGCCCTCCTGGAGCAGGGAGTGTTGGCAGTCGGGTTGATTTGCAAGGCCTCTGGGGCTGACAAATGGGCTGCAGAGAGCATCTCTCCTGGCCTGGGTCACACACACACACACACACATACACACACACACACACACACACACACGCACACACACAGCTCTGTCCCCAGGAAAAGCCATCTCTGAGGAGATTAGATTCCCACATCTGCAGGGTCATGTCACGCATCAGCTCTCTGAAATGAGACAGGGAGACTCAGGCCCCAGCCCACTGAGCAGCCACTAGGATCCCACTGTTGCCGGGGTGGGATGAAGGGGCTGTGATCAAAATGGTAAACTGCAGCTGACACAGGACCCAGCCTGATACCCATAGCTTAAGTCATTTAACACAGAAATGGGAACAGCTCTAATCGGCCTCCTGAGAGCCATGAAATAGGTTTGGGACACTTGGGACAACCATTGGGTAGGGCTGCAGAACCAGGGACGGGATGGAAACAAAGCAGGGTGGCCACAGACACAGTGCTGTTAACACGCCTGGGCTTGCAGCACCCCATACTTGGGAGGCTGCCAGGGTGAGTCTGGGATGCCTGGAAGCCACATGCTAGCCACCTGACACCTCAGACTCCATCCCAGAACTGCTGAGAGCCAAAGACCAATTTCTGAGTCCCAAGAAGGGCCATGCTTGGGTTTGGCCAAAAGCAGCTGCACCCCTGGGGCTGCCTGCCAAACCCTTTATTTTGAGGAGGTGAAGCAAAAGGCTACTCCCTGCAATGGGATGTACAAGGTGCTCACCGGTAGGATCCCAAGACCCAGTGTCTCCAAAAGTCACTTGGCAAATGACATGAATACACTTGCTGCCCAAAGCACAGGCTGAGCAATGTCTCACAATGAGCACAAAGGTGACAGCTTGCTCATTGCAGCGTGAATTGTGATTTGGACCAGCGGACTGTCCCTGGACAGGGTCCTATGAGGGAGGGTCATGAGATAAGAATATAAAAGAAGATAGGAAAGCTGGGATCAAGAGATCTTGCAAGAGCAGATGGTTTGTACCAAGCAAGTTTACTAAGAAGTGCGGTATATTATATACTATATATATGAGGGGGCGGGGATTGGGGAGACAGAGTCAAACTAATCAAACCCAGAATGTCTCCAAGGCATCACAGAGCGAGCACATAGCAGCCTTGAGACTAATAACCACAGACGCTACAGTGAAGACAGTACAGTTTCTCAGGATCCAAAGCCACAGCTCCCTCAAGGTCCTGGCTCCAGGCTTTGCCAAAAGAAGGAGCTGTATTGCTTCTCCATGAATCAGGGCCTCAGGGGAAGCCTCGGGTCAGGCTAGCCCTCAACAAGTTACAATGAAAAGACTTAGACACCTGCAGGCTGCATGTGTCCAGCCATGCAGGACCAAAGCGCCAGGCACAGATGACCCTATACATGACCCTATACATGACCATTGTCAACATCCCAGAAAATGCTGGTATTATAACAAGTGGACGAGTAATAAGGAATAACAGTAGGGGCAATTCACCCTCGCTGTAGATCACATAGTTGGGTGTGCTAGAGCAATATTCCAATAGGGCTGAGCTTAGTGGTGGACACTGGAATGCCACACGGGATGCTGAGGCAGATCAAGATAAGCCTAGCCTACACGGTGAGACTGTCAAAAACATCCAACAGCAGCCATACACAGGAGAGCAATCACAGGCAGTCATCATCTTCTTCCTTATAACTACTGGCATGTCTCCAGGTTTCATAAAAATACAATGGAGTCCTCCCAAGTCGGGAGGAGAGTTGCTCAAAGTTCCCAACAGCCGCCTGGATTGGCTGCCCTCGGTTGTCAACGTGACTTCTCTGGAGCTGACTGAAAGCCAAGCAGCTGGGTACATCTGTGAGGGCATTTGCTCTTGGCCTGCTTGCCCTCACTCTGGCTGGCAAGTCCATCCCTTCACTGGCACGAGAGCCTACTTCTTCCAGATTCCGGTGTATGCTTAAGACCAGATGGGATGTCCTGCTTCATGGACTGAACAACTACAGGATGCGTGGACCGCCCACTGGTGGTAGACAGTCATTGTTAGACCAGCTGGACCACACCTTAGCTGTTCTAATAGATCTTCTTCATATAATATATATACTAATAAATCATCTCCATACAGTATAATATTATACATAATATATATTATATGGAGGGTGTCATTCATTCTATCAGTTCTGTTCCCTCAGAGAACCCTGACTGACACACAGCCCCATGAGAAGCATAGTAGTCTCCAACAGTTTCTGTAAAGAGAAGGACATTCCATAAAAGAGATGGGCCCTTCCTTCAATAACGACTGTTTTATTTTCTTTACTCTGATGTTGGAGCTTATAAGACAATTTAAAGGAAGGAGCGCTTGAAGAACCCATTACCATATGAAATTCAAGCTGCGTGTTCTTAACTCTGCGTCTCCTTGCTTCATGACGCTTGGGAAGTTTCTCTGCTTTCTGTCCACCTTAAAAGTCATCGATTTCACCAATTTGAGAAATAGGTGTATCATTTTAAAAACATATCCTTTTTACAAAACAACACAAAACAAAACATAGCATTGAGAACTTTGCAATTGAAATCATCCTGTCCGTGAGATCCGAACCAAGTTTACTGTGAGTGCCACGGTTTGCCCTAATCTCTGTTACTAACACCCCCTCCCCATGACCTAGGAGGCCGTCACCTCCCCCACCATTGTGTTCTCGTTTGTTGTTATGATGTCAGGAGGTCACTGACCTGCACGAGAACCTCTGAGAGGATTAAAAGCAAACCACTTATCTCGCTGGGTATGGTGGCTCATGCCTGTAATCTGGGTACTTGGGAGATGGAGGTAGGAAGATGAGAAGTTCAAAGGTCATCCTCAGCTACAAAGTAAGTTCAAGGCCAGCCTGGACTACATGAGAACCTCTCTCAAAAATGAAAAAGAAAGATAGGAAGAGAGAAGAAGAAGAAAAGGAAGAGGAAGGGACAAAATATAAAACCAAAGCATTTTGGCGACACACACATCTATATTTCACCTCTTCTGTTTCCCTGACACTGGCACCTGGCACCGGTAAATGGAGATATTTTTCAGAGACACTGACTACTCATGCTAAGGTTTCTGACCTTTGAAAGGGATGTTAATCCTAACCACCAGGGCAGTCAGATGGTGGCGGTGATGGGGACCTCCAGTGAGTATCCCATGCTGTCCATCACGCACGCCAATCCAGCTCATCTCACACACGGCAGTAGTCACAGGACTCACTTCACTTACGAAGACGTTGAGACACGGAGAAGTGAACTGGCCACAGCCCGAGTTGCAAGCGGCAGGGCTGGGACCAGAGCCCACATGCTCTGATCCAGTGTGCACACCTCCGCAACCCAGGACCAACACTCACAGGGATGTTCATAGGTCACAGCTATGTGGGGTCAGCCCACCCCTAGGTGTTCTTTTGGTTTTTCAAAGAGACTAGGGGAGAGTAGCTCCCTAGCATACTTTTAAAATCCTCTCTTTTCTCGCCCATGGTAAGAAAAAAAAAGAGTCTGGGCTCGGAAAGGGGGGTCCGGGGGCTACTCTACTGGAGAAGACTCAAGCTAGCCCATTCTTAAACTCTGGGGAAGAGTTTTCCAGAGCCAGCCCCGCCCCCAGCAGCTGCATTGAGTCCTCCAGCACACAGGGGGCGCCAGAGAGCGATCCATCCTGAAAGTAAGTCAACAAGTCTAAGAGCAGAAACCATAGAGAGATAACTTATCCGCACCCACCTAGTCCCTGGGGGTGTGCAAGCTCCTGGAAGTAGCGATCCCTGAATTCCGATCGCCTTTGGACTCTTCAGTTAGACGAAGCTTTTGTAGTCTTCCCTGCTTGTTTTGTGTGTTCACCCAAGCCTATTGTAACTGGGCTCTTCCTTTAACCACCAAAACTCTGGCTAAGACAGGCAGAGAAACCCGTAGAATTTAACCGTGCAATTTCTCCATTTAAATCATGAATACCATCTCCAAACACTTCTTATGAGCTCAATAATCCACTGGGGGAGGGTGAGTCAGAGGCAGATGGCACCCTGGAGAGTGAGTGAGGGACAAAAAGATAACAGACGCCACTAGCAAATGTCCTCCCCACCCCACCCCCAATTTCCTTCTGAGAATTGACCCAAGGCATCACGTCCCCGCCTAGCCTAATGCAGATATGCGGGTTATCACGTGTCAAGCCACATGCCCGTGAGACAAGATCCAGCTTCCCTTCCTACCTCCCTTTCCTTCCTCTGTGACCCCAGCCTCTGCTGAGTTTGGGGGAGAAGACGGTCTGTTCCCTTCACATTAGTGACAGGTGTGGCTGGAAAGAAATGCTTGGGCCCCACACCCAGGCAGGTCCAGGGTTGGTCATCCCTGTCACCTGCTCCTGATGGAACCTTCTTTCTTTTCTTCTTTCTGTGGGATGGCTTTGTTGCTCTACCACCTGATGTCCTATCTATCCTCTCAGAACCATGAAGATAATGAAAATATAAGCTGCCCTCTCTTTGAGGTAGGATCTCACTCTGTAGACCAGGCTGGTCTGGAACTCACGGAGATCCTCCTGCCTCTGAGTCCCTAGTGCTGAAAGTAACCACACCCTGCAGCCCCCCACACCTCCTTACATGAGACCCAAAGCCACCCATTGAGAGCTTCCCATACCACATCTCATCGACTGGACCTGACTCATTTGCCCACAGGTAAGACACTCCCATGACAAATGAGAAAGCTGGGTTTGGCTTCAACCAGCCACTCTCTGTTTGCTGGTGGGAGACAGTTCTTCCAAAACCAGAACAAAGCTGGGGTCAGTTTGGAAAGCAGACGGCTGGAGTCTGTACCAGCCATTAACCATCTGACTGTGAGCCAGGGGTCCCCGTGAGTCTCAGCATAGATGGCCAATGTACTTGAAGATGACAAGGGAAAAACCAGCAGCCCTGCACCCTTTACCCAGGATTGCTTGCTGCTAACCGGAAGGCTCAGATCTCCCCAGAACCCCAATCAGACATCCTGGAATAAGGGCTTCCTCCAAGGACACCAGGTCTACCCTCCCTCTCCTTTATCTTGTACTAGGTGACACCAAGAGCTGTCACCAGGACTACCTACTTATCAGTGAGGAAACTGAGCCACCGAGAGAGTAGGGGTTAGCCCAGCATTTGGAATACATGGTACCTGGGCTCCAGGTTCTTGGTGATATCTCAGTCACCATTTTCACTGATGCTTATACAACCATTTACTGAGGGCAGAGTGGGTCATAAGGGACAGTCTGTAGGCTCTGCCTGGATGACTTTCATCTTCTGATAGAAGTCTCTGTCTGACCCAAATTCCCAGGTCCTTCACCCAGTTCTATTGGTCATTGCTGGTCTTGTGGGTCCCTGGGCAGCACTCACACTAGCAACACAGAATACGCTGTTGGGGAGGAGAGACCACACCATCTCCATGTTCTCCCTCCGTGGTGCTGATCTGACTACACAGGCTCTGTCACGTCACCCCACAGACTCCACAAAAGCTGAGGCAAGGTCAAAGGCAGGAGGAGGGGCAGGCCCTGATTGCCTGACACTCTTAAGTGGCTTCTTTTTCACAGGGACACAGATCAGGACCTGGCGCCCGCAGACAGGCTCATACATCACCTGGTCCTTTGCAAGCAGCGCCAAGCTCCCACGTTTCTGGTGGGCAATTGGTGCAGGAGGGAGAGGATTCTGTGAATCTGAAACTCTGCTGTTTACCTGTCAGGGACCTGAACCTTGAAAGTGTCCTTCCTCAAAGTGGGGCAGTGGGCCAGCAAGGCAGGAACACTGTCAAGTCACACACATGGGTGTCAAGAGAGCAAGCTGGGGCGGAGCAAGGGGCCATGCCAAGCTGAGAGGCCTTTCAGGGCTTCAGAGGCACCTAGAGAAGAAGTGTCAACAGTACAGCTCCAGAAGTGACAGAAAGAAAGGGCCACACCAGGGACAGAGGTCGTTAGCAGGAGCAACAGGCAAGCTCTAGACTCTGCCACAGGGACGCTCATCCTGTCAGTGAACAGTGTGCTTTATTCTTTCTCAGGAGCCATAATTTTCAGTTGATGCCTCAGGATGGATCCTTCGAGGAGGATGGATGACCTGAGGAGGCTCAGGTGACAGGTCTTCCTGGGGTGGGAGGGGGGGAGGCGGCAGGCGACAATCCAGCTCTTTTGAGCAGAAAAGTGTTGCTTGGAGACAATATCACTGAGTTTGTAAGAAGGGAGGCTGAGGAAAGAGATGCGGCTCGTCTTCTTCACAAATAAAATTTAATTAAGAGACTCTTCAGCAGGTCTTGCCCTGCAGCCCAGGGAAGGTGACAGGCTGAGGAATGAGCCTCCTTGAAATGCAGCCACCATGTGCTGCCCCTTAATTATTCATGGGCATCCTTGTGCAGCTACACTTACTTCTAGTTAACTCGTCACTTTTTTAAAAATATGTTCAACGAATGTGTCTATTTTGCTTTTACATTTTTAATGCTTGTGTGTGTGTGTGTGTGTGTGAGTGTACACACACACACACACTCACACACGTGAGACCATGCACTCATTCACATATAGAAGTCAGAGGACAGTCTTCAGAAGTCAAGTCTCTCTTTCCATCATACAGTCCCAGAATCAAACTCAAGTCACCAGGGTTGACAGTGAACGCCATTCCCCACTGGGCAATCTCCTCAGCCTTAGCGCATCCTCTCGCCTTCATGCGCTGCTTGAGTTACTGAATGATGTAGTTGACTGTGAGTTCTGTAATATACAAAGACCTCTTAGGAACTCACAAGAGAGGAAACTGAGGGCCCGAGATAGAGACCTCTCAGAAGAGCACACCCCAGCTTCCCATGCTGGATATCTCACACACACACACACTAGAAGTAAAAATGCAAAGATTCAGTGTAGAATTATTCCTAGTAGACCAGATCAAGAAGCAAAAGTCATTCCAACTCTTTCTTTCCTGAGACAGGGTACCATGCAGTCCAGGCTGGCCTTGAGCCCCCTACATTCATGCAAACACACACACACACACACACACACGCGTGCACGCGCATGCACAGATGTGCACACACACCCGTATAGACAGGTGTCCCAGATGAGTTACTGTGGTCCTCCAGAAAGGACACATGACTCTTACTGTGCTGCTCTGAACACATGGTGTCTTCGTCAGGGTTCCATGACCATGGCAACTCTTATAAAGGACAACATTTAATTGGAGCTGGCTTACAGTTTCAGAGGTTCAGTCCATTATCATCATGATCAGAAGTATGGCAGCATGCAGGCAGGCATGGCGCTAGAAGAGCCAAGAGTTCTACATCTTGATCCAAAGGCAGCCAGAGGAAACTATCTTCCAAGGGCAGCTAGGGGAGGCTCTCTTCCATGCCATGCCAGGCTGAGTCTAACCATTGGAGGAGACTTACAAGTCCACTCCCACAGTGACAAACTTCCTCCAACAAGGCTACACCTCCTAGTGATGCCACTCCGTACCAGCCAAGCAAGTCCAAACCACCACACATGGACTGGGAACTTGGGAAAACCAAACTGAAAATAGACCTGAACCATGCTGAAGGAAACAGCACTGTAGGCAGACCATGGGCTGACTCTGGGAGCCAGGCCTTTTGCCTAACCTGAGGAAACCCAGCCAGCTACTATAGCTAACAATGACTAAAGGAACTGATCTTTGGTTTATTGAATTTTCAAAACTCCAGGGGATAATATCTAGATGACCACGACGAACTAGGGTCTTGCTCTTACTCAAATAGAAATTATATATGAAAAAAGACGGGCAGGAGAGCTGGTCCTGAATTCTCAGAAACAATTTTGCTGACAAAGGATTTGCTTTGCCTTCTGGTTTCAGGGGTTTGTGCTCATCCATGGGAAGAGCATGATGAAAGACAGCAGCTAGAATCACGGTAGCTGGGGAGGAGAGGGGTGAAGAGAGGCAGAGAAGGGGGAGGGGGAAGGAGGAGGAGAGAAGGGGAGGAGAAAAGAGAAGGGGAAGAGAAAGGGGAAGAGGTAGTATAGATGGGGAGAGGGAGGGGAATGAGGGGGGAGGGGAGGAGGGAGGGAGAGAGGGAGAACAAGCCCCTGTTCACAGATTTCTCCCATCCTTTCTTTTCTTCTAACGGAGACCCCACCCTGGCCTATGAGATACTCCTGTCCACATCAAGTGTAGGTCTTCCTACTCCATTAAAGCTCTCTGGAAACGCCCTCGTAGACGCGCCTTTCTAGTATCCAAGGTTTTTTTTTAACATGATAAAAAACATATCTCTATAGAAATCAACAAAATAAGTTAGTTCAAGAAGAATGAAAGACAGGGTTTGAGAGGTTTCAATGCCAACAATCATGTCTAGAAAAACTGTCGCCTCATGCACACCTGCCGCCTGGCCTCTGCAGGACTTTGAGTCGGGACCTGGCTCCCTCTGACCTGGGGCAGCCTCCAACCCCCAGCCTCCCCCCTCTCCTTGCCCAAGCTCCCTGCAGCCAGAACAGGGCTCCTGTGGCCCCTCCATTCACAGAGCCGGCCAGCTCACATTTTCCAAATGACATCATCCCTGCGGGAGCCAAGTCTCTATTTGAAGCCATTTTCTTTGGTTCTTTGTTTTTCTTCTTCTTAGACCCAGGAAGCGATGTTTGCTTCCCACCATGTTAGCACCAAGCTGCCCCTTTCTGATGAGAGACGCGCGCGCTGCCTTAATTGCGTGGTTGCTATTGAAACACTGAGTGAGAGACAAAGCCCTTCATTTGGGAGGAAAATTAATTGTACACAAACAAGAACACATTTCATCGGGAATTAGATTCTTCAACACTCCCCTGGCGGAGAACTTTATGGCTGCTTCCTTTCTGTCTGACAGTCAGCTTTCTCCCCTTCTTCTCTGGAAGACTTTCTTGGCAAACCAGGAGTGGCAGTTCCCCCATGGTCCCTTTACAGCCCCTTCCCTTACACTGACTGAGGCTGCCATTGCTCCAGTCCACCTCGAGCTGTGACCCTGTCAGCAGACAGTCCCTTCTTCTCAGCCTCTGAGGAGTGACAGCCCCTCAGTCCCCGGGGCCTCTGCTCCTCCCCAGCCCCCAGATTCAAAGGTAAAGGAGAGATTAAGCGTGGTGAATCACAGGACGGGAGGTAACCTGGAGAAAGCGCTCGCCTCCACTGCCACTGCGAGATTTATTGCTGAGCGCCACGAGTAATGAAACCATCCATCTCCCACTGGCTGGAAAAGGAATCTAGCACAAGTCTGCAAAGGGCAGAGAGAAAATCGGACTTGTTAGAGTGGTGGCTAGGATGCTCTGTGATCTCACCACCCTGGGACTGCCCTGGGACTGCCCTGGGACTGCCCTGCAGAGTGGACATCCCTGACCTCTAGGATCTGCTAGAAGAACAAAGGGAGTCCCTGACATCCCAACCTGCTACCTGCAGAGACCCCTGGACTCTGGCCTCCAGCACATGGTGTGTGGGGGGGGTTCAGCTCCAGCTCCCCAGGGACACCCCCACTTACCTGTCACTCATCCCACTGTCCTCACATCTTGAAGACATCTCGGGAAACTCTCTCTAGAAATCACCAATAAGGCATGAAAACTCACCTGAAGATGACCAGGACCTAAAGCACCCTTCCAGAACTTTCCATCGTGGCTGGCAGCATCTCTCCTCACAGCTCCCATTCAGAAGAGCCTGGGAATTATAGGTTTCAGGTTTGGGCAGCCCAGGAAGCAGCAGAAATGAAATGCAGCCCCTCTGCCCACACACACTACCCTACAGTTCTGGGTAGACCCAGCTCATGAGCACACCACAGATCTCAGCCCCTGGTGTGTTCACATCGCTTGGCACCAGCACCTCTTCCATACTGCACTGAAATCCCACACTTCAGCAAAGTTCAAGGATGACAGCCATCCTTGTAGTCTGTCCCATAGACAATGGAATGGTGGCATCATAGGCCCCTGCAGATCCAGACTCTGCCCTCCTCAACCCTGCTTTGGGCCCTGACATTTTGATCTCAGTCGTGACCTCACAGGCTTCCTAGCCTCTTGCCTGCCTTCCCCAGGGAATCTGATTAAGGTTTGGGACGACACCCTGCTGTGGGATGAGGCTGGGATGTCAGTCTCCTGTCCTGTTGGTCCGCAGCTTTCAGAGCGGCTGCATCACCTCTGCCTGTTAAGTGTCCCCTCCGCTCAGGTTTTAGGAATGCCGTAGTGTCCTTGCCCCTCTGGCCACAGCACAGCTCCCAGGCACAGTTGACTCCTGTGATCCTGTCCTTCCTCCACTCATTGTCCCTTCGTTAAACTCTCTCCAGCCCTTCTTCCTGGCTAAGGTGCATGTTCCCTGCCATTTCTTCTGCCTGGTACACCAGACTGTGTTGATCTTCTTGCCCATGGCTTCCCTTTCCAGCTTTTTGTTGCCTACAGAAACCAGAGTCCGAATCTATATCATGGAAAATTCCAGAAAGAACTTGGTATCACTATAAGTGGTGTGAGGAAGCTGCATCCTATCCCTTGCTTAGGGTGTAGTTCGCCCTCTGTGCAGTGTATCCACTCGGTATACACTATCCTCCCCATGGAACCTGGTAGCCGTATGAATTATCAGATCCATCAACTGTCATGGTAACTACAACAGCTAATATCGATTAGAAGTTTGACAGGATTTAAAGCTGCCATGGGAACACACCTCCAGGGATGCCCAGAAGGACATTTTCAGAAATATTTCATTAAGGAGCAAAGGCCCACCCTGAATATGGGCTGAAATCCCAAACTGAACAGAGGAAGAAATCGGGCTGAGCCCCGACATTCACCCCTCTCTGCTTCCCAACAGTGTGTCAATGGGCCCCGCTGCTGCGGGGCCCTGCAGCTATGACACCCCCACTATGATGGACTGAACCCCCACTGTGATGGACTGAAGCCCAGAACTGGGAGCCAAGGTAGACACTTTCTTTAGACACTTTTGCTGAAGAGCTTGTCACAATGGTGGGAAAAGTACCTAACACAGTACCTCAGTGCTTAGGTTTCACGGGACCCTTGCTCTGCCTACTAACAACCCCACAATGATACACTGTCATAATTATTCATTATTGCAGGTCAGATCTGTGAAACAGACTTTTCTGTAGGTTGTCTGTGTGGGCAAAGGCATAGCATATTTAGGATTTGGCCTTAGAACCCATTAGAGATCCTGAAAAATGATCTACGGATGAGGGGAGCTGTATGTTTTTCTCCTCTTGACAACAGGCGTTACCGCCAGAGATGCCAGAGAATTTCATCAACTCCAAGTGCCATTGGCTACGACAAAGCCTCTCTAATTGCAACTGGAAACCTCCCCCTCTTTGGTCACAGATCTGAGCACATAGCCAGTGAGAACCCACGCATGTGTGGAGTCCTGCCAGCCTATGACTGTGCTGGCGGGTGTCTCCTCTTACACTGACTACACACGTGAACTTTGCACAGAGCTCATGCCATAGGACAGGAGCCAACGGTGCCTGAAGCAACTCTGCCCAGATCTGAGGCCACTCTGTGTTACAGATTGTGCTGTTTAACGTACAAAGCTTTGCTCTTACAGTAACATAATCGCTTAATTACCAAAAACCAAGGACTTTGATATTTTCCTACTAGCATTCCTCAGTATATAAGTATCAAATTAGTATATCTTAGGATTGGATTGTGGTAAACAGACAGGCATATCCATCTCCCTGGTATGTAAATTTCCCCACATCTTTATCAAATGAAGAAAACCACATGGATATCAAAGAATTGCCCTAAAATTAATTTCCTTATTATGTTATTAGAAGTAAAGGTTTTATCTGGGTTCCTATGAAAATACACATAAAAATTTGTGTACACATGGAAATCTCTGAAGAAGCCCCCAGCCTTAAGATCGGCTTCTCACCCATGCAAAGAACCGCACCGACATGGGCTCCAGCACATCACCATGGAGATACTTCAGATATTAGACTATGAAAACAAATTGTGGTCTGTTCTGAATCGTCTTTCTAAATCAACAGGCAATGTTATGAAAGTGTTCTCTGTGCCCACCCTGCCCCCGTCAGCTCCCTCCATAGCCTAGATTCTATTCTTCCCTGTTACTTCTAGACACTTGAAGAGCAAGAAGGGGTGACCTGCTGACCTGCAGACCTCCAGCCTCCATCAGCACTCCTGTTTATTGGGGTACATACACCGCCTTCCAAGCAAATCCACTCTCTCCCCAGCCTGAGCCCTAGGCAGGATGGAAGAGTTCTGCCCAATGTGTAATCCTCCTGTCTCTGCAGCCTGGGCCTGCCGCAGCCCAGTGTCCCAGCCAGGTGGCGTTCCTGCAGGGCCAAGAACTCAGGAAAACAGGTGAGGTGAACATCAGCATGTATGGATCTGGGATGAAGCCCAGGTGGCATGTGCTAGCCTAGCACACCTGAAGCCCTGGATTCAGTTCCCAGCACATGTAAACTGGACCTTATGGCACATGCCTACCATCTCAACACTCAAGAAGTGGAAGCAGGAGGTTCAAAAGTTCAAGGTCATCCTTGGTAGTTTGAAACTGCTCTGGGCTTTATGAGACCCTATTAGGCAGAAAGGATAGGAAAACCTGATGCTGGTGAGGGCCGCCCTTGCCATGACCTACTGGTGTGGAAATGTTTAGTTTCTTCCAGCTTGCTGCAAAAGGATTTTAACCCCCCTTCCTGGCATTCTATTTACAGGGAAGCTGAAGGTCTGGAGTAATCCTCATCTCCTGTCACACTTCATCGAGAGCCGGCACTCAAGAGATAACTTCCTCTCTTCCACAGTCACCTCGGTGAATTGAATGGCTGGCTCCATTTCGCCAGCTGTGCAGGAGTCGCCAGTCCTGCCAGCTCCCTGGGCCCCTTGGAAAACTCCAGTACCTGCTTCCAGAGAGCACGGTGACCATTGTCTCTTCTCGGTAGAAAATACAATCCTGGGTAAAAATAAAAGTTTTTCATTAGAATAGGAAAAAATAGGAAATGCCGACCAAGAGGAACAGACAGAATGGGAGCCAGGGCTGGGGATGGGGACTGGGAGTAGCTGATGGGGATTATGGGAATGAGTTTAGAGTACAGGCGAAGATAAGGAAGTCTAAATCTTCCAGCAGAATGAAGATGGAGCCAGAGGCACGCCACACATTTTTTTTTTAAAGAATGTAAGGAGTAAGATCATTAAACCAGTCACCAGGGCTTCCCATAGATAGTGGCAGTCATTTAATGAGAGGCCCAGTGTCGCACAAATCTAAATTAATTCTTTGCTTGGCTGTTCCCGGGAAAGGATGAGGAAATGTTTGCCAAAGTAAAAGAGAACCAAAATATTTTTTTTTTACAGAAGCAAAGCGTGTGTGCGCGCATGTGTGTGTGTGAGTGTGTGTGAGTGTGTGTGTGTGTATGTGTGTGTGTGAGTGTGTGTGAGTGTGTGTGTGCATGTGTGTGTGCGTGTGAGTGTGTGTGTGAGCGTGTGTGTGTGAGTGTGTGTGTGTGCGTGTGAGTATGTGTGTGTGTGTGTAGTATAAGCAGAACCTGAGAGAGTGCAGAGGAGTCATGGAGTGGGAGGAAGGGAAGACCGCTAAGGAAAGTTGACATGATCCACTGCTGTTTGTGGAGCTTGGATGGACTCTCGTGTAACTCAGGCTGGCCTCCAACTCCCTACGCTCCTGGATGGCACTGAACTCCTGGTCCTCCTGCCTCTGCCTCTGCAGTGCTGCGGTTACAGGTGTGTGCTAACTCACCCAGTTTGCTCTGGGAGCTGAGGCTTCTTGCATGCCAGGCAGGCCCCCTGCCCACTGAGCTACATTCCCAGCTGTGAGCCACTTCTTGACATCCTGTGCAGCTTCTCTGACAGACACTTTGTAGCCTCTGCAGCCAGCCTGAGGGTCCTGCTCACTCTCCATAGTCCTTCCTGCACCCCTGCTGGCAGTATGCCCCCCACCACGGATCCACAGTACAGTGTTTTTCCCACACCCCTCCCTGCTTGCTTTTCCCCTCTAAAGCTGAAATACCCGCTGGCTGAGGTGGGACCACAGGATGAACTGCGCTTGTACACTCTCCACTGATCCTTCCCTGCTTCTTTCAATGACATCTAAGAAAACATGCTAATTTAGTGCTAATATGGCTTTAGCAGCTCCTACGCCTAGTAGATCATCACTGTGAACAAAGAAAAGAGCAGGCTGGGCTGGAGGCGGGGTGCAGCCCTGTGTGCAGGCTCATTGGTTCTCAACATGTGGATTAGACCCCTTTGCAGTGGAATGACCCTTTCCCAGGGGTCACCTAAGGCCATCCCATATAGCAAATATTGACATTACTATTCATAACAGTGGCAAAATTACAGTTATAAAGTAGCAATGAGAATAATTTTAGGGTTGAGATCACCACAACACGAGGAACTGTATCAAAAGGCATTGGGAAAGTTGAGAACCACTGCTTTCAGATGACCTTCCTTCACAGCAGGAGATGGGGCTGTCTCCTCCCCTCCCACCTTCCCACATCCCCACCCCCTTCACCTTCCCACTCTCACATCCCCACTCCAGCTTGCTCTGAGAACAGGTTTCCTTTTGAATGAAAGTGGCTTGGTGTATGTTTATTTAAAGTAAATCAGGAGTATCGCTGTCAGCTTCCGCTGTCACCCTGATGGGAACCTAGAGCCACCTGGGAAGAGGGAACCTCAACTGAAAAATCACCCAGATCAGACCGACCTGTGAGTCATTTTCTTAACTGTTCATTGATGTAGGAGGACCCAGCCCGCTGTGGGCGGTGCCATCCCTAGGCAGTGGGGAGGGGGAGCTATATAAGAAGGGTAACTTAGTAAGTCAGTCAGTAGTGTTCCACCATGATCTCTGCTTCAATTCCTGCCTCCAGGTTCCTGCCCTGCTTGAGTTCCTATCCTGACTTCCCTCAGTGACAGTCTGTTACCTCAGCGTGTAAGATGAAGTCAACCCTTTCCTCCCCAAGTTGCTTTCAGTAACGGTGTTTATCACAACAGTAGAATCATCAGGGTTAGCAGTGGAGGGGAGCAGGGCCCAGTCATCTCACTGACCACCAAGTCTTGTCTCCTTGATGGAACTTCAGCAGCCTTGGCTGTAAAATGGGAAGAAACACTCATCACAAACCCCAGGAGCATAATGAGGTGGAGGTCTGGAAGGCTCAGGTCTGGTCACAGCCCAGAGCCACCAGCCAGAAAGCTGTCTCAGGAAGGTGGCAATTCAAATAGAAACCTCACCTTTAAAACCAGATGCAGGCTGCTCAGAGAACGTGGACCTTTGTAGCCCAGAAGGAAGGAAAAAAATTACCTCAAGAAGCCACTGAGCTTAGAACATGTGGCCCAAAATTGAAATAAACCCAGAAGTCATGGCTACCCTGAGGGTTGGGTTGAGAAGGTAAAGTCTGAAAGATACAGGGTGAAGGATAAGGTTGCTAAGCAACACATCCTGATACTAGAGTTAGCAGAAATGACCTGGGAACCAGGGCTTCTGTAAAATCTCACTCCCATGCTGCTTCAAGGTCACCAGAACGCAGACCCACCACAGCCACCTTGGGAGAACAATCTAGGAAAGCAGATACATCTTTGCCCACTGGGAGGACAGACTCAGTATGTCCTGCAGACCAGCCCCCAACTTACTGGATCTTGGGTCCTTTTATGGCAGAACTGTGTGGGGCCTGAATGGTTGTACTGTAAGAACACCAGGCACGACCGAATGACTCTGGTCTCCAGCCATGGATAAACAGACAGGGGATGTTCCCTGCATCCTATGAGTTAGATTCTAGCCAATGACTGACCTCCCCACCATCAGCTGCATGAACCTTGCCAAATTGAAACCTCTATTTCTTAGCTGTTCCCACTGATTGAATGTAACACAAAGCAAGACACAGTTGCGTGGAATCTCGACATGGAGTAAATATTTACCTTGTGTAAAACAGAGTTCTGGGATCTCAAGACATGAACACAAAATCCAAAGTACTTAGAAGGCAAAAAGTTTACCTCCCAGGAGGGTTTTCTAGCTCCAGGGCATCAAGCAAGCAAGCATCCTAACAAAAGAGTCCCGTGCCTCTCTCTGAGTGGTCAAGATCTCAGCTTCCATTCTCACATGATTGGCTAATGCAGAGAGGAGAGGTTTCTAGGGAGAGTTGAACCGAGCATATATTTTGATTTCACAAAGTGCTGACCATGGAGGAATTTGAATTTCTGCCCAGTGGCTTCTTTACAGTTTCTAGGGAGTTGTGTCTTATTTAACCCTTCGATAGAAAAGATAGCATGCTTTGTTACATTTCCCACATTTTAAAATACGCTCCCCTGTAGCCACTGACTTCTACCTGAACCCTGTATGAAACAGCCCTTTGCTGGAACTTTTTAGTTCTTGGGCCAAATCTCCCTTTTCAGACTTGAGTTTTTCTGCAGTTTAGCGAAAGAAAGAGTCCGAAGTTATAAGACCAGCTGAGGCAAACCAGTTACCTCCCAATTCAACAGCTAAGAAAGCTGAGGGTCTTTCCAAGTTATCAGCCTGCCATCCCTTTCCAGCCAATGAACACAATAAAGGGTCAATGCTCATACCTGATTGGACCACGAGGCATTCGGGGGAAATGTAGTCTCTATTCCAGGCTACTGAGCCATCACACTGGGGAAAGAGGCAGCCCCCGAGGAGAGCCCAGGCCCTGGGGCAGCATGAGGATCAGCAAGTAGGGGGTGACCTGTGCTCTATGATGGATGGGTGGTCACAGTTCAAACAAAATGGAGGGGCTTCACAAAATGGTCTGACCCTGGCTAACAGCCTGTAAGCCCCATAACAGTGAGACAGCGCATGCTGACTACACTGGCCTGCCAAGGTCCTCCATGGCAGGTCTAGCGTTTGTAGACAGACATGTGAAGGGGGTTAAGGCCACACCCAAGGCAGCCATGGAGTCAACATCCTGGAACGCAAGGGAACCTGGGGTCTTCCTCTGTCATCCTGGAGCCTCCTACCCGGGTAATACTGCTGAGCTGAAGGTCCTGGGAAGCCGTGCAGAGTAACGAGTCTCCAGCCTCGGCAGGAAGTGCTGACCTAGTCTGCCCTGCTGTCTACCACCTGCTAAAAATACACCTCGCCTCCATACAGGTGCAACCCATCAGGAGGCCGGGCTGTTTTTAGCACTGGGGAAGCAGGAGACAGCTGACTTCTAGATTCATAACATCTCTGGCTGCATGGGAATTTGTTTCCAGGCCGGCCAATGCATGGACCATGTCCGCTTCCCCAAAGCTCCTCCCCTCAGTCTTCTGTCTCAGGACACAGTAACCTCCAATGATGTCTCAGGATACAGGCATTCTGCCATTGGTCACTAGACTATAACACTCGTGACCTTTAACCCACCCTAAAGCCCCATGAGCTGGTCGGTCCTTACTGTCCTCATTTCTCCTTGCACACTCATTCACACACTCCAGCAGAATGGTGTGTTACAATCTGCTTACAGTATTCTGAGCGTTCATTGGCCCATGGCTCTAAACACACATTCTCTCCCCCTCACACACACACACACACACACACACACACACTGAAAACCATGTCCAAAGGCCCACAGACCGTATGTGTATTACATCAATAGCCCCACCTCTTAGTACACAGACGTGTGTGTGGAGCTTAGAGAAGGACCCTTGGGAGTCAGCTGTCTCCTTCCACCACGTGGGTCCCGAGGATTGAATTCAGGTCACCAAGCTTGAGGACAGGCGCCTTTAACCACCGAGTCACCTTGCTGGCCCAGTGGAGATAGTTACTATCTTGATTGCCATGGTCATGGTTTTAGGACTGCACATGCATGAAACAACTTATCAAATTAGGGCCAGTGGGATGGCTCAGTGGGTAAAGGTGCTTGCTGCCAAGCGTAACAACCTGGGTTTAAAACACTGGATCCCACTCGGTGGAGGGAGAGAACCAACTTCTATCAGTTGCCCTCTGTGGTGGTTTGAATATGCTTGGCCCAGGGAGGGGTGCTATGAGGAGGTGTGGCCTTGTTGAAGTAGGTGTGGCCTTGCTGGAGGAAGTGTGTCACTTTGGGGGTGGGCTTTAAGACCCTCCTCCTAGCTGCCTGGAAGCCAGTCTGCTCCTAGCCTCCTTTGGATGAAGACGTAGAACTCTCAGCTCCTCCTCCTGCACCATGCCTGCTAGGACGCTGCTTCCTGCCATGATGATAATGGACTGACCCTTTGAGCCTGTAAGCCAGCCCCAATTATAGGAGTTGCCTTGGTCATAGTGTCTGTTCACAGCAATGGAAGCCCTCACTAAGACACCCTCTGGCTTCCACACGCACACTGTAGCTTGTACTATTGGCTTCTGCACAATAAATAAATGAATCAGTAAGTAAGTAAGTAAGTAAATAAATATGTTTTTAAAAACGTACCAAACTATATGTTTTGAATGCTCATGGCCTGTCAATTTTAGAACCATGAAGGCAGAGCAGAAAAGCCACCTGCTACACAATAGAAACAACGTTTCCGTATTCCACGCCGACTGCCGCGTAGGTGGCTCACACTAGGAAACGAAACTGTCTTTTCTTAGCGTAAGGTATAAGTAAGAAAAAGGAAAGAGATGACTATATATGAACAGAACCAGGTTTGGGCTCTTCCTGATGTAGCTTTCCATTAGTCAGGATGACACCAAAGAAATGTCCTAACTTGAGGAGGTATGGAGGCCCTGGGCTTCTTACCCAGCTATGCCCTCCTCTCCTTTCTCCTTCTGAGCCTTTTACCCAGTCGGGGACCCCAGCCCATGAGACAGTGCCTCCCACCAAACACAGTCAGGATGGGTCTTCCTACCTCCACAGAATCTCTCTGGAAATTTCCTCACAGATTTACACAGAGCTGTGTCTCCTAAGTGAGTCCAAAACCAGTTGGATTGATATTGAAGATTAACCCTTACAGGTCTACCTGTCATCAGCACGACAGCAAAGCCCACGGCCTTTAAGCCTTGTTATCCCACTCCTGGTCCTCAGCGGCTCATGGCCATCTCATGGTGCAACATGCATTTAGGTCATCTGTAAAAATCCCCAGGATCTTAACCGTTCTGACATCATTCAAAAGTCTTAACAGGGAGGGAGTGTACACTCTAAGAGCAAGTTGTCTCACCACAGAACAATGACATTGTACAAGTGGGGGAACAGACAGAAGGGAAGAATGAAAGGACAGCAATGAAAGGTGGGACAGAGCAAGGCAGTAGCCAGCAGGCCAACCCTGCAGCTCCCCTGGGCCTGCTATGGCCTCACTGGGCTCCCCTAGGGAACCCCTGTCCTGCATTCTGCAACACAAGTAAGCTCCCTCTGGCTCCACTGTGCCTGCTGCTTTCTGTCAGCAGCCAGCCACAGTCCCAAGCTCTCCAGTATCCTGGGTCCTCCACGATTCCTTATGCTTCACCCCCACAGGCTTCAAAAACAGCCCCCCGGGGTCTCCTTGTAGGGACTATGCTGCCACAGGTCACCCACCCTCAGCCCCTATAACCAGATACCTTTTCCATTCTACATGCCCATAAGACTAGCCACACACAGACAACACTACTGAGTTCTAATGCCTGTTCAAGGTGTAATCTGTCTACCTTCTACTATGTTGTTATATTCTTTATGAAACCTGGCAATCAAATCTAGGAAATCGCTTCCTCATGGGGTCATTTCCTTCAGGAGAAGCATGGACATATCCTCCAGGGCTGTCTTACTTAGGGTTTACTGCTGTGAGCAGACACCATGACCAAGGCAACTCTTAAAAGGACAACATTTAATTGGGGCTGGCTTACAGGTTCTGAAGTTCAGTCCAGTATCAAGGCAGGAACATGACAGCATCCAGGCGGGCATGGTGCAGGAGGAGCTGAGAGTTCTACATCTTCATCTGAAGGCTGCTACTGGAAGACTGACTTCCAGGCAGCAAGGATGAGAGTCTTAAAGTCCGTGCCGGCCCACAGTGACACACCTACTCCAACAAGGCCGCACCTCCTAATAGTGCCGATCCCTGGGCCAAGCATGTTCAAACTAAGCTGACAATTTCAGCTTAGTTCCTGCCTTTTCAAAAAAAAAAATTTGAATTTTCACAAACCAGAGCCTCCAGCAGGCTGGTTCTTTCCTCTTGTCCCACGGAAGGGGGAGGGGGGTCTCTTTATTGCCGTCAGTCTCTTTAATAGTTAAGGATACTTTTTGCTAACCCCCCTGGTGAACATCTGCAAACTCGACCTCCATCCCTCACCTGTATGCTCACTTCCCTCATGTCTGTCTCATCCTCTCACTATGGAGCTGACAAAGAGCAGAGCGGAGTCACCAGTCACCGCCCAGAAGTTGCACTGGTGTGAAATGCCCTCCCCTCCCCCCACTGCTCCTTAGGAATTCAGCTCCACCCAAGTTTTCAGGAAAGAAGGCAGCCATTGTTCACCACAGGATAGCACTCATGGTAGTCTGTGGTCTGTGGGGTCCTTGCTCCTCTCGGAGGCCTCGTGAGCGTGGTCTTTGCTGCCCTCCTTCCTCTCAACGATACTCGTTTCCTCACCCCCACCAGAATGGTCTATCACGTTCTGCGTAGACATTCTGAAGATAGTCCATGACTCTAAACTCTTCCACATTCCTCCTAAAAACCAGCCCCAGAGGCCCCAAATCCACAGGATCATGTTTATCACAGCAACAACCCCATTCTTGGTTGTCACGCACTCAGTCTGGTGCTGAGGAGGGTGGCCCTAGGTATGTCCCACGTCCACATGTGCCTCAGAAGTCTACAGAAGGGTCCCCCATGTGGATAATATGTGCCTTTCTTTCATGCCCTATACACCCAGACCTTTCCCGGACCAACAGCTTCTAATGATAGGACCCTAGTGTCCATTTTAGTCTCATCTTTGCCTCAAGCACTTGTGCCAGGGTCCCGGGTTACATCTGTCTCAGTATCAGACCTGAACTCAGTAGTTCCCAGCCAAGAATGACTATATCCTTTGGGGACATTTGGTAATGTGTAGAGAAACTTTTCCTCACTCTAGACTCATGGTTCTTGAGCAAAGAGTAGCTCTGTCCCCAGTGCCTAAGAACTGTAGTTGATCCTCTGAAGTGGTCCCGGGTAGCCAGATGTAACTTGCCTTAACTTCAGCCTGGTCTACAGAATGAGTTCCGGGACAGCTTGAGCTATACAGTGAGATCCTGACTTGAAAACAAACAAACTAACTAATTAACTAAGCAAGCAAACAAAAAGATGAAGGACCTAAGACCCAGAGGAGCAGCAGAGCCCAGAGTGCTTCCACACTGCTCCTGTGCCGTCACTAGGGCTCAGCTTCCATGGGGCTCCATTTAGTATCTTGTCTGTTTATTTGAGGATAACCTCAAACTCTGTAGCCAAAGATGGCTTTGAAATTCTGATTCTCCTGCTTCTACCTCTCCAGTCCTGGGATCGCAGGCTTGCACCCCCACGCCCAGTTCTTGGGGTGCTAGGGAATCAATCAGGGTCACATAGGCTTGGCAATCACTTTGTCCCGAGAGCTCTGGGTGGGCTCACATTGTGACTCAATGGACCCCAATTCTCCCCAGAGAAAATGTCCTAGCTCTAAAGATTGGCAGCTCTGCCCCATCCAAAGAGAGACAAAGCTTGTACCCACTCGGTGCCACATGCCTGTCTGTGCCACCACGTGCTGGGCCTCGCCTCTCATGTGTACAAGTGAGAAGGCTGGGCTAAGATCCTCCGTTCTGAGGTGGCAGTGGCCCCTCACCGTCTCAGCTCAGGATGCTAAACACCTCAGCCCTGGGGTTGACCAGTAGGCCTGTCTGTTGTTTCCGCTCCTCCCATCCTTATCCTTTATTCCCCAGCACGCTTTTCTGGGCACGGCACTCTGGTGTAAATCATTCTGTACAATTATTTGTAATTAAGGGAGAAAATGTGTTTTGGGGCCTCAAGATTAGCTATGTTTTGTTGAAATAAATCCGTACCAGTACACTGGCCCAGGAGGCAACACAAAACACAATTAACTTTCTTCTAACTTAACAGGGGTTTATGTAGCTGTTTTCATAATCTTAATATCTCAAGACATATAAACAATTTTTTTCCCTAATGTAATTGTGTCCCACCAACAAGACAGCTTGGGTTTAAACGAAGGCTCCGGCAGTGTTGGCTGCAAGGCTGTGCTATGCAGAGGATCCTGGAATCCTGCTGTCTAGCCTGTGGATAACCACCCCACACAGGCGCCTCCCACCACACCCCCCACTACACCCACGAGGGTAGCTGCAGCAACTGAAGCTAGCCTTGAGAGATACCTGCACCCCAACTTGGCAACCCTGGGCTTCAGAGCGTCCTGACTCCTTGCAGACCGCCCTCATTATTTTCCTTGCCTTTAATGCGTCTCCTTCCCACAGCAATTTGATAGAAACACATTCAAAGCTTGACTTTTACAGCCTCATAAAATCACATCTGCCTCAAGCCCAGCCAGGAAGTGGTCAGGCCAAAACCACTCAGATGAGAAAACGTGGAGAAAAGCTATCAGCGAGCCTCTCGGTGCACAGCTACTGAGAAGAGTACGGAAGAAAGAGAGCAGCTTGTGTGTGTCAAAAGAAAGGTTCCTGTGAGCAAGCATGCACCGTGGGGGGTAGGAGGGGCTTGGGACAGCCTGAGGAGTGCAAGAGGCTCATTGTCCAGCCACAGACAGTCACAGTGCGAAAAGCATGTCACAGGGCATGCAGGACCTGAGACGAGAAAGGCTGTCTAGATGGTGTCATCAGAAGCAGCAGGGCCTGGAGATGAGATGGTCCTAGAGACTGCTGAGCATCAACACCGCCACCAGACCCAAGGAAAGTGACTTCCTAAGCTGAGCACAGCTGAGGACTCTCTTGTCTCCATCAGACACTGAGACTCCAAATGGGGCCACCAGTCCCCAGGTGCCTCGTGCTCTGGTTTCATTTCTGTTCCTGTGATTAAAACACACACACACACACACACACACACACACACACACACACACACACACATACACACACACACACACTCTCTAATAAAAAGCAAATTAAGGGAGAGAGAGGCTTATTTCAACTTAAAATTCCAGGCTACAGGCCACCATTGTAGGAAAGCCAAGTAATGAACATCCAGCTGGTCACATCACAGTCACAATCGAGAGGAGAGAGAATGAATGCGTACATGCTAGCTTGCTTGAGCTCAGTTCGAATTCTCCATTCATCCACAGTTCAGGACCCATGCCTAGGGAATGGCACCACCCACTGTAGGCTCGGTCTTCACACATTAATTAGTTTAATTAAAATATTCGTCCATAGGCCAACCCAATATAGACAATATCCCCGCTGAGACTTTCTCCAGGGTATTCAAGTTGTATTGACAAGCTGACAATTAGAGTTAACCATCTTATCTGGGAACATGATGCCCAAGGGGCTTGCTGGGAATTATGGGAAAACATAGCCAAAAGGCATTCTGCAGATTCCCAGGTCCCTCAAGGGTGATATGCAGGCCTTCATACACACACACACATGCACACACTCGCGCACACATACAATCACACAAGTGCACTGGCGCTCTCAGGCTAGATCTGCCCCTCCTCCCCAGGGAACCATTGGAACAAATGTTGCTGTCACCACATTTGGCCTTCCAACAGCAAGAAGCAAGAGGAAGTCACATGACCAAGTGACAGCAGCCCAACCCTTCTTCACTTGTGAACACAACTGGCTGTGGCCCCATGAGATGGACTGTGTTTTGTTCATGGGGACAGAAGAATGGTCTAGAATCTTGTTTGCAGGGTTCAGTTTGGGGAAGCAGGGCTTCATACAGTTAAGGCCTGAAGGAGTATACCATATGGTAACAGATTCGTTTTCAAATCCTTTTTTCTCCTTAAACATACATAAACCAAAGCTTCCTGGAATTAGAAAAGAAAAAATGAATTTCAGATCAACAAAAAAAAATAAAAATTTTATGTAAATATGTACCAAATATTGCTTGGGACAGAGTTATACTAGAATAAATTAATTTGTTATTTATCTGAAATTCAAATTTAACTGAGGATCTTGAATTTAAATTTATCTATCAACTCTATACACACATGCACATGCAAACACAGACATGTGCACATACATGCACATACATACACATTCCTGCCCACTAGCACATACACACATGCACACACACGCACAGACACAGACACTTGCACACACACACCCATACACACACACTTGTACACACACACTTGTGCCTACACACATTTTTCTCTGGATGAAATCTTACCTAGGAGAAAGAAAAGGGCAGAAAAAGCCCCCAACCTTTTGGCCCCGGGGCCCCTCTATTGACTCTGGAGGTGAAATTAGAAATCATCACTGGTGTCGTGGAGTGAGGGTCTCTATCCCTTTGTGTGAGACACAGTCATGGTTGCTCTAGCCTAGCCCTTCACCTGTTCCAAATCCACCACGCAGTCCGTGACCTTGGACACCTCTCTTTTGCTGTTGGTTGGTTCTCTCCCACAGTTCAGCACATGTTTGAGTCTGGGTTTTGGCTTTCTGTCTGTCAGGATAGCCACCCTCCCCTCCCCCCCCTTTCCATCTGTCCTCCACATTTTCTCCATGGTGTGCCCTCGATGGTGTACTCCCATGGGCTGCTCTAGAGCTCAGTCTCGAGGGTGACAGGACACAGGAGACATGGGCTTTCCACAGACAACACCTGTTATTCTCCCCTGAAATCATTCACCTTGCAGACTGGTGAAGGTGATCTTCCAGGAGTCCAGCTCCCTCCCCCTGGAGCTGTGGGGATAAATAAACTAAATCAAAGCCTTTCGGTGACAGTAGAAAGAGGGGGAACACAGAGGGAGCTCCTGGCAATCTGGCAGCACCAAGGAGGAGAGAGCCAATCACCAGAGCTGTCCTGGCATGGAATTTAGTGCTGTGAGGGATGGGCAAGGTTGGGGGGGGGTGGCATGCTGGATATCTGCAAGTGAGGAGTCCTCCCACCCTCCCCTGGCCAGCCTTGTATTTCCTCCCTGGTGCGGGATGTGGGCATGAGGTTGATACTTGAACAAATTTTGTTTCTTTTGTTTTCTCACAGTAACTTAAGGCTTCAGCAATGCTAACAACACTTTCGTTTCTAAACTCACCCGCTGAGTGATGTGTTCACTATAAAAACTCTGAGTGGGTGGGCAGCCCCAGCCAGTGTGACGACACAAGTGTGTCCGGGCCCAGACTGTGACTCAGAGCCTGCGATCCAGGTGGCCCTGTTCGTGCCCTGCACGGGCAGCAGGTATGGGAGCACCATACATGGGGAGCACTCTCCTCCCATCTGGGATGGGTTCCCCTCTGCTGGTCTGGAACTGGTGAGAAGCTGAGACTTCCTCAGGAGCTGGCTGCCTCCAGTCTCCTGGCCAAGGCTGGATGAGGACATTGGTGGCCCTGTGCAGTGACAGTGTCACTCACTCTTAGAGCATCACTTTGGAAAGCAGAGAGTCCCCTCCCCCCAGGAAACCACCATGTGTTAGATTTATTCTTTGTGCTTTGGATGTTCCATGGCCACCCAGGTCACACAGCTGGGTGCCAAGGTGACCCCAGCCCATAGCATGTGGCAGTGGGAAGGTTTTGTCATGGCCAGAACTGGGTCTGGTTTTCTCTGAACACCTCCAAGCTGATGTTGGAGAAAACAAGTTTTGTTACTGAGTAACAAGGGGCTCCCTCTTTGAAGTTCTTAGTGTCCTTGATAAAAGAAAGCTTACCAGTGTGTTAGGTGGGTAAGCAACATTCCTCCCTGGTTTCTGCTTGAGTTCCTGATCTAACCTCCTTCAATGATGGCTGCATGAACCATAGTAAGCCCCTTTCCTCCTCTAAGTTGCTTTTGGTTGGAATGTTTCATCATAGCAATGGAAAATAAACTTGAATAGTCAACCTTTGGGTAAAGTTGCTTCCGAGACTCAAAAAGACTCAAAGGAGATGGTCATAGCTTTCAAGGAGTTCAAATTAACACATGCACACCCCAGATGAAGCCAACCTAAACTGTTTTCCATGATTTACAAAAACCCCATGCAAGGGAAGGACAAATGTCCCCATTTGGCAGATGAGAAAACTGAGGCTCCCAGAAGGGGAAAAAAAAAACAAGCAGAGCCCGTCTTTATCACCTGCCTCTGTCATTCAGTCTCCATCACTCAACTTTTTGAGTGACTGCACACACACACACACACACACACACACACACACACATGCCAGGCACTGGCGAATGCCTGTGGACATGAGTGTGTCGACACAAGCCATGGGGTTATATGATCATGGCTTGTGTTTGTTCGGTACCTATTGATGCTGGGACTTCTGAGCCCTTCTCGAGTAATTCTCCGGCAGTTTTAGCTGAGACAAGTCCTTGGCTTTGGAAACCAAGGGTCAGATGAGTTCAGCCACTGACCCTCAACCCCATGAAGACCAACCGGCTGAATGAGGAGGAGCCAGGCTGTAGAGACAGCAACAGTTCGGTTGTTGGCATCCCGGGATCCAGCTGAGCCTGAAGCCCTTAGAGCTCAGTTTTAACCACACTGATGGGTTCTTCACCCCACTCTTCCTGTCTCCACGAAGAATGACTTTCTGTCACATCAAGAGCATGCCGACCAACCAAGCTGAGTTCACCCTGGTCATCTAGACAGCCGGTCAGGCAAAGCTATGGAAAGGACAGCTTCCTCGTGCACTGTGTCCTCTGTGAAAGGATAACATAAACCCCTTTGTCTCCAAGTAAGGACCAGGCCTGATTTCAAAAAGAAGGCCATAGGCGCCAGCTCCGGGAACAGACCTTAAAATCCAGAACAAGATCATAAACCCTCCTCCCCCCAAGAGCAGCCTGGGGACAGCCACATAAAAGGGGGACATATCTTATCTCAGAATGGGCCACCTGCGCTGGACAGCCCTAGTTCATCATGTGGTTAAACATGCATGACATGGGAATGCAGACCACTGACCTCCTGTGACCCCCTAGCATCCACCAAAGAAATGTTAGATGACCTAATCCTTCTAGAGAGTTCCCCTGGTTCCCTATAAGAAGGCTTGCATGCCTTTGTCTGGGGTCGCCATTTTGGAAAATGGCTGATCCCCACAGGCTAGATGTGTTCTTTGTCTTGGCACATTCTCTGAATCCGGGATCTTCCTTCAGTGATTTTTCCCACCCTTACACTCTGCCCCATGAAGGACCGAGTCTCCGGGAGACAAAATCATCCTGTTTTCTGTAAGTTGCTTCCTATCAGGGATTTTGTCAGAATAATAATTATATCTACCCTCCCAGGCTAGAGCTTAGCTGTCCAGGGGCGGAGAACTGGCCACTGTCTCCTCTGCATGCAGTGAAACTTTTCTAGTGTGGCAGGTGGCCCATACTCTTCTCTCCGTCTCTCTTCTGGACACCGTGTGCTGATGATCCTTGGAGAGCCCTGACTTCTACATTTGGGTCACGTGCTGTGGGTTGGAGACAGTGGCCCAGTTGGGCTCTGCACTGGAACTGAGCCCCAACTAGAAAGGCTTTCATCGTAGCCTGTAGCTACACCTTCTTCTTCTAAGGCCTCCCAGAACATCCCAAGGGACAGCCCTGACCCGGAGTAAATCCCACCCCCTTGTCTCCTGTGTTTGAGAGGCATACATGAATGGGGGGGGGGGGTCCAATCATGTGAACCACACCTGAGAGCCACAGTAAAGCAATACCACAAAGAGGTCTTGGGTTGGCAGCTCTGGCAAGGACCCTCCCCAACAAGGAAGGAGAGAGAAGGAAGGCTGAGAAAAGCCGGCAGGGTCCTGGGTGCCACCTGACCATGGGACTTTGCCATCTGGCTGGTGTGTTCTCTTTGCTTTCAGACTCTCCAGGTTGGCTCTGCAGACCTTGTGACCAAGGGGTCAGGGAGCAGTGCCTACGCCTGACTGGGGGTCAGGGAGTGATGCCTAAGGGGGCAGCCATGATGGGCATAAAACCATGTGCACAGGAAGGGCTGCCAGGCTGCCTGAGAAGTCTGGTCCCCTCCCTCCGCGGGGGGCCTCTATCCCCTCCCCCCTCCCCTTGGGGGGTTCCGACTGCTCGCCCCCACCCCTCTCTCCATATTCTGTTTCCACATTCCTCATCTTGAACGATGGCAGGCTGAAACACTTAATTTTCCTCCTCCAGCCCAATTAATATGAAAGTGTGCTGAGCTGACGAGACAGTGAGAAGCAGGTCGTTTATATCAATTAGTGAAGCCAGCGCTGAGCAGCCTCCAGGGACCCACAGCAGTGGGAAGGGGAGCCGAGGAACTGAAGCCCTGAGGGAAAAGCAGCAAGGAGCTGGGGTGCCGGCATTCGGGCTCTCCTCTGCTTCTCATTAAGTCTGTCTCTCTGTCTCTTCCTTCTTCCTTTCCTCTTCTTCCCCTCTCTCGTCCTTTCTTCCTCCCTCCCTCCCTGCCTCCTCCATTCCCTCTCTCTTGTCTCTTACCCTCCCTCCATAGTTCCTCTCGTCCTTCCTTCTTCCCTCTCTTCCTTATTAGGCTAAACCCATGGGTGATTGTTTTTTTTTTTTCCTCTGTGTCTTTCACTGGCATACCTGGAAAAGCAGCTCGGTGTGCAGCACTCTGTAAATATTCATGGGGCAGGCGATACCCTGTGCCCTTTGGGTCCTGGTGAGCTGTAGAGGACCTTGTCAGGGTCAGGGTTAGAGGAACCTGGGGCAAAGCTGCAGAAATGCAGGTCACAGTGGAGAGCAGGTTCACCCCACTGGCAGGGAGCACTTGCAAAGTTCATTCCAGTGGCTAAGCCACGGGGACTGGAATTTTAAAGCACCACGTGAAGATGCCTTGCTGCCCTGAGCCTGACATCTAATCAATGTGCTCTAATCTGAGAGCAGGTGCTCATCATCTCAAGTATTGATGGAATGTAGCACAGAGTCTCTGCCTGGGGCCCTGAGGGCAGAGGTGGACAGCTGTATAACCAAACCGCAAAGCAGGCTGATGAATTAATGAGTCCTGAATCAGGCAGGTGAGTGTGGGATGCTGTGGTGCGTTTAATGAGAATAGACCCCGAGCCCCTAGACTCATAGGTTTAAATGCTCGATTCCCAGTGGGTAGAACTGTTTGGGAAGGATCAGGAGGTGTGGCCTTGTTGGAAGTGGTACATCCCTGAACTTGGGTTCTGAGGTTTCGAAAGCCCACTCTGTCAGCCTTCTCTCTGCCTCCTGCTTGTAGAATGAATGTCAGCTGCTGCTCTAACGCCATGCCTGCCTGCCTGCCTGCCTGCCTGCACCTTCCATGGCAGCATAGACTCTAGACCTCTGAATCTGTACGCTCCCAATAAACTCTTCTGTCTGTAAGAGGCCTCATTTGTGATGTCTCTGTAACTCATATGGACCCCGGAATTCTCAGACTCCCCACAGGGTCAAGTCCCATTATTCCCAATATGCAGACAGATAATGGACCTAAAGGGCAGAGAGGTTTCTAATTTTTCCCAAGGCCACACAGCTGACTCAGAACTGAGTGGCCCCCAAGCCAAGATGACTAACCTCACCCCAGTGTGCCCAGGACCACCCCAGTCTACAAGGAAAACCCCACTATAGAAAGCTACAGGGCTGTAGGTCACATGGTCTGGGATGTGCACTGGAAACTGTCCAGGGGACCTGTGACACTTTTAGACCCATAAGAATATTGCAATTGTTTTGAAAACCGGAAGGAATATGGATGGGAAATGGCCCAGATGTGTCGAGTCCTTGAAAATGCTATAGCCGACAGAGAAACAGTCTGCCCGAGGCAAGAAGGAAATCAGGTTCAGCGAAACTTAGCAGGTGTTGGTTCAGACTTCTAGTGTCTGACCCTGAGTAGTGTGTTTTAAAGATACTTCAGTGCAGTACAATTTTGGAGGGAAAAATCCCTGGTAGCAATGATCTCAGTCCCGTGTCCACAATAAAGCTTAGGGTGTGACTGCATCGAAACTCCTTTGCCAAGCACATGTGACCTCTGTCATAAAGATGGATTCTATAGCTTAAGGAACTAGGATCTGGTGTGGTCCTGATCATGCAGATAGTATAGAGGCCAGCACGCTGCAAAGTACCTGTGACATTACCTCTGAAGATGGGTTCTACTGACTGAGAAACAAAGCTAAGATAAAGGTCTGGGGAGGGAGAGTCCAGGGGATTCGGGTGTGGCCTGGTCCTTCAGATAACACAGATCATCACCAGGGTATTATCCACCCTGAGCTTTCAGGGGGTGGGGGAAAACAGGTATACGCATCCCCTTTGTCGGATAGACAAGTTGCATGTTTAATGTCCCTGGTTTCCCTGTGCTTATCTGTGAGCCCAGAGACCTCGGGTCCTTCACATGGAAAGGACTGTTCCCCCAATGCAGTTCCAGGAGCAAGAGGAAACAGACAGAGTGGGACTAGGCATCAGCCTGAGACAGGGGGATTTCAGGGTTTGAGGGTCAGATCTTAGATCTGTGCATCTGGGCAGATGACGGCAGGACACGGTGGTCTCAGCCCTGCCCCACGACTTGTCTCTGCATCTTGAATCTTGTCTGGGTTGCAAGAGAGCATCAGTGAGCTGCTTAGCAAAGCACTCCCTATACAGTAAGTGTGAAATCAATGGGGTCCTGGTCTTAGATTTAAGAAACATATGAGCAGACTGTAAGAACAACACTATGGCAAGAAGTGAGACCATGAACACGGGGGACCTGCCCACAAGATCCAGGGAGCAGAGGGAGCAGGAGACAGAGCCAGGGACACCCAACTTTAAGGCCAATGGGAAAGGAAACAGGAGAATCCAGACAGTGGGGCCTTGACAACCAGGGGGTGAAGGGCAAGGCGAAGCTGGAGGTCAGCACCAGGCTCAGAGCCCTGGAGAACAGCTCGCACATGTAGGGTAGGGGAGTGGGTGGTGTCATGGGAATGGACACAGATGTCTGTGCTTTCCTGAGAGTCTACAGGCTCCTTTCCTAGCCAGGATTCCCATTGCTGTGAAGAGTCACTGCGACCTCGAGATACTGTGATCCCAGCAACTCTTATAAAGGAAAGCCTTTAACTGGGACTGGCTTATAGTTCAGAGGTTCACAGTACTGGATAAGGAGCTGAGAGTTCTACATCCGGATGGAAGGGAGAATGACGCTGGACCCGGCTTGAGCATCTGAGACCTCAGAGCCCATCCCCATGTGACATGCTCCCTCCAAAAGGCCACGCCCCCAACAGTGCACTTCATTCACCTGACCAGTTCTTACTGGGCTTTTTCTATAGGTGAGTATCAAGCCCACCCATGCAGGCAGTCTCTGATGCAGCGCCCCCTAGAGGTTACCCATCCCCATGTCTGTGTCTCAGCCCCATCTGACTAGACTACTCCATCATCCCTTTTGTCTCCACTATGACCCCCTCAGCTTCAGTTACTGTTACTAGACATAACAGAAAGGCCAAGCTTACCCTGTAGGGTAGACAAGTGGCCTAAGTTTTGGCTCTGAGCAATCTTCCCTGAGTTGGCTGAGGTGTGGCTGGAACCTCTACATCGGGTTTGTTCATTGCTGGATGGCAGGCTAGGGTTAATGGGGGAGATAGCTGCTCAGTAACTTCCTGTATTGGATTAAGTCAGTTTGAATCAGTCTTGCATCCTCTGAAACACGATTTGATACAAAGCCTCCAATGTTCTAAAATAAATGGCAGTTTCCACACACCTTCATGGACAGATGGCTTCCCAGACAGGCAACACAGCTAAATGTGAGATTACAGCACAGAGCAGCCTCCTCTTCCTGTGCCCTCCCTCCAGTCCCAGGCTGAGCTACAAGTTAGTGCAACCTGAGATGATGTTTTTGAAATTGTCCTTAGCTCATTAGTGTCATACGCCTTCCTGTCAGCTCCAGACCACAGTCTGGGACACCCCACCACCACCATCCACCCCCTCCTCTCTTTCCCTACCCACTCTCTCCCTTTGACCCCACTCCCCACACTCCCACACCCCTCCACCACCACTGCCCTGCCCCGCCAAATATGCAAAACAGATTCCTAAATCCTGAGACCAACAGAGTTAGACCTAAGAGCCTCCCACAGTGCGTGTGTTAGTTTTAGTTCAGATTTATGGGCCAGGCAGCCATCCCTAATGTCCGATGCATACGTTTTTTACTGCGTTGGACAGCGGACCCTCATCACCATGCAGCCTGAGATTTACTGCCATCTTAAGAGTGTCCGAGTTTAATTTCATTACTTTTAAATATTTACAGAGCTTTAAAATTCTATCTTGGCTTTTATGGTGAGCAGTGACATTGTATGTTCTGTCTGTGACTGTCTGACACCAAGTCCTTGGGAATGGGCTGGGTGTGGGGAATGGGGGGAAGCCCAAAAGGCAGCCCCACCCCTTGGGGGATCTGAGCAGCATACTGCTGGCCATGGAGAGGCTGTGTCCGAGGGAATCCCAGTGACCCAGAGAAACCAGATGGTATAGGACCTAGAGAACAAGCCAGGCCTCCAGGACAAAGACAGGTGGAGCCTTCCAGGGAAGCCCCGTGACATCACTTCCTGGAAGTCAGGGCTCTGCTTCCAAGAGGCTTCATCCTGTGATTTTTCTCCCTGCGTCTCCACAGGCTCAGGGGCAATGAAGAGGTGAGGGCAGAGGCTCAGAGCACAAGGGAAGGGCAAAGATGGAGAGGAGAAGATGGAGCCTCGGAGACGAAGGCCTCTGCAGGGTGGGAGGGAGGAGGACGCCTCTAGACAAGCAGCAGCCTCTGAATCTGCAGAGCTGGCTTGTGGGCCAGGGGTGCCTTTGAAGCTCCCCCCTGGAGCCTGTGCTGGTGCAGTAAAGCCCAATTCCTGCGAGGACATGGTGCCTGCATATTCAGACATGTGGGGGCAGACAGTGTGCGGCCATGCTGCAGGCTGATCTTTTATTGTCTCGTCAGTATCCACTGGACACTCTCCAGCGTTGTGTCTCAGCCTTGGAGTTCAGCAGAGGCTGAGCAAGCCGAGCACTGTGCAGTGGGATCATGGCTTTATGGCCTTGATGGAGGAAGCCAACCACATGATGCTGGGGACTCACTCAGCAGGGAAAGCAGGGCGCCACACAGACAGGAGGGTGTGCAGGGCACTGAGAGGGCTCCCCCAGAGCACATGCACTTGGGGTCTCAGAAGGTGACAGACAGTATGGACAGTTAAATGAAGAGGGAACTTCATCTACTAAGTTACAGAGAAGCTGTGGGGATGCCGCATCCCGGCTGGGGTGAAATTTGATGCTGTGCTGCTTTGGGGTCCCCATAACCCCATAACCTCTCATCTATACTAATAAAAGCCCAACAAACTTGCTGGTTCACAAGTTGGAGTTTGGCTCAAGCATTACTATGGCTCTCTGGCATGAACGGACATTTGTTTGTGTCTCCCAGGAAAAGCTCACATGATGGGAAAACAGAAAAGCCAGAGCATGGTCAATTCCAGGGGACCCCGAAAAGAAGCTTGCACCCCAACAACCATACCTGTGATCCCCTTTCAAGGGCCTTCACTGGGTGCACAAAGCCAGAAACAAGGAGCCCATGGCATGGGTCACCCAGACAACACCGACAGTCCCAGAAGAAGGTAGGTCCAGAGGACCAAGAAAGACATGTGGCTCAAGCTACAGACAAGGCCAGGGATATGGCTTCACCTAAGAGACAGGGTGACGGTGGATAGAAAGGTGACAAGGCCTGACTCTTGTGTTCAGAGTCCTCCTCAGCTATGGGGACAATGGACAGAGCCATGAAAATGCCTGCAGTGGCTCAAGAAGAGGTGACAGTGGTTCTGGCTTTGGTGGCAGGAGATGTGTAGGACATCGAGCCTGGAATCAAACCGCAGGTGCCACTTCAGGCTATCCAGGTGACATAAAGAATAAGGGAGGCTCCTATGTCTGCCTGAAGCCGGCGCTAAGCCAGAGCAGCTATGTGCCTGTGTGTGGAGCAGTAAGGATTCCCAGGTGGCTGGGCTTCTTGCTATAAGCCAATAAGGAGAGGGCTGCATTCCGGGCTCAGGAGACTCCAACGGGCGCCGTAGACCATCTGACAAAACCTTAGCACCAGGCATGAGAAGCCTTCTCTTGTGTTGTTGGTCAGGGTTATCCGAGAGACTTCCAAAATGTTATAGGCTATCGCTCTTGTCCTTGGTTGCCTCCCAGAGGAGGAAGGTAAGTCCCCATTGCTGAAGATAGCATATACTTCAGACTCTACCTGAGGTGTGTTATATTGCCTTAGTTAGATCACAGGATCAATTTCCTTTCTCCTGATTACAACCTGAGATTTCTGAGATGCTTCCCCTATGCTAATGAGGCATCTCGGTACCCTAAGCCCCCAGCCAATGACCTTTGCCCATCCTGGATGTCCCTACCCTCAGTTCCCCAAAACTTTATAAGCCTTGAATCACCCAAAGTAAAGTTGATCTGCCTCCTGACAGCCGGTCCCGGTGTGGTTATTCACCATTCGGACTCACAGAGCTTCCAACCCTTTTGTCCCCTCTGCTCCCACTGCCCTCATGGACCATATAGGCCGATGACCATGAGAACGGGGAGGACCACAGAAACCTAGGCAAGTATGCAGGGCTAGTGACGTCATGGACCTTGGAGAACCTACACCCACCACTTCCCTCAGCCAGCATTACTGACGTTCGCTGACCTGTGCACATCTATGTCTGTGAGACCTGAGCTGTGAGGACCTGAAAGAATGAGGCAGACTACAGCCTAACGCTTTAGACAAGCTTATTTCAGAGTCAGTGGACTTCTATACACGAATGTAACAAAGAAAGCAGTGGCCCAGGGGAGGCTGTTGGAGTTCAGAAGAACATGATGAGACAAACATGTAAATAAACGTCAGTAAGCACATACCAAATATTGACAGAGCAGCGCTTTCCCAGCACTTTCTCAGGACAGAGCCATTGAAACACAATTGCCTGGCACATACTAGAGATTATATCTGGGTAAACATGAAAGCACAGCAGAAGGCCAGATCCAGATTCAGGGCACACTGACCGGATTGGGTTCTACAGCTATGATCCGACATCCAACAAGAATAAACATGCCTTATAAATTGAATGTAAATGTTTAGCACTGGAGGCACAAAAACACATCCAAGGAGCAAAATGCCCTCAAAGTAAAAGGCCCTCTGAGTTTTTTCCTGCCGCCTCTCTCACAGTTCCCCAAGGCATTGTTCCACATGGGTTACATTCCAAGTATTTGTCTTTGTAACCACTGTGGTAGTTTGAATGGCTCCCATAAGCTCATGCGTTTCAATGCTTGGTGCCCAGTTGGTGGAACTGTTTGAGAGGGATTATGAAGTGTGGCCTTGTTGGAGGAGGTGTGGCCTTGTTGGAGGAGGTGTGGCCTTGTTGGAGGAGGTGTGGCCTTGTTGGAGGAGGTGTGGCCTTGTTGGAGGAGGTATGGCCTTGGAGGAGGAGGAGATGTGGCCTTGTTGGAGGAGGTGTGGCCTTGGAGGAGGAGGAGATGTGGCCTTGTTGGAGGAGGTGTGGCCTTGTTGGAGGAGGTGTGGCCTTGTTGGAGGAGGTGTGGCCTTGGAGGAGGAGGAGATGTGGCCTTGTTGGAGGAGGTGTGGCAGGGGCAGTGAGCCACTCGGTTTCCAGTTAGCTTTCTCTGCCTTCTGCCTGTGGATCGGAAGCTCTCAGCTACTGCTCCAGCACCACGCCTGCCTGCTACTATGCTCCCCATTATGATGATAATGAATTCTAACCCTCCAGAGAAGTAAGTCCTTCCCCCCCAACCCCCACAATTCCCCCTCCAAACTACCCCCTCCACACACACACAATGTTTTCTTTTCTAAGTTGCCTTGGTCATGGTATCTCTTCACAGCAACAGAAAAGTAGCTAAGATATCCATGGATAAGTGCAGTCCTCATCCCTCAACAAGGAAACTGTGAGTGTGTGTGTGTGTATGTGTGTGTGTGTGTGTGTGTGTGTATGAACTAAAGTAAAAGAGGCCATCAATTTAGAGAAATAAAGGGCAAGAGAGACAGACAGGCAGACAAATAGAGACAGAAAGAACACTGTAACCACTGTGACCTTGAGCCCCTTTAGGCCTGGCCAGACCCAGAAAAGACCTACCTGGCCCCTGAGGGAGAGACAGCAAGAGAAGCTGGCTTACCCCTTGCCCTCCCATTTCTCACCCTGTGTGTTAGGAAACACTGTGGGCTGCAGAAACCACAGGGACTGCTTCCTCCCTGTGTCCTCTGAAGCTGGTCTGTCTCAGCTGCTCTAGATGGCACACAGCAGGTGACTAACTAGGGGTCCCATCCCCTCCCTCCCAAGGCTGGGCGGAGGGGGGGTGATCCCCATCACTTGTGTCTTGTCAGAAAGTCGGGGCAACGTGCCAGAGTGGAAGCCCCCAGTTGCCAGGCCCATGGTGCACAGGCTGGGGTCTCATCAGGCCCACTGCCACCAATGCAGCAAGATCCTTGGGCAGAGGTTACACGAGAGCATCCCAGCCCCAGCCCCTCCCACGGGCGAGCAGTCAGGACAAGCAGCAGTCTGAAAGCAGTGCACCTCCAACAGCTGAGCACAAAATGGACCATGCCCGCCCTCCAGGATCCTCATGTCACGGCAGGGGCCAGACCAGGGTCAAGGGAAAAACACCTGCTTTCCTGGGTTGTAAATGCCAAAAAGGGAAGGCACGGGGTGGGTAGGGTGGAGGACATGGCCCAGACCCCTATCTCTTCTCTCCATGTACAAATTTACAACAGTTCTAAGAGGCCAGTGTCCACATCTGTCCCCAAAGTTCCTTCTGTGTATCCACTTGGATGCTATCTAGTCCAGGACGCTGAGTGCAAGGTACAGGGTATACAGCCTCTGGGCTACCAGCCAGCACAGCATGGCCGTCTGGCTGTGGAGCAGCTCAGCTGAGGAGGCTGAGCGCCTGCGGTGGACCTCAGGCTTGTACTGAGGTGCAGTGAGCACAGAGCCCCCTGGGAGGGATTACACACAGACGGAGACAGGCACCCCAGCCCACTCTTCGTTCCCCTGCCAGCTGGTCCTGCTCGGTGGCTGTGCCTCCCTAGGGTGGGATGCTTGGCTCACACATAGTTCTCAGCACAAAGCATTCACACAGCAGATGGTACCCCAGCCCCAGTCAGGTCCTGCCTCCCTTTCACAGGAAAATGGGGGGCTGGCCAGGCAGATGCCCATCACGGCGCTTCCCCGGGCACTGTGACCTGAGGTCACGGCCACACCTGGCAGCTGGAGCGGCGATGGGCTCCTGCTCGCGCCTCTGTTCCGAGCCTGCTGTCCTGCACAGCAGAACTGCCACTGTCTTCCTGGGGCCTCGGGAGGAAAGAGCCAGCATGTGGCTGTCCTTTGTGCCTTCCATATGCATGGGACATCCCGGCAACATGGGGAGCAGAGTGTAGGGGGCTTCTGGACCCAGAAGAAACGGCCCCCAGGGAGTGGGCTCCCCAGGGCCTCACAAGCCCAAAGGATCTTCACTCTTCCAATTAGTCAGTCTTTCTGTCTGCAGGCTCCTCCCACTGGGAAGGGAAAGGCATCACTGAGGCTTCCTGGAAATCCCCGAATCTGGGCGTAGACATCTCTGTCCCATAGGGAATGGGCTGTCTCCGAGTGCAAGGGGAGCCCTTGGAAGTTCTGAGCAAGGTGAGTGGAGACAGGACCACAGGTGACCAGGAAAGATCAGGAGCACAGAGGCTCCACAGGTCTAGCCTAGAATCAGCCCAAGCTCATGGAGGGCAGCAGAACCAGAAGATTATGTGGTCCCACCCCTCTGCAGCCTCAGTACCACCCAGTCTACCCTGGCCCAGCCACCTATGAGGCCCCCAGCCTTGAGTTCCAGCAGAGTCAAGACCAGCCCATTGGCCTAGATAAAACCCGCCTCGGGCTCCCAGAGAGCTCTCCAGACCTAACACACAGGGACTGCCACAAGCAGGGGCTGTTTTCCTCCATTCCCAGAGTCTTCCATGTGCAAGATGTGGCCAGCCCAAGACCAGGGCTGTGGTCCCCAGACAGGAAGTGCCAGGAACACTGCGTATCTCAGAACCTCCCACAGCCTCGTACTTGTCTCAGAACAAGAGGTCGTTCATTCTCTTCCCATTCCCCAGACTACAGAAGCCCAAGGAGCAGACGCCAGGATCCCTGTGCCAAGGAGCCTCTGTCTTCTTATCTGTTAAATGGGTGCAAGGGAGAGATAAGCATTGCTCAAGAGCCAAAGGTGAAGAGTCTTCTGAGCTTGCCAGGCCAGAGGCTAGTGGTTCTCATGTCCCTGGCCACCTCGGTCACCACTGCCCTCCTTCTGAGGAGGTCCCGATGTCTGTGTGGCTCCTTCTCCAACACATCGCTGTCTCAAACATCCCACCACACTGGGAAATCTCCTCCCTTCCTGGAATGTTTCTCAGGCACCATGTTCTCAGCAGAGCATGAGTCACAAGGAGCAGAGCTTCACTCCCACCTCCCTACTCAGTCACACTGGCCATCCGAATTGTGGCCATTGTTTCTCTGAAATGGGGATTTTTCCAGCTGTGGTGCTGGCTACCTGCATCATTCTTTCAGAGATGCTTCACATCTGCCCACACCTCCATGAGGGTCCAGTGCATGTCCCCAACCACTCTGTCTAAGGCTACAAGGCACGCACACACACACACACACACACACACCCCGATCCTTTCCACTAATTGCCATGGCGTCTCTCCTCCCCACGCCTAGCACCTCCTGACACACTGATAGCACCTTTCCCTCCCCCGTAGAATGTATCAGTCCCAAGAGATCAAGGGCATCTGCTCCACCCTAAGTGCCTGGCTCACAGAAGATGGCCAGTCAATGCTCACTGCGCCATTAAGTTACCTAAAATCAAAGGAGCTAGGACAGGTCAGCTGGCGTCCACAAGGGGGATGCCTAGAAACAGCCGGGCTCTTGAGTCGGGACCTAGGTCCTGGAGCATCCCAAGCTAAGCGGAAGAGAATTCCAGGTGCATCCAGGACTCCATAAGCAGGGCCCAGGACACACACACCTCAAGTGCTGTCCTGACTTCTGAGCCCAGCAAAGGCCCAGATCTTAGGCCGTTTGACAACAGCCTTTTCAAAATTAACTGGATGTTTTATTCATCCTTAAATTCTTTAAAATTGCAAATCAAACAGTCGCTGGTGCTTGGCTAGCCTCGGCTTCTGGGCTCTTGTGTTGCAAATAACTGTGCTCTCCTGCATACCAAGCGGACCTTTCTGCGTCCCAGGAAAATGAATCTCTTTTGGTGTTCATTGCGCTAATTGCATCCACAGCGGAGGCAGAGCAAACATCTTTCCCTCCTGATTTGCATTATGCAAAACCTTAATCTCCCCAAGTTTCCTAAAGCCTTGTGAATGATTCACAGCCTTCCAATGCCTGGAACAGCTCGGCTTGATCTGCTCGTCCATATAAATTAGATTTACTGAGGAAATAAAGGAGGCTCGATACTATAAACTATTGGGAAGATGACCCCAGAGTGTGGATGCCCCATAAATTTGTGTCTTGGGGGGGACTTCGAGGCTGCTGATCACACACATATTGCTAGATTTATCTCGTTTGGGCTATTATTGACATGAAGAGGAGAATAGATTGCCATTGGGAGCCACTGTGCTGTCTGGGAGAGGGGCTGGCTCTCCCTGAACTGGCAAAAAGTGGCTTACAGAAAGCCTTCTCCAGACAAGGGGGTCACCAGGAGAGGACTCAGGTTGAAGCAAAAGCGTGCAGGAGAGGCTGGATTTGAAGGCAGCTGAGTTCAGCCTGTGACACTGAGGAGGTGACCACCCCTTCCCTTTGTTCCCTCACCTCCTGTTGGGGAAAACAAAACCTTCCAGACTTAGAGGGCTAGAGGAGGTCCCAGATGGAGTCTGTGCTGCACACCTGGGCCTCCTTCTAGGAACTAGTGGGGACCAAGATAGCAGGCCCAGGCTTCCAGGTGCTCAGAGAGCTCACTGGAAGAGCTCCATCCACAATGAGAGCTTACATTGGTGGTGCCGGAGAGGGGGATGGTAACATTATCCAGATTACAGGCTAAGACCCAACGCTGTGAAGGTGTGCAGAGCCAGCCCCGATGCCAGAGCCTGTTAGTGCTGTAAGCCTGCTGCCCTGGCAACCAGAAATGCCAGGCACGACTGTGTCAGGTTCTGATGTTGGGCTTCAGATCATTATTTCTGTTATTATTTACATGGCCATTGCACAGATTTGAAAGCTGAGTCCTACTTTAGAATCTAAGTCTGCAGGGCGCACCCACCAAGCACATCCCGTCTTCCTTCTCTAGTCCCCTGGAGTGGGACTGAGCAGGGGAAAGCTGGAGTTATCAGTGTTTATGCTAATACCTGTCAGCTGGAAGTTCCCCCTCTGTGCTGTCTGATGGTAAAGATCAGGGTCTCTGCGACCACAGTCTCCTTTCTCAGAGACCTCTTGTTGGCCTCTGCCAGGCATTTCCTGCTGGGCTTTACTCATGACTTCCTGTCCTTTGCCAACTTCAGACCTGCAGGAAGATGGTGGAGCTGGAGGAGGCAGGCAGGATTTGTATTTCCTGTTGGGTTTCTTCCTGTTTCTGCCATTCCCACCAACACCACAGCAGTGCCCTTAGACGCCCCACGTCCCCAACCAGCCCCACCTACGAAATGTCTCAGCCCCACCTATGAGGCATCTCAATCCCTCCTACGAGGTTTCTCAGCCCCGCCCTCCACTCAGCAGCATAAGGCCCAGATCTACAGCGTATTCAGGGGTCAATACGTTTTTCCCCTTAAAAGTGTCACTAACATTCCTCAAAGTGTGGCTTGTGAGCCCCCACCCCCTCCCTCTGCATTGTATGAGGACAGTCATAAGCAATTTCCAGACTCAGGAGCATGGCTGTGCTCTATAGAACTCCATGCACAAGCACTTAGCCTAGTCATGAGTAATAGCTGCCTGAGCACATGGATGAGGGTTTGTCTTCGTCTCAGTAAGACAACTCCATGCTGGCATCCTGCATCTTTAGGCTTTAAACAGCCACGTGGCATCGACACCGTGGACCAGAGTGATGCTGACAGAACAGAAAGAGAAAGGCTCTTGAAGTTCATGCCAAGGCTGGAGCGTCAGCACAGGCTGAGGAAGTGTGGGCTCATACCACTGGCACCAACAGGAAGACGCAAAACATTTAGATCTCATAAGCTGGTTCGGATAGGACGATGAAGCAGCTGCCAAGTGAGGTGTCGGTGGGTGTGCTGATTGGTAAAATAACACCTCTGGAGCAGCAGTAGCAAGGGACTTCACCACCTGAATAGATTTAAAGTCAGTCTCCACAGACCAAACATGCACGTTAGCTGGGGTGTGATGAGGTTCGGCACGGCATCTCTGGAGGCACAGAACGGTTGGAAGCAAGTTATCTGAAGGGTCCCGTCTCTGACACCTTTGAATGTCTTCCTTCACATGATTGGAGGAACACTGTGATCCAGACTGACTGAGTGGACCACCAACCAAATAGAGACCGGCTCCCCTTCATGAACTAACCATTAAATTCAGAATATCTGAGCCATCGTTATGATATGGCTGGTAAAGGCCTTTGCTGCCTGGCCTTACAACCTGAGTTTAATGCCCAAGAATCATATGATGGAAGGGAGAGAACTGACTTACACACACACACATACACACGCAATGAGTGCACACACACACACATAATGAGTGCAAACACACACACACACACACACACACACACACACACACACACTTATGTGTTTTTTAGAAAGTAAGACCGGAATCCCTAGCAAGTGCCCCCAGATAAACACATTCCCCGATCCCACAGAACACTCTGTCCTCCTCAAGCTCCCCAGCCACAAACTGTTGCAACCATTTCCAAGAACAGTCTCTGTCCCCTCAAAGCGACACTATACCTGCCCTTGGTGCTTGTGGCTGTGGCCAGTGACAGGTGGGTGGGGCCGGAAGATAGGACAGGGCTCCTTACAAGGAAGCCTTGTAGGGAGACAAGTGGCTGCCGCTACGTCTGCCTGGCTCCTGGTCCCTTTTCTATGCTCACGTGATTTCTAGTGCACATTGTGGAGTGCATGTGGAGTAGGTGCACAGTAAATATTCTTTGTATGCACAAACCTACTGTAAGGTTTGTTCCCTTTTGTTTTTATTTTCAATGTTTTCATTTATTTTTTTATACGTATTGGTGTTTTGCCTGCATGTATGTCTGTGCGCCATCTGCTTGCTTGGTGCACGCTGAGTCCAGAAGAGGGTATTGTATTTCCTGAGGCTGTGAACTGCAGATTCCTGTAAGCTGACATGTTAATGCTGGGATTTGAACTCAGTTCCACTGGAAAAGCAACCATTGCTTAGCCACTGAGCCATCTCTCCTGCACCTGTTTTATTAAGATTTATTCTTTCATTTACTTTATTTATAAGTATGGGCCTTTTTGAATTTTATGAGCACAACATACATGTAATACCTACAGAGGCCAGAAGAGGGCATCCTCTGGAACCCTTAGCAGCTGTGAGCTACTGTGTGGACACAGAGAGCCAAACCTGGACACAAGAATTCGAGCTCTTCCTCACCAGTGCATTTTATTTAATTTGAAATAAAGCCTTTTCATTAGTTAAGCCTCACTGAAGCATAACACTCAGCTACCAGCCCTCACAGCAATGTTTTGGGCCTGTCAGGACCTGCCTAGCTAGAGGCCAGGTGACAGGCTGACATCCCAAACCACCACTCTTGGATACATGATCCCTTGGATGCAGCAGAGGCTGAGTGCAGTGGTTGGATAAGAACGGTCGCCACAGGCTCCTATTTGAATGTTTGGTCCATAGGGAGTGACACTACTTGAGAGGGATTAGGGGGTGTGGCCTTGGTGGAGGAAGTATGTCACAGGAGGTGGGCCTTGAGGTGTCAAAAGCTCAACCCAGGTCCAGTGTCTCTCTCTTCCTGCTGCCTGTGGATCCAGATGTAAAATTCTTACTACTCCAGCACTGTGTCTGCCCGCATGCCACCATGCTTCCTGATACAATGACAATGGACTGAACCTCTGAAACTGTAAGCCAGCCCCAATGAAATGTTTTCCTTTATAAGAGAGGCCATGGTCATGGTGTCTCTTCACAGCAATAAAGGTTGCTAGGTAGCGGAGTGAACTCCAGTAGCCGTTGCTTCTAGAGGTCAGAGGTTGCCCCCTCTCTGTCTTTGTTTTTGTTTTTGTTTTTTTGAGACAGGGTTTCTCTGTATAGCCCTGGCTATCCTGGAACTCACTTTGTAGACCAGGCTGACCTCAAACTCAGAAATCCTCTTGTCTCTGCCCCCCACGTGCTGGGATTAAAGGTGTGCCACCACTGCCCAGCGCCCCCTCTCTGTCTTGATGATCACCTGTACCGGCGGATTTCTGCTGTACATTCAGTGCAGTTCTGGAAAGCAACAGTCAGTACCTATAAGTTTAGGGGTTGCCAACACCCAGTCCAGGCCTGAATACAAGTCTACCCGTGGGGCAGCTTCTTCCACAACACCAACACACAACTGTGTGTGTGCAGTATGATGCACATTAGTGCCAACCCAGTAGCCACACCCACCCTTCAGTCCCAGCTCAGCATCAAAGTGTCCCCACGTGCAGCCCAGAGCCACAATTGAGGGCTCAGGTTCCCTAGCCCCAGGACAGGAATCCTGGTGGATTCAAGCCAGAGACCCTCTACCTTTGTAACCCCACCACATCCAGAGAAGGATGCTTAACAACCTCTTCAGGACCCTGAAATGAAAGCCTTAAGTAGTTAACCTCAGCGTGGTGCACCCACCTAAAAGCTCCTTAAGATGCCCTAAGTGACTGGCTAGGAGGAAATAAAAGGACGATTGTTTGCAATGAAATACATCATCTCTCAATATGCAGATGAGCAGAGACAGACAGAGTCTGAGGCCCTACTGACCCTGGGCAGTAAGTTCCAAAGGAATAGGAGGGAAAATGGAGGTAGCCTTTGAGCACAAAGGTAGCATCTTCAGGGCTAGCAAGATGCCTTAGTGGATAAAGGTGCCTGATACCAACCTTGACAACTGGAGTTTGTGCCTTGGGACCCTTAAATTAGAAGGAGAGAACTAACTCCTCCAAGTTGTCCTCTGAGCTCCACATAGTACATGCATACACGCATTCACACACACACACACACATACACACACACACACACACACACACACACACACACACACACACAGACACACCATACACATATTTCTAACTCATCCGCAAGAGCTGAAAATCGCAATTCTACCTTCTCTGCAAGCAATGGGGAAAAGCACCCATGTGTCTATGGAGGAGGAGGCAGTGGAGGACATCAGTGGGAGGACAGGGCAGTGGAGGACAGCAGTGGGAGGAAGGGGAAGAGGAAGACAGCAGTGGGAGGAGGACAGCAGTGGGAGGTAGGGCAGTGGAAGACATCAGTGGGAGGAAGGGGCAGTGGAGGATGGAGCAGTGGAGGACAGCAGCGGGAGGAGGGGACAGAGGAGGACAGCAGTGGAGGCTCTGAGAGGTGTCCTGGCTTGCTTACAGCAGTTATGGGAGGAGGCCTCGATTTCTCTTTCTGTCTCTGGCATTGCTACTGGAGCAAGGTGGCTGGAAATGGGGAATAATCCCACTGGGGCCTGCAAAGATCTGTGGATCTGAGAATCCGCTGACCCGGACCAGCAGCCAGCTCTCCGGGATGAGTTGAAAGCACTCGTGTGCGTGAAATCTGCAAGCTCTCCTGTGTGTGAAATCGTCACCCTTAATGACTTAGCAACTCATTCTGGAATTCCTTTTTTCTCTAATTCAAGCATATCTCCTCCGTGACACTTCCATAATTCCCACAGTTTGCTGGGTCAAGGCCTGGCACTTAGAAAATAACAGACCTATCCATCATACCCCTGTGAAGCATCCATAGCAAACCCAACCACAGAGATGACTTGCCTCGTAGCAGTCTCAGGGGAGGTAGCTGAACAGATGTCACCACCCCTGTGTTGCTCCCAAGAGTGTTAAAGGGAATGTCTTCTTGAAGGAAAGAATTCAGTCAAGAGACAGAGACAGCTGGAGCAGAAGTTTATGTATCAAAGCAAACACCACAGACGCACTGGAGCGGCTGCCCCAAGGTTCCATGTTACAGAGGCTAAGGATGCTTTCATGAATATTTATGAAGTAGGTAGCATATTCATGGAGTAAGTTATCCCTTGGAAATCCATTTTAGGGCATTTTTTCCCATGATCCTCTGAAGAAGCCCATAGGGCGGTGTCAAACCCATTACCAGAGTGAGAATATAATGACATCAGATCTTTGAGAGGCATGGGTCTTTCTCCATGCACACTGCACACACGTGGGCCAAGGTCTAGAGATTTGTCTTCTCATATAGGAATAACCTAACAGCAGCTTCATGATGTTTAACCACAAAGAGGAGGACCTGTCTAACTCCTTACCAACCCAGTACCAAGGACCCTCCCCCTAGATCTAGGGAGGCCTTAGCCGTTGTGTGATTCAACGCCTCCCAGGGCCCTAAGTATCCCCGCCACCCTCATCATTGCCTTACATTCTCGTTATTGGGGTGATGTCCCTGGATTTAAAAATCGTGTCTCTAGACGCTCCTTATTAAAACATGCATATCTTGTCTGAGAAGAAGTAATACATATTCATCAGAATAAATAAATAAATTCCCCATCAGTTCTCAGATGCGGGAGGCTTTGAGAGAGATGGGATGTGAGGTAGGAGAGTTAGAGCTGAACCTACTCATAGTTGTGGAGTGAGCTTTTCTAGGATGTGTGTGTGTGTGTGTGTGTTGTATGCATCTGTGTGTATGGAGGGTATGTGCACACGTGTGTATGAGTATAGGATATGCATGTGTTTGTGAGTACCTGTTTCTAGGTAAATGCACAGGTACATGTGGGTGCACGAGTGTCTGAGCATGTGGGGGCCAGAAGTTGATGCCAAGTGTCACCTCTATCCATTTCCACCTTGTTTTTTGAGACAGGCTCTGTCACTAAGCCTGGAACTCACCAGCTCAGTCAGACTGGCTGGCCAATGAGCTGAGGGGATTCACCAGTCTCCACCCACTATACCCTGCAATTTTTTAGTTTTTTGTTGTTGTTGTTGTTTTTTGCTTTGTTCTGTTTAACAGCAGTGCTGGGGACCCACACGGGCTCCTTCTGCCTTCGTGGCCAGCATCCCCTGCCCACAGAGCGACCAATCATTCCATCAGTCATCTCCTTCACGGATATTGGCTGTGTCCTGTGGGCTGGACACTGCTTTGATCTGGCCCCGGCGGAGCTGACCTTTGTTCTAGTTTCATGTCTGTTGCTGTGATCAAACATCCTGACCACAAGCAGCCTAGGGCAGAAAGGGTTTACATTAGCCGACAATCCCAGGGGATCCTCTTGGGATCCTCTCAGGCACTGCGGGGATGTCAGAATGGCGGGAGCAGGAGGCAGCCAGTCACACACATCCACAGAAGCATCATCACACCTCTGAGGGCCAGGGGATCCTGAGAATCTGGAGGGAGCCACGAAAGACCGTAAATCTTGTCCTGCAGACAGGACTATGCACCCATACCCAAGATGCAGCCACACGTGTGCACACTCCCATGCACGCACATTCACCACACACTTGCACACGTGTCCCCAGTGAGGCCATGGGTCACTAGCTGCAGTGATGAGCACCGAGACCTGAGAAGACAAAGCTCGGTGGGGCAGCAGTATAGACAGAACACACATGCACACACACTCACACGTATTCACATGTGCCCACGGTAAGGCTGTTATTCACTAACTGCTGTGATGTGTTCAGAGCCCCGCCCCCTGCCCTCAACCCCCGCAGCACAGAATCTTCTGAAGCTGCAGTATAGACAGAACAGGATTCCCTCTAATCAAAAGAAGCCAGTTTTCTCTCCCTTCTGTGATGCAGTCCCTGGTTCAGAAGATCTGGGAGAAGTAGTTGGAATGTGTGGTGCTCCCAGACCTGTCTTGGTGCTCCCATTCGTGCTCCCATGCTCTGGAAGGGGAGCAGAGTGGGCAGCGCACACGGCAGAGCAGAAACCAGCTGTCACAAGCCAATGAGGCTCGTGGGCAACTGCCCAGCTCTCTTCCTAAAGTTCCCAATGTCTATGGGGGCCAGGCCACAGGAGCAACGGTGGCAGGAGAGTGGCCAGATGATGGTTAGAGCAGGAAGGAAGGGGGCAGGGAGGAGAAAACAGGCTCCTCGGCAGCCTCCACAGAGCAAAGAACCTTCCAGAGTTTCTCCAGCCCAGCACCCATGCATTTCATTGGTCAAAAGCGACTTGATGGCTACCAGTCATCCCCAGAGGCAGGGCCCAGTGACTGACTTCTGCCTCTGTCTGAGACCAATGTAGGCTTTTGTGGGTCCCAGAGCAAACTAAAACTGCAGGTATGCAGACAGGCGAGACAGCTCAGCTGGTAAAGGCACTTGCCTCCAAGCCTGACAAGCAGAGCCCAATCTTCCAGGACTCACAAGTAAGAGGAACTGACTCCCACACGTGTGTGTGCACGTGCACGCACATGCATGGGCACGCGAGTGTGCGCGCGCGCGCGCACACACACACACACACAGAGGAATAAATATAAAGAAAATGAAGTCAGAGCAAGAGGCCATATGGGAAGGAGTGTCCCACACTGTCCTTCATGGTTCTTCAGAGAAAAGCCAACAGAACGAATATATGTCACAAAGGGATTTATCTATTGGATTGACTTACACAGGACTGAGTCCAACCGTAGCTGTTGGGAGAGGCTCCGAACCTGCTAGCTGCTGGGTAGTGAGGCTGGATGCCTCAGCCTGGTCCCAAAGACCTGGAGGATTCCCAGAGAGAAGCTGGGCATCGATCTGGAATTGATCGGAAGGCCAAAGGACCTAGGTTCTGATGTCACTGAAGGATGGCGGCGGCGGCGGCAGCAGCAGCAGCTGGGTAGATGCACTCATCAGTGAAGAGTGAGTGAGGACAGACAAAAGCAATGTATGGGCTGGTTTTGTGTGTCAACTCGACAAAAGCAAATCAGAAAGTTAGGAGCCTCGCTTGAGGAAGTGCCTCCTTGAGATCTAGCTGTAAGGCATTTTCTCAATTAGTGATCAATGGGGGGGGGGGCAGCCCATTGTGGGTAGTGCCATCTCTGGGCTGGTGATCCGAAATTCTAAGAAAGCAGACAGAACAAGCCAAGAAAATCAAGCCGGTAAGCAGCACCCCTCCATGGCCCCTGCATCACCTCCTGTCTACAGGTTCTTGCCCTGTTTGAGGTCCTGCCCCAACTTCCTTTGGTGATGAACAGCACTGTGGAAGTGTAAGCCCAATAAGCCCTTTCTTCCCCAACGTGCTTTTTGGTCCTGGTGTTTCATCACCGCACAGAAACCTTAACTAAGATAATTAATGTTGCTTTCCTTCAGAACTCTTCATATCTGGGCCATCCTGGAAGGTGCCATCCATTCTGGGGGATGGCCTCCCGCCTCCCCCATCTGCTAGTCCTTCGGGAAAACACTTTCACTGATCCACCCAAACGAATCTCTTAGCTGATCCCAGATCCAATCAAGATGCTACTAAGATTAGCAGTCACCCTGGGACGTGTAGAAGCAGAGCTCACACTAACAAAGTCACTTTCTCTTCCCAGTGACGAGCTCAGGCCCATTCAGTTCTTTCTTCTCCACTTTCTTCTTTGCTGCTTGGGTTCCCAGAATAAAGCCAGGCCCTCCTGTGGCATATCTGAAGGAGAGTCCATAAAACCCAATGGCGCCGGGCGGTGGTGGCGCAAGCCTTTAATCCCAGCACTTGGGAGGCAGAGGCAGGAGGATTTCTGAGTTCGAGGCCAGCCTGGTCTACAAAGTGAGTTCTAAGACAGCCAGCAGAGCTACACAGAGAAACCCCGATTCGAAAAAACAAAAAACAAAAACAAAACAAAAAACCCAATGGCTTTGATGGCTCCTGTTTGTCATATGTAATGCCCCTGCCTCTGACTAGGAGCTGCACCTGGAACTTCTCAATGTTCCATTCAGGTTTGTATGACCATCTGACCCTTAAGCCAACTGAGCAGTTTTTTTTTTTGTTTGTTTGTTTTTTTTCCTCTGTAGAGTGGTAAGAGTGTCACCAAGTCACTGAGCACTGTGTCAGGTCTGAATGTCACAACTGGCTCTTCAAAGGCGTCGGGACATACACATGTGGGTAGTCTCTACCTTCAAGTGACTCCTGAACACCCCCTGCCCCCCACTACCTCTCTGCCTTGCCTCTTAACTCTGGAGCAGGCAGGGGCTCCCTCTCAAGACAGCCTTGCCCACAGCGCCACCTGGTGGTCATAGTTCTAAATGGTTCCAGTGGTAACTGGGGGAATTGGGGGAGACAGTAAGCATGGTTTAGCGGCCACACCCCCCACAAGCACCTCTGTGGGTGACAAGGGTCTCCTGTTTTCTCCTGGATTCAAATGGAAGAAAGACGAAGGGCAAAGGAGAGAAGGGAACAGAAGAGGAAAGAACAGAAAAAAAAAAAAAAAGAATCACGCCCAGAGACCCAGAACAAGGCAAAGAAAACCAGAAACGCCCCCCCGGGGGGGGGGGGGGCCGGGGGGGGAACAGAAACAAAAATAATGACCAAAAAGAAAGAGAAAGAGAGAGAGACCTAAGAAAAACCGTTGAGAAACTAACGAAAAGATGCTTATGTTGTTCGGCCTTTCAGCCTGGCCGCCTATCCAAACAGCCTCAGCCACCTCTGCAGGCAGGTGCTGTCCTCAACGCGGGCCCCTAGGAAGGACCCTACCAGGCAACCGCCACCTCTGGGCATTCCGCGGTCCCTGGTGCCCCCTGCTGGACAGACTGGGCTCTACATGCCTTCAGAAAGTTACTTCAGAGCCAGGCTGTCCTGAAGGAAAACAGCCTCTGAGAGAGGTAGTGACATCCCTTCGGGCAAGCACAGGGGCTGTAGGATCAGGGGACAGGCAAGAACATTAGCCTCCGAAGTCATAAGGTAAGCCCTTCCCCTCGGCCTGAAAGTCCCACCAGACGGAACACAGACAGCTGCACCCGGTAGGGTCAAGTGTGCAATTTATGTTCCCAGCTCTTCTCACCAGATCCAAGAACAGACAGCACTGGCTCAAAGTCAGACACCCTGCCTCCAGTCTCCCTGAATCATTTCTGGGGGACCTTCTCTCTGCAGACCCCGGGGCAGGATTCTTGTGGACATCTCAGAGACTCCCGGCAACTCCAACTGCGCACATCTGGAATCCACATGACCCAGAAGATTCCCCTCCCTGCCCTGAAACCCTCAAAGAAGCCCCTAAAGAGATCAGTACCGTCGTTTGAAACCAGAATTGACAGGCAAGGCTACCTTTCCACAGAGACCCAGCGGTGTTTCGAATAGACAAGGGACCGGTGGGGTCTACGAGGGACTCGTGAGAAATGGACAGGAGTGTCGGTGTTTTCCTGTATGTGGGAAATGAGGGAAGAGAGAAAGAAGAGGAGGGAGAAAATGAGGAGGAACGGAAGGAGGAGGTCACCCAGGGCTGGCCACGGCCTGCACATAAAAATTAGCCCAAGAAGTGGCTGGCTGGGCTGGACCTACAAATCCCTGCAAACCATGAAGTCCATCTTGGCCCAAACAGATGAACACCCACAAACTGTGTGGGACCCACCTGGGCCCAGGCCTGTGTGCTCAGGATGCTCTGGATGGCTGTATGGCATCCGTTATGATGGGCATGCTTGTGGCCAGCTTGGATTCCAGGCCTCGCTGCACTTTTTAAAGACTTGTCTACTTTTGTGGATGTGAGTGCCTTGCCTACAATGTATACCATGTGTGTGCCTGCTGTCCACAGAGACCACACAAGGGCATCTGTGGCCCTGGAGCAGGAGTTACAGATGGTTGTGAGCTGCCCCATGGGGCCTCTGGAAGAGCAGCCAATGTTCTTACTGCTGAGCCGTCTCTCCAGGCTGTGAGGACTTTGTTTGTTTGTTTGTTTGTTTGTTTGATTTGTTTTGCTTGAGACAGGGTTTCTCTGTGTAGCCCTGTCTGTCCTGGAACTCACTCTGTAGACCAGGCTGGCCTCGAACTCAGAAATCCGCCTGCCTCTGCCTCCTGAGTGCTAGGATTAAAGGCGTGCGCCACCAACACCCGGCTCGTAAGTGAGGATTCTAAGCTGCGAGTTTACTCAGATCCAATGGTCTCAGACACTGGGGCAGACAGTAGTTCTTGGTGTTCTGTGGACTCACCCTGACTCCTGAACACATAGAAAACCTCAGGACAGGGTGGGAAATGTCTAGAAAAAATAACAAACACATTTCTCTACGGTCAACAACAAATTTGAGAGCTTAGAATCCAAAATAAGGTTGGAATTCAATATAAGACCTCTTATGGGAACTGGCCCTCATCCCTCAGGAGGGAATTGAGGCACCAACAGCCAGAATCTAAGCCACATTCATGTAGTTGTCTGAGCTGGAACCCATCCGGTGACACTCACCACCAAACAAGCAGACCACACCTTATTTGTATTATATACCGACTTTTAATAATAATAAAAAAATCTATCATGAATTTAATGAAAAGAATCTGTACATTTAAAATAAACCAGGTCTGCTGCCCTGGCCCTCGGGGCCCTTCCCCGTCCCCCTCAGCAGGGTTAACAGGGGCCCTGGTTCTCTGGATGAACAAAACACATCAACAAAGATGGCCCGATACCAAGAGAAAGGTGGCCCCAAGGGACCGAGGAAACCATACTCCCCGAACCCAGCCTTCTAGCCTTATAGGTGAGAAGGCATGCCCTCCCCGCTCCTCCATGCCGGCAGCTCCCTGTAGATGTTCAGAAGCTGGGGAGCAGGGGTCCCCACGTGCGGCCGCCAACTCAGAAGGTAGGACAACAGGTTCCTATCTCTCTGGTTCTCTGACCCTGTTCTGAGATGATGACATCAAAATAAAGAACACACAGCCCGGCCCTAAGCCACAACCAGAGCACCTCTCAAACTCTGGTCCAGTCGCTGACACAACCAAGTCCAACGTGGGCCAGACTCACGGGTGCTGAGGCAGGGGAAGGAGCAGTGGAGCCTGTGAGGCACATCTCACAGCCTTTAGATTTTAACACGGAAATAATGACCTCTTAAACCTTTTCAATAATTTAGTTCCTTTTGTTTTTTAGTAGAACTGAATAAAGTTGTTGATAACTACTTTATGTTGGTCCCATTAGGCAATATACTCTCCTCTGAAATTTAAAGCGTCAAAGACATAGTCACAAAAACCTTACGGGGAGGGGGAAAACTCTTGACAACACTAACAATGACAGTAAGAAAGAAGAATAGAAAACATAAACCACAGAGATGTTGTGTCATATAAATTAACATCAGGGCCAATCTGGCACCCAGAGCTGACAGCTCAAACTCCAATGGCGGTGGGTGTTGGAAGCCAGCCGGGCACACAGGTGTTCACAGAGTGATGGCGCAGTGTCCTCTCCTGGCAGAGGCCAGGCTGTCCTGAGTCAGCTGAGCCGGTTAGTAAGGGGCAGGAGGCATGTCCGGAAGCTTCAGCCAGCTCAGGAAACAGGTACAGTCCCCTGGAATGTGGCCCCGGGAGGAACCCAGGTTCAAAGTGCAGCTTGGCCATCTGAGGAGCGGGGTCTGCAGGCCTCCACCTGCCGGACCCTGTGACCTTTCCCTGTGTAGGGGACCTGGGTGAGTGCAGGCATCCAGGTCCCAGCTACATTCATGAGCTCTGGGGGGGGGGGGGCGGGGGGCAAGCAGCCCTCAGGCTTTAGGCATAAGTATGGAGAACCTGCCAGCCCAGCAGTGATCAGCCAGTCCAGAGAGAGGATGTGCGCAGAGGCTTGCCCCGGACAGTGGCAGCGGGGTCAGCTGGGTAGGTCTTGACACAGCTATGGCAGAAGCCTCCGGTGCCCTTGGGGACCCTCTGTGTCCTCTCACACCGCAGCTGCTGAGGCAGTGACCAAGCAGGGAACATGTCGGTGTTCAGAGGTCTCCATCCACCGGAGGCTGGCAGAGCTGGTAGAGGCTGTCAGGCAGAGGCGGAGAACGTGAGGAGGGACTGCGTGGCCACCACATGTGGCTAGTTCCCCTTCTATTGGGACAAGCAATTCATACCCAGAATACACAGGGTAGTAAGTCCTGAACCTGCCCTTAGCACCTTGTCCCCTCTCAAAGGCAGATCCTGTTCCTCTAGTGCCGTTGTGCTCAACTATGGGCCATAACCCCTTTGGAGGCCGACTCTGCAGCATATCAGGATATAATTCATAATAGTAGCAAAGTTATAGTTACGAAGTAGCAATACACAAAGAACTGTGATACAAGGTCGCAGCATTAGGAAGGCCAAGAACCAGGGCTCTAGAGGCAGACAGGGTGTTTCCAAGTAGTGTGTGTATTTGGGTGCAGATAGGGTATTGGGAGCCTGTCTGCTTGCAGCCTTGATGTGTCCTTGGATTGGGGCTGCAGAGTGGAAACACGGCAGAATACCATGAACAAAGGAGTGTGTGCTAGGCTTCAAGGAGAGGCAGCCATAAAGAGCCATGATTTTAGGGGTTGGGAGGCCACTGTGGTGAACTGGAGTGACCAAAGCCATACTATGACATGGTACCAAGTTAAATGTCTATGCCTAAACTGTCTGGGGCTAGCTCTGCTATTAGCTGTGTGACCTTGGGCAAGATGCTGAACATCTCTGGGCCTCTATGTGCCCACCTGCCAATGGGAATCTCAGCAGAGCATTGTTCACAGGGCTGCTGCGGGGGGTGGGGGGGTGTCAACTGGGTTTACAAGAGGGTGGATGGCCCCGTTCCTGAACAGGCCAGGCACCACAAAGGCATGAAGATGAGCTGAGAGCAAGAGAACATGGCAGACCAAAGGGTATAGGCAGGATCCGGGGTGGGGCGGGAGGGTGGACTCCTGAGCAGCCATTGGTAGCAGAGTGGGCAGGGACTGAGGAGTCATGACCCCCCAAGGGGCTTCAGGAGCTGATAGCAGATGACAGAAGGCTGGACTGACATGACAGAGTCACCATGGGGGTGGGGAAGGAGCCCAACCGCCACTCAGGGGCTGGGTAGCAGTCAGGTGGCAGGCCAGGTCACAGTGTATCTCCCAGAGTCCTATAGTGAGAGGTGGCCCCACAGAACACTAGGATTCTGTCTGGGGTAGAGACCAGGAGTCTGATACCAAGCAGGCCTGGGCCTCCCTGGAGAGAGCCCCGGGCTGGGAGGGGGTGGGTAGCCACTTACCGTGGTGCACCTTGGGGCATGGGATCCTTGATGCGGAGGTTTTTGGCCAGAATCTCCACTCGGGGGCCCTAGAGGGAAGACTGCTGTCAGGCCTGGGCCTGGAACTCGGGACCCAGGAGGGGTGGGAGCAGGGGTGGGGGCGGGGCGGGGGGAGCAGGAAGCCAGGTAGGGTAGCAGAGACTGGCTGAGCAAGGTGTCTGGGGCTGAGAAGGACTGGGCCTATGATGAACCACATCCCACAGGGCTAAGTTCAGGGCCACGCTGTCCACTGCGGGTGACCTCACCTGCTTGCGCATGATGTCTGTGGCCTGCATGACACACTTGGGCAACAGGCCGTGACTCCGTGCCAAAATGGCTGCTTGTTCCAAGGACACGCTCAGGGTGCTCCTGTGGTAGGTGAAGGAAGAGGTAGGACAAGGGTCACTTCCTGTTCACCATGCCTCCCTTCCTCCCACTATCTCCAGGTGTCCACTGTCTCTCAAGGAAGTTCCTGGAACCCTCCCATTTGGTCCTCCTGACGGCCTTCATACCTCAGAGCGCTACCCACACTCCTAAGGCAGTAACTGAGCCAGGAGCTTCCTGGAGCTTTCTACAAGAACCCACAGCTGCAGGCAGGGGCTGTGGCAAACACTAACGGATGGCCCCAGAGGCTCTCTCAGAGGATGAGAGGGGGGCACAGGCCTTACATCAGTTCCTGAGATGAGACTGCAAGACAGACCAAATCTACAGCTCCATTCAGTCACCCTGAGTCCTGTACCTCAGTTTCCCTAAATGTAGAGCACCAGGCCTCCCCTGACATGGTGTGCCACCCCCGCGCTGTAAGACACTCAGCAGTTTCTCTGGCCTCTACCTGCTGTTTATCCACCCTCCCTCCCACAGTCATGAGGACCACAAATGTATCCAGACATGGCTGGGTATGCCCAGAAGAGGCCACTCTCGCCAGCTGAGAACTCCAGGATAGCATTGCGCTGCCTGACAGCGATCGCCCTGGGTGGACACTGGCCAGACGCTGGCCAGACGGCCTGCTCATGTTGAGTGTGTCCTTTCTGAATTACCTAGAATCGGGACAGTGCACGATGCTCCCAGGCTCACTGACCCTGGCCACGCCATTTCAGGGACAGATAAGCCAAGGCCCAGAACATGGGCACTGCAGCCCCCATATTTGAACCTAGCTGTCCCACCTCTGTGCGTGAGCCCCTGACTTCCCAAAGTCCACCTAGTGCCCCCCCCACCCCGCTAGCTATGTCCCATTTGGCCTTGGCTCAGGCTCACCGCTGCATGCCGGTGCCACACATGGTGATCTGACACGCCCCCAGGCGATAGCAGAGCTCAGAGGAGACGGGGATGAGACCGGCACCCAGGCTCCCAGCAGCGCCTGCTTTGGGGTGCACGAAGGTCTTCATGAGGCGGTAGAGCTCATCCAGGGCATTGATGGGACGAATCAGCTGCAAGGGAGGTGACAGATGTCCATGAAGGCTGCAGCCTGAGACCTCCACTGGCCGCCGCTGACATCCTTCTAATCCAGCTGTTACACAGCTGTCTTCCCAGCACCCTCAAGCACCATGAGCAGCCCCCATGGCCCCGTGAGTTGCCATTTGCTATTTACTGTTACAGTTCTGACCTTCCAAACTGGCTCTGCCACTGCCAAGCGCAGCCCCACCTAAGCCTAAGCGGGTGACCTGTTTTCTCCTCTCTAAACCTGTCACAACTAGTTCAAGCGGCCACTCTCCAAGTGGCAAGTCCAAGGGCTTGACCAAAATGCCAAGACTTTCCTTATCCTGTCTCCCTCAACCATGAACCATTATGATCCTCTGGTCTGTATCCAACAGACTACAGAATCCCCAAAGACAGCACCCACACTCCCCGGAGCTCACAGCCTCTGAGCCCCATGGCCAGTTCCTCACAACCTACTCCAAGTTCAAGGCCTGCTTGGGCCTGGGGAACTAGAAGACCCAGAGAGATGCATTGTGGATGAGAAGCAGGGGGACAGAAACCACTTGGGGCCACCATGACAAAAAAGAACTGAGCCTCAGCTAGATCTCAGAGCATCCATCTCTCGCAAGCAGCTGGAAGGCTCTGTTTTGTTGCTTTCCTCAGGGGACCGGCAGGGCACTAAGCTGGTAAGAACAGACATGACACATGCTCTTAGCCAAAAGACCAAGAAATGGCAACACCTCTAGTTTTGATGGAGAAATTCTGATTTCTAAATGCCTGGCAAGAACCTGAAGCAAAAGGATACCATGCAAAGCCACACCTAGTGTGGCAGTCACCACTCTGATCCTTAGGGGTCTCAGCTCAAGAAATGTGATCAAGAAAGGGTTCATCAGAAAGCCCCAAGCAACAGAGGCCAGCAAGAGCCTGTCACCCAGGAAGTCACAGGAGGAGGAAACAGGCTGACGGGGGTTGCAGGGGCCTCTGGGCCTGATTAGAGTAGACTCAGCCTGTAGTGACCCCACCGGGCCCAAACTTCCAGGAGCAAGTATACCTGGTCAATCTTCACGGCTGTGGCGCCAGCATCCGTGGGCAGGTTGGACCGCTCCAGGTAGAACGCCCTGAAGGAGACAGACAAGGCTGAGGATCCTGCTACTACCCACACACTCACACACAGGCACTGGCCCGGCCCTCCACTGCCCCAGGTCCCAACCCCTACAGTTACGGCCCTGTATCCTCCCCAGACTCTCAGAAGCAGATCACTGAGTCACCTGCTCTTCCAGTGACCCTAGGGAAGCAAGAAGGGTTCTCTGGGCTTCACCGCCACCTCTGCCTTCCTGCCCTGGACAACAGTGCCCTGCTCCTCTAGCCCCATGGCTGCTTTCTCTCCTCTAAACATTGAACAATTGGCACAAAATTGTTCTGGGTTTACCAGCCTGTGGTCTTTCTCACTCTCTAAATTCTTCTATACGGGGCCAACCAGAAAACACTGGCCCTTTTAACCAGGGAGTCCTTGTCTTCCATTGTACACAGAAGGGGGGAAAAAAGCCACAAAGAATTCAGGAAGAAACTGTCTTGGCTGTGTGTGAATAAAACTTTATTTATACATAAGGGGTGAGCCAGAGTTGGAGGCCCAGTCTTGACAGAATAAGCGTTCATGAAGAACAGGACTGCTTCCCGGGTCCCAGGGCAGTGCAGGGCCCATAGAAAGTCTCCATGAGCAAGTGCAATTAGCAGCTAATCAGACAGACAGGGGACAGACAAAGGACAACAACTAAGTCGTAAATTGTGTGCCTAGTAAATGAATGGAAGCTTCGTTTTCCAATTCGCAAATGGTCAGAAGGGACCTGAGAAGAGAGTGCCCCTCTCCATGGAAACCCAGGCCCATGTTCTCTCCCTCTTGGTATTGCAGGGAAAGCAATGAGACAGGACTTGAGAGAGGCTGTGTCTGGGAGCCTGGTCGGGGGATCTGGTAAAGGTGAGCCTGTGGGTGTGTTGGCGGGTGCGGTCAGGGTGTGGCTGCAGGCATGGCTGTAGGTAGCTGTAGTAGGAGTGTCAGACCTTAGCTGTTTTCCTGGGTCCAGCTGTTCTCCCTCTGGACAGCATTCTGTCCACTGCCCTCTGCACCTCTCTCTGGAAGTTCTCCTCAGAGCAGGACCCAGGGCTAGGAGTCCAAAGATCCCAGAAGCAACCCTCCCTGCTCAGTCCTTTGCACAGGGAGGAATGGGCCAAAGAGACTGAGTTCATCTGTCTGTGTGACCTGGTACAGGCTGTGTGGGCCTCAGTATACTCAACTGTACAATGGGTTAGCAGCGGCCTCCATGCACACTTCTGTATGTTCTCCAGAGAGTGTCAGGCTTGCCTGTGGCTCTGAATGATGTGTCCGCTCCCTGTAGGCTCCTGCCCTACCCCCCAGCCCATGGCAGCTACCTGAGCTTTCTATAGTACTGCTGCACCTTCTCCAGGGACTGTGCGTTGATCTCCTGCTGCAGCTCTTCTGCTGCCTGGTTTCCAGGGGGTGGGGGTCCTTCCACGCTCTCCAGAGCTGTGAGGGAAGGCACGGGAGGGTAGGTGCTGGGCCCTAGGGTGCTCAGTGGTCTTGCCTCCACCCCTCTCCACGCCTGGTCCCTCGGCCTGGCTGCTCACCTTTTGTGAAGAGCACGGTGTGCAGCCTGAGGCTGGCCCCACCCTCTAGGCGAGAGGGCAGCCTGGAGAAGTGGAAGCCATCGAGGTAGAAGACTACCTTTAGTGCCTGCCTGCTGCCCTCGATGTGGTAGAAGACATTGGTGTCTGTGGAGGCAAAGCAGGGTGGCTCACTAAGGGGGCCAGAGTGGCACTCCAGAGGGCTAACCTTATACTTCCAGCCCTCCTGACCCACAGGGGTAGCCTCAGACTCTCCTCTTGTCTTCCCAGCCTCCAGGTGACATGCTGGAATTTCTATGTTTGACACATCTGAGGCTTCCCTGCCCTAATATCCCAGAGGGGCAGCGTCAAGCCCCTCCCCCCCCTCCCCTCCGTGCTTAGCTTTGAACCGCCCTACACAGCCTTCAGACCTGCCTGTGATGGCCTCCCCTTTCGCTGGCACCCACAGCCTCTGGCTCCCCACTACTTTAGTCTTGGCCCTAACACTGCCCCTGCCCTGAGAGCTGGCCGTAGTGTCTTCAACCTCCCCGACCTTGTCCTGTGACTCTCTTGCCTGGCAGCTCAGAGCAAAAGCTGTTTTAAAAAAAAAAAAAAAAAAAAAGCCAGGCTCTGTAGCTTATCAGCATCCATAAGGAAGAATTGTGGCCGACAAACATGACTCAGAGCCTACACCTTTTACCAGGCAGGCATCACTAATCAATCACTGCTTCCCCCTGAACCTGCACACAGGTAGCTGCTGTCAGCTGAAGACTTTGCCAAGTAATTTGTTGTAACAGCCAGAGAAGTAGCTGATATACCCCCCTCCCTTTTCCATGTGCTCCCCAAAGACTGACTCTGAGTCTCGGGTTGGGCCATGAGGCTTGAAGCACTGGAGACTGGCCCACTTGGGCTGCTGGCCTGGCAGCGGAGGAGAGCCAGCATGGCTCTGAGCAGCTCTACTCGGGGCAGGATGGGAGGGCTTACTCACTGGCCACAGAATTCTCATCCAGCTGCTTAAAGGAGAAGGTGACATTGTCCAGCTCCGACAGCGTCACCCAGATGTCCTCCAGCATGGTCCGTTCCTCCTTCTGCGGGAAGAGGCGGTGGTAAGGGAGACTCAGGTGCCACCCTGTCCCGGGCTGCCCTGGAGATGCCATGCTTTGCACCTACGAGGCTGGGAGGCCTGTGGGTGTCTTGGGTGTGGCTCTACACCTGACATCATGGTTCATCCCACCACCTGCCCTGTACCCCATAGGGGTCAGAAGTCAGTTCTGCTGTCTTGCTGTGTGGCCCCAGTAAAGCCACACCCAGTACCATCCAAAATGCAGCCAACTCCACGAGCATCCGCACTTCCTCTCTTTAGCCCCCTAGACCTGCTCTGTACCCCTTTCTCAAGGCCATCCACTCCTGGTCCTCTTACCCCATCCAGCAGCTACGACCGGCTGGACACACTCAGTCTGCCTTGTCCAGCCTCCCGGCCAACACCCAACTCTAGTCGCAGCCATTCTCACCAGGACACCTCAGAGGGTTCTTTCTCCATTTAGTCCCCTAACTGCCTCTCTCCAAGGTCACATGCTTCCTTTTAAAATTTAGCCCAGATCACAGGAGTCCCCTGCCCTTCAGCTTCCGAGTCACCTTCTGCCTGCAGACCATCCCACTAACCTTGCTTTCCCTGCCTGTCCCCACTGGCCACACGGGCCTCTGCCCAGGGCCTCTGCACGTGCTGTTCCTCGCATACTCTTCCTCAGACCTTCCTATTGGCTGACAGATATCATAAATCAAAAGTGGCCGCCCCAGAAAGTCTGGCCACTCCCTCCAAAGAGAATCCAAGGCCTTTTGGGCTTTCTCCCCTGTCAGTCTACTTCTCTAGGAAATAAGCTGTAGACCCAGCGGCCAGCTCGGTGCTGGTGACATCAGTGAATGAGCTGGATCTGGTATTCCATCCTGACAGGTTAGAGGGCAGGCTGCCATGGAGTGGAGCCAGAGGCAGATCTCTGAAGGCTGGCAGCAGTGCTCACCAGTGGACAGCAGGGGGCGATCTAAGGCTGTGCTGCCTGTGGGCAGACTGAGATAGCCTCTGGAACCGCACATACTGGAGCTGCTACTGGGTAACGAGCCAGGCCCCCTGCACTAGATGCAAGTAATATTCTCTCCCCTCCCTGGACTCCTCAGCTGCCAGCCCAGACTGCCACGAGACATCCGCTTGCGGCTCAGAACCATTTTTCTGTCTGTCTCTCTTCCCCAGGATGCCACAGAGCACAGGGACTTTGTTCATCCACAAACTCCAAAACCTAAGAGCAAATGCTCAGCAAATCACTGCCACAGGAACCCCTGAGTGACTGGGAGCAGAGAGTACCCACAGCACTGTCTCTCCCGTGCTGCCAATGACCTCAGCCGCTTACCACGGAGGCTGGTGCCAGCAGAGACTGCCAGTGCAGCAGGACACCCGTAGCCGCCACCTGCTCCAGCCACTTGCGGCTGGCATCTCTGCTGCTCTCTTCATACTCTCCGTTGTTGTTGTAGCGGTAGTCGAGGGCGGCCAGCAGCTGCTCCGAGAAGGTGCACACGGCGGCCACCAGCGCCTGACAGAAGACAGCATCCCTGCGCAGCTGCAGCTCCGTGTCTGTGGGAGGTGCAGGGGGCCTCTGGGTAAGTGGTGCTGTACGGACTGGTGGCATCTCCACCCTCAACACTCGAACCCAGGACCTGCCATGCCCACAGGGGCCTGTGGAGAACACTGAAGGGGCGAATCGGTTGCCAAAAGCCAGTTCTGGAAAAATAAATTCTTCAAAAGAAGACAGATCCGCCCCAAGTCTCACTCTCTCGCTGCCCAAGTGCCTGCTTCCTGGAGAATCGAATGTGTGGCTCTTCCCGAGGCCAACACATGTCCAAACCCTGCCCCACTGCCCTATAATGAACCACGGGACCTCTCAGCCTTGGCCACACAAATACTAGCAGTACTAAGCTGCACATTCAAGATGGGTCCCAGGAACACTCTCCCCCTGCCTCACCTCCCCCAAGTCCTGCCCAAACTGGTCAAGCCAGGCAGTTGGTAATCTGTATAAAGAGTAGGCACATCCACATATGCACATATGTATACTCAGATGTACATGTGCACATGCATGTGTGTGTGTGCACACACGCACACACATGAAGGTATCCTGCAGTTCCATCCTCTATTATTTCCAGGCTCCGCTCTACTAGCTCAGAGCCCATGTTCCTCACCTTCTGTCTTCCACCAGTCCCCCTGCCAACACCTACCAGGCCTAACAGGTAGCACTAAACAGGGCTCATGTTCCCCAGGACCTGAGACTAGTCCCCTGCCTGGCCCCAGAGGAAAAGGTGAGCAGTTCTCGGCGAGACTGGGAGAAAAGGCTGCCTCCCCGGTGCAGATGCTGAGGGCCCCGTTGAGATGCTGTTGGCCAGCAGAGGAACATCACCCCAGCCTGTGGCCACAGCACCCACTGTGTCTCCCAGGAACCCCTTCCCAGCCCCGTTCCTACCTGTGCACTTCAGCAGAGCCAGAAGCAGCTGATTCTTTCCATCTGAAAGGAGGAAGGAGAGAGGAGGAGGGTGAGCAGAGCTGGCAGAGCGGGGCAAGCCAGTGCCTACAGCAGCTGGGCTCTGGCACCTCACAGATGCTTGAGCTGTGCTCAATGCATGCTGGGTAAGTTCCAGAGCCCCTGAACATCAGAGATAGAGCCCCTACCACCAGTGTTCCTGTATCCTCATCAGAGAGCTGTGTTGGGGGTAACCTCTTGCACATTGTGTGAAGGTGTGACTCTGTATACTGAACGATTAATTCTGTACCCGCAGAGAGCTCTAGGTTTCCTATTTTGCAAATATTCACCTTCCTCACTTGCTGATTGACTTAATAAAAAACTGACAGCCAATAGCTGGGCAGGAAAGGGAAGGCAGAACTTCAGCGAGAGGGAAGGACTCTGGGAGAAAGAGACCTGAGAGATTCACCCTTGGGACATGGAGAGGAACAGAGGTGCCAGGGCCAAGAGAGAGGTAACGAGCTAGCCCCATGGTGGGACATAGTGCTAGTCAGGATAATTTAGATGAGGTGGCTGAGAGTCTGCCCTGCTATACTCCTAAGCTGTAATAAATATTCATAAAGCTCTGTGCCATTTAACCACTGGCGGGTACGAGAAGTCCCGCTATGCAGCTGAAAGCAGAAAAGAAGGGATTCCTGGTGGCAGTCAGGTCCCAGACTCTTGTTAGTGACCTACTTCTGTTTAGGAACCAGGTGGCTTGGCTTGAGACAGTCATGTCTTTGTAATTCCTCCCTCCTGCTCCAGCCCCTGGCCCCAGGGGCCTGACTCAGGTGCCCAAAGGCTCAACTAGGTAAATGACATATGTGGGGTAGACATGAGTACCTAATGTCCTCACACAAGTGTGGCCACAGGGCAGCTGGCCACTAAGGAATCAGGACTTTCTCATATCACTGACAACTCAGACAAGTGGCTCCAATCTATAACAATCAATGACAAGTGGATGGGGTCCAGTTTTAGAAGCATAGAAGGAATGAAGCCAGAATTCAGCCTCCTGACTACAAGAAGCCTCAGTAGAAATGGCCCCATCTAGCCACACAGATAGCCCAGGGCCTCAGCAGGTCAGGACATTCACTAGGAAATAGCTTCGCTGCTCTGTGCCCCCCCTAGACATGAAGACAGGGCCACATAGCTAGGACTGTTCCAGGCAACACCACAGTCTATACCCACGGACCTTCCACGTATTGCTGGATGTTGTCTACCAGGGTCCTGATGGAGCTGGGCAGGTTCCAAGGGTCCTCCTGGATACTGATCTGGATCAAGTTCCGCCCTCGGACCGTGCATTCCTCTTTCTGTTTGAACTCTGGGGCAGCAAAGTGGCAAAAGGGTGTGAGGTCAGGAGAGGGCCACAGGTGGCTCTGAAGAACGGCGGCACCATCACCAGCTCACGAAGCTCACTACCCTATGTCAAGGAAACTATGGGGCTCACGGGTATTCACAGGCTGTGCACGGCAAGCCTAAGGGAGGTATCACAGCACGGCATCCACAACAGACACCCTCAATCGGCCTCTCACTCCTCCCGGTCTCCCCATAACTACAACCAGCTCAGTACAGACATTACAAATCAATCACAGCTGGTCCTCCTAGAGCTGGAAGCTGAAGCCACAGGCTCCTCGGGTATTACCTCCTCAGAGCCATAACCAACTGAGCCGGCAGATGAGTGGTAGCCCAGTGGCCTTTCCCTATACAGAAGCAGCAGCCCAGGCTTGGAGCAGGAAAGAAATGGGATTTATCTAAGGTTGATCATTGAATCGGCCATAGGGCAGGACCAGTCAAAGGTCAGGCAGGCACCTGACCCTGTCCTTTTTTCCTGTTTGGATTTCTGAGACCCCTGTGGCTGTGCCCTCCATGTCACCTCTGACACTGGGTAGCACCCCTGAGACAGTCCAAGAGTTCCTGATTCTCTGCTATATCTCATCCTATGGGAACCAGGCTGCATATCTGAATCGGGTCTCCTATACACAGTGGGTGATCCCAGAGGTCTGGAGAGCAAGGACTTATCTCAAGGGCACAAGTGTCCAGAGCAGGCCTGGTAAGCTGGAATCAGTCTACTAGAGCCTTGGTACAGAAATGGACAGATGGATGGTAGGTGCATGCGTACAGGTAGATGGATAGGTGGATGTGCAGGTAGGCAGATGGACAGAGGGTGGATGATGAAGGATGCATAGATGGATGGAGGGTTGGTGAATGTACAGACAGATGTCTATGAATAGACAGATGCAGGGCAGATGAATAGGATGTAATGCATGCTGGGTATGCAGATAGACAGACAGACAGTACATGATGGATGGGGGAGTGGTGGAGCATGAGTAGGGAGATGTGTAGACAGAAGGATGGAGGGTGGGTGAGTGGATACCAGGTGACTAGGTCGGGAGGGAGACAGCCACATGCTGTGAGTGTGTGAGTGGGAGGTTCAGAGAGCTCGTCTTCCCCTCCCCGCTCAGTCTGATGCCAGGGAGGCCTTAGCACGTCCTTCCCTCGGAATTCCTCTCAAGGACGCTCTGAGCAGGTACCGGGACCAATATGTGCCAAAGACGCTTTTGGTGTTGTCTCCGTCATATCTGCGGCTTTGATTTATCATTAGTGAGTGTCATGTTCTGCTGGTTTCTCAACTCCATGGAGCTTAATGTGGTACTCATGAAACGAAGTTTCTAATTGGGAGAGTTTAGTTTTTAAGTTACATCAGCCATAAAACTGACCATAAATGAAAATGATTCACGCTGAGATGTGCACGGACTCTGTGCGTCAGGCTCAGGGAGGACAGCGCGAGGACTGAGATCATGGTCCTGGCTGTCCTCCTGCCTCACCCCACAGGCCCAGGAAAAAAAGAAAAAAAAATATTCTAGGCTCAGTCTGAACAAACATAAGAGTGGCCCAGGTCTGGCTCAGGCTGGAACTGTCAGAACCACGACCCTTCCATAGCTGTCCTGCAGAGAAGACCCAGATGTGGCCATGTCTTTCAGAGTCCCCTCACCTTGCCAGCTGTGCTTCATGGGGAAATGCCTGGTCTCCTCAAATGCCCTGCTCATCACAGGCCCCTTGAGCAGGGCATGGATGGAATCGACCTAGGGAGAAGAAGCTCCTGTGAGTGCAAGAAGGGCCTGCCACCCACAGTGTACCCCCGACCCCAGCATGATCAGAGTGATCCAGGGCACAGTGGGGCAAAGGTCCTACCTGGTTAAAGAGATGTTCCAGGCAGCCGTGAAGTTTGTCCTGCTTGTCGGACGGGATGCGCATGTCACAGGGCAGCTCATCCCCTAGCACAAAGAAGGAACCACAGCCGTCAGCCACAGCTGACGAGGAATTGCCATGGCTACAGACTCAGACCCACAGGGGATGTGGATCTGACAAACTCAGGCCCCAGCCAAGGCCCTGGAGAGAGCGCTTTGCCCCTGTGAGCTTCAGTTTTGTTATGGGCATTGAAGCCTTAGGATTAGCAGCAAGTGACAGCCAGGGAGAGGGACTGATGCACTGCCCAGCTAGTCTTCCCTAGATTTTCAAAAAAGTATTTAATGACATCTATTTATTTTGCTGGGGGTGGCTGTGGTGCTCAGGTGGAGGTCGGAGGACAACTTGTGGAGTCTGTTTTCTCTTTCTACCATGTATGTCCAAGAAATCAAACTCAGGTCATCGGACTGGAGAGCGCATAACTTCTCACACTGAGACACAACACTGGCATCTCTTGACTTTCAAGATGATCTCACTCTGTACACCCAGGCTGGCCTCTTAACTCAATATGTAGCCCAGGCTAGCCTCAAATTTCCAGCAGCTTCTACCTCATCCTCCCAAGTGCCAGGATTTTGGGCAAAAGTCAGTAAGCCTGCCTTCCCGGCTCTCTCAGCTGGAGGGAGCACGTAGCTCATGGGCTACACAAGTCTGTAAAACCTATTCTGACCTCCATTCCCCTCCCAGGAAATGGATGTAGAATTAAGATTTCTTTTTTATGCATAGATGCTACTGGACAGACACACGGAAGAACGAGAACAGACACAACAGCTTGAGACCTAGGAGGCTGGGAACTCACAGGGGACAAGATGCCTCAAACCCTTGAGGGAGTTTTCACTAATGTACTGTGTGGTCACAAAATGAATTTTCCTATTCTTGGTGGTGGTGGTGGGGGCAGGGCTAGGGGCGGACCCAGTACCCTGTACTTGCTGAGTAAGCATTCCACCATGAGGTATACCCGTGGTGCACATTATAACTACCACTATTACTATTACTAGTAGTAGTAGTATTTAGTCTGGTGTGTGTGTGTGTGTGTGTGTGTGTGTGTGTATGTGTGTGTTTCTGACACTGATAATGATAATGGCTGGTTCTTCTCTTCATTTCACTGGCTGCTGTGTCCCCAGCACCTGGCTGGTCTTATGTATATAGTAAATATGTTCTGAGAAACTTGCCCCATTCTATGATACTGAGGAGTGTGATAAGATACAGCAGAACACAGACCGATGTGATGGCACACGTCCTTAATCCCAGCACTCAGGAAGCAGAGGCAGGTGGATCTCTGTGAGTTCGAGGACAGCCTGGTCTACAAAGTGACAGCCAGGGCTCTGTTACACAGAGAAACTCTGTCCCAAACAAACAAACAAACAAACACACACACACACACACACACACACACACACACACACACACACATCCAGCAGAATAGCCACCATATTCCCATTACAACTTCTCCATCCCTCCCACATTCCCCAGCAGCCTCTCCCCCGAGGTCACACTCACCTGAGCCCATCTCGTCACTACCCAGGTACGAACTGTTGCTTCTCACGCTGGTGTAGGACAGGACAGAGTCCCGATTGCTGTTACACTCACTGCAACAGGACAAGAGACACCCTGAGTCACCCTCATCCCAGCCCTGGAATCCACCATCTGGGGTGTAGCCAAAACTCCTAGCCTTGGGCGGACACCCAGCCAGCCAGAGGCAGAGGGCAAGGCCAGCCCGGCTTGATGTCTGATGGGGGAAATTCGCTCAGGCCCCGGCTCAGAAGCACAGACGGGGAGTTCTTCACTTGGGTGTCTTAGTGTCTGTCACCAGGTTTCTGGGCACTACACAGCTCTCACGAGCTCAGACACACCTGCCCACGTCGCACTTGGCCAAAAGGAACTCAACAGATGAGGCACAGGAAACCGCCTTGCCAACAGCTTTCTGAACAAGGGAAAATCAGAGAGCCAAAGACGTAAGAAGGAAATCGGAGCAGGTGGGGAGTGGATCTGAGACAACGCTCCACGGACTCAGAGTGAGAAGCGGACAGAAAATCCTGCCGTAAAGACACTGTGGAAGGTGGCCACAGGGATGAGGCAGATCTGGGGAACGCAGGGATGGTGCTGAACGCAGGGATGGTGGCAGCACCCCACCCCCACAATCCTGTGGCTTCAGCCTTTACCCACACTGCAGACTGAAACAGACTCTGAGTCAGACACTGTGATTTTCCACTGGGGACCCCCACTTCTCTGTGGCAATGAGGGTGACCTGCCACAGCATAGAGAGTCCTGGTTTTGCCTGGTTACTAATTAACACCCTACTGGTATTTTCAAAATAAATTTAACAATTGTAGAAATACCACTCCCATCCTCAGAGGCAGGAAAACAAGAAAACGTCTGACTCCTTGGATCTACAGAAGCCCCACACACCACAGAAGCCAGACTCTCGTCCAGCCTGAGAGCGTACAGAGTAACACAGAATGAATGGTGTCCATCTGCCAGGCTCGGGAGCCTCAGCTCAAGGCAAGGGAACCAAGCAGGCAAGTTCTCTGGAACATCCTCTGAGAGGATCAGAAGCCCCTGGCCCTGCATCTCCACACCACCAAACACACATCGTTAGCCCCAGCGACTGATGCCCTTCATCTTGGGAAATGCCACAGTCTTGACTTTCCCGCAGGTCAGAAGCCTCAGTTGTCCGGTGACCTCTTGTGGGCCGCACGCACCTGTAGGAGTCGCGGTAGCTCATGGTGTCGTGGCCCGAGTCTTCCTGCTCGTCCTCCGACACCTTGAAGCACACTTTCTTGATGCTGTGGTCAGTCCTGTCCACTTCACTCTCCTCACTGACCGGTGGGGAACATGAGGTCTCCTCCACCAAGGATGGGTCACAGGGCGCAGGGGCAGCTGATGTGGGCTCTGTGATGGTTGACAGCAGCCTGCCAGAGCAAGAGAAAGGCCTTGAAGGTGAAGACACAGGCTGGCAGGGGACCGCCACACGGGCTCATCAAAGGGCAGGCTTCACCTCATCTCTGACTCCACAGTGAGAGAGAGGGGGAAGCTACCCAGCAGTCTTTCCCCCTTGGAAGTCCCACCAGCGACCCCATGGATGCCCAGTGCTGCCTCCTGCTGGACCCAGCTGTAAGCACTTCACACAGGCTGGGGATGTGATATAGCCCAGAGGATAAAGGCTTACATCATTGTGATCAACCTGTGGGTTGTGACTTCTGTATGCACCAAACTGCCCTTTCACCGGGGTTACACATCAGATAGCCTACATATCAGATATTAACTGTATGATTGGGGTCACCACAAAACGAGGAGCTGTATTTAAAGGCTCCAGAATCATTGCCTTAGACTAACCAGGCATGGAAGCTCGTATCTGTAGTCCCAGCACTCTGGGGTTCAAGGCCAGAACTACTCAGCTACATAGCGAGTTCTAGGCCAGCCTCAGCTACAAGAGACTTTGTCTCAAAATAACAAAACAAAAACAGCAACAAAAAAAGGAAATGTAAACAAGAAACCCAGAGTCTGCAGGAACACCTCTGTTATAAGAACTCTGCCACGGCAACACACCATTAGCAGGGATGTCTACAGTACAACTGTAATTACAAAGTAAAGCAGGTAGTGGACAGACTCCAGCCGCCGGTGGATAGCTACAGTGAACATCCGTTAACAGCACAGGCTTTGCCGCTACGCGGGGCAGTGTCTGGAGACAATCTGGGCTGTCAACTGGAGGAGGACGCCGAGGCCCTGAGCAGAGACTGAGCACGCTACATGCCCAGGAGCCCCACAGTACAGACAACCACCTGAATCGCCAGACCAAAGGAGGAGCCTTTTAAAAACTTGACTGCATGGCTCTCACTGAACCAAATGATGATGATGAAGATGATGATAATTGTTGTTGTTGTTGTTTATTGTTATTATTATTCCCTTTAACATTATCTGGTACCAGACCGTGCACAAGTGGTCCTGACTGACTGGCTCTAAAGTGTTCCTTCCAGACAGCATTCAGAAAGCAGGTCCCTACATTGGTCTAGACACTGTTTCTGGCTAGTGCACTTTCGAAGCCTCTTGATCTACAATGGCTCCTGCCCCTCCTGCTGCCCCTCCTCATCTATGTCCTCCTCCCCCTCCTCCTCCTCCTTCTTTTTCTCCTCCTCTTCTTTCTCCTCCTCTTCTTTCTCCTCCTCTTCCTCTTCCTCCTCCTCCTCCTCTTCCACATCTTCCTCCTCCTCCTCCTCTTCCTCCTCCTCCTCCTCCTCTTCCACATCTTCCTCCTCCTCCTCCTCCTTTTCTTCCCTGCATCCAAAGCCTGGACATTTATTTGTTATGTGCTATAGAGAATGGCCTGTCCCCAGCTTTAGCCAATGTCACCCTAAGGTGCTGTTTAACTAACCTCTGTCTCCCTCTTGAGGCTGAGTAGTGAGTGGAGTTATCTCTGCCCAGAGCTGGCAGCTGCTGTATGCACCACAATGTCCTATGGTCAGCAGTCCATTTTGCTTCAGCGTTAACACAGAGAATGAATCTCACAGGCTTCAGCCTCATAAGGACACTGCCTACCTGCCTCACTTCCTTAGAGCCGGCTCTCCCTAGAGAATTAGGGACTTCCTGTTGTCTGTTGCAGATGCTCTGGGCAGCTGGGAGGGACAGCCCAGGCACGGGGCACAGGACCCGAGGTGCTCAAGATGGCCACTATGACCAGTGATGTCCAGACAGCAGAGAGGGCCCTGGGGCCAGGCCTCACCTGTTAATCTGGGTGACATACTGCTTCATCTCCTTGAGGGCCACATCCAGCTTAGTGAAGAGCTGCAGGTATGCGTCCTGGATCTCACGGTCTTCCTGTTTGAGCAGAAAGCTCAGGCCCCGGTCTTGCTGGCTCGGGGCACCACTGGCTGACCCATAGCTGCTGTCATTGAGACCCTGGCCTTGGGAGTCCTCGTCTACAGCAGGTGAGCACTTCCAGGACGGGGCAGCCATGGTGGTGATACAGTGCTGGGTATAGGCCATGGGGTTCAGGCCTGTAGCAAAGGTGGGGGAGCTTACTCAGAAACAGGCTCAGACCCACACAGAGGGGACCCTGCCTGAACCTCTGGACAGGAAAATGCACGCAGCACGTTTGACCTTCTGACATCTCAGAGCACTAGGTCACCCGAGAAGGCAGCTGCCATTTGTTGAAAACACATTTTAACTACTGAGATATTTTTCCCCCTACCTAGAGTACAGATGTGATGGCAGGTGCTCTGGCAGCCATCTTATACCACAAGAAGCATCATGAAGGTACAAGACTCAAACTAAAGACGGTAATACAGAAAGACGGGAGCCTGGGTCCCTGATGACTACACAGCCACCAACCCCACCCTGGACAGTGGCTTTCGGTCATTTCTCTGTTTCCTCATCTGTAAGGTGAGCTCTAACACAAGTTCTGATAGACACACGCTGGTACCTTGTTCTGGGTCAAGGCCGATGAGGGAGGGTTTGCGTCCAAAGCGGATGCTGAAGGACCTGCCCACCGAAGGTGTGGTCTTGGGGTAGGACACTTCCATGAGGTTGACGTGACAGTTGGTGGGGCAGAAGTCCAGGCCACACAGCGGGTGGGGCTCCAGGGGTGCCTGCTTGAAGGGGGGGCTGACCCTGCTCTTCAGCTGGGCTGCAAACTGAGAGGGGGAGGGGAGCGGACAAGAGAGCATGAGTTGGCTTCAGCAAGGTCCTTGAATACCCTGGAGCCACTCTGTAGTCCTGACACTCCCAAATCGGAGAAAGAACAGTTATGGCTGTGAATGAAGCTGTCACCCTGAGTGTCTCTCACAAGGACAGCCTACCAGAAGCTGTGGGGCTGAGTATGGACATGGAGTCTTTTCTCTCTTTTAGCTGCAGTAATGTCTTAGAAACCACATCTCCTGGCCCTCAGTTATGAGGTTCAGGCACGGTCACCTCCTTATTCTACAATGCTTGGGGCAGGGCAGGGCAAGGGACATGAGCAGAACCAGGAGCACCCAGTGAATCCATCGTGACAGAGATGGTAAAGAGAGATCCACAAGGCCACCTGGTCACCACAGGCGAGGGCCCAGCCTCAGAGGGGAACTGATCCCTCTGGGAGCCAAGCCGGCACCTGGATACCGCTGTACCTGAAGTCCACCTGTGGCCTGCCTGGCAACTGAGCCCATCAGGGTCACCCCTTGCTCAGGGGGAACTTAGCTGAGGCGCTGTAAGCAGAGTGCGGGTACCAAGTACCTACCTCCTGGTAGCAGGCGATCCTCTGGCCGATGCTCTCCAGCTTGGTGTCACAGATGTTATGGAACTCGTAGTGGGACATGGTGACAATGGCACTGCTCATGGCCATGAGCCGCCCACAGTTCTGCACGAAGATGCTGTCGTCTGCAGCAAAGGCCTCAAGGATCTGCGGAAGGGAGGACAACCTCTGAGTGTGTGTCCCGCAGGTTCAGAGAGGTCTTACCTGTGGGGAGCCTTTTTATACCAGAACACCCTAAGAGATTGGGACTGTGACACACCCATTTTGGAGAAAGTTAAATTGAGGCTAAAAGATCAGTAGCTATCTTCCCTGGTCCTGCTGATGAGGAGCACTGGGGTAAGGACCAGAGGCCAGGGCTCCAGGACAAAGGAATCAGCAACCCCTGACCTTGAGGCAGAACAGACCAGGTCAGGGTCTAAGGCGGGACAGAGCTGGGGTGGGACTGGGTATGGAGCAGTGTGAGGTGGGGTGACTGGGGTAGGGCTACAGAGCAAGGTGAGACCTTGGCAGCAAGGCGGAAACAGCCTCGGGGCTCCACGATCTTTTCCAGCACGTGACACTTGGCTCCTGCAGTACTCATGTATTCGTAAACCACGCCGTGCTCCAAGTGAACATTGTCCAGCGTCAGGCTGACCACAGCGCTGTCCTCATGCAGGCTCAGCTGGGGACCCAGGGACAGCAGGGGCAGGGCTAGAAGCCAGAGGGGCAAACCACACTGAGAACAGCACTGTGCCCTAGGAGCTAGGCTGCTGCCAGCACCCCTGAGCGAGCTATGTCGGTCGGGGACACGCCAACAGTCACATTGTACATCCATGGCTTGCTGCTCCACGATCCTACCCACAGGGGAGCCCCTTCTGGGTGGAGCTGACCCAAGACCCACTGGAGGCTGATCCCTCCTGCCCACTTCAGTTCCACAGACAGCAGGACACTGCCAGTCTGGACCCCACTGGGTTCCTAGAAAGGAGGAGACATTCTCTTTCATGGATTCAAAGTTGCCAGAGCCACCACATAAAAAGCCAACCGAGTGGCTGAGAAGTGAGAGGCGCTGGATTGAGCCAGCCCTGAAGCTTGCCTGACCCTACTCAGATCTCAGTTGGCTGAGCCCACACTTTTCTGTGAGCCGGAATCTCTAGGAAGGAGTATGTACGTAGGGCCCTCAGGGTGACTGCTGAGGCGGTGACCTCTGAGGGAAGGGAAGAGAGCAGTGGTCCGGACAGTGCACACAAGTGTAAAGTCAGAGCAGAAACATTCATTCAGCCAGATGCAGAGCAGAGGGCATGGAGCGAGGAGGGAGGTGGTGCTGGGAGCCAGGCTGGCCGGGACCCTGGTTGTTGAAGGTTGTGGCTATGCCTTCTCGTTCTCCCTGAGCAGGGAGGAGGCCACCAGAAGGCTCTGCTCTCATTTTGTAAGAACACTGTGTGGGATTTGGGGTGGGGACCAACCAGGGAGAGGACGGCGAGCACACGGCTACAAGAATCCTGGTAAAAACCAGGTGCAGAACAAACCAGTACCGGTTAAGGTGGTGGGAACTGGTCAGACCCTGGTGGTGGAAAGCAAGTAATGGCCAGCCGAGTGGACAGCATGCATGGTGCAGGAATCACATGGGAGGAAGTAAGGACTAACTAAGAGAGTCCAGGGTAAAGACGGACCAGGGGCGGGCTCAGGTTAAGTTTCTGATGCCAGCAGAGGAAGTGAGCAGTCTGGTAAGAGGCCAAAGGTGACTCTAGAGGGGACCGTGGCAGGTCGTGACAGAACGGTGGCCCGCAGAAGACACGCACTTCTGGTCCCATAAGCCATGAGTCTGTCACACAGTCAGCAGGGGAGAATTTGGGCTGTCACTAAGCAACCAACTCCTGACTGACAAGCCAATGAAAAGTAAAGGGGAGGGGCTGGCGAGGTGGCTCAGTGGGTAAGAGCACCGACTGCTCTTCCAGAGGTCCCGAGTTCAAATCCCAACACCCACATGGCAGCTCACAACCGTCTGTAACTCCAGTATCTGACACCTCCAAAACAACCCCACCACATACACACAGACAAAACACCAATGCAATCACATGAAATAAAAATAAATAAATTGTTTTTAAAAACAATAAAAGCAAAAGAAACTGTGAACATCCCAGGAACCATCCTGGGCAGACGGGGGCAGAGTCACAAGGATAATGAGCTAGGACTTGGGCGAACTGTGCTAGGCCATCAGGCAGCAAGAGAATCAGGAGCCAAGCCATGTGGGGAGCTTCTAGAAGCTGAAACAGCCAAGTCAGTTCCTGCCTAGAGTCCCAGAAAGAACCACGGCCCAGTGGGATTCACTACAGTGTGAGCTGCTAAAGATGGACCCAGCTCTGAGCTGCTCACAGCACTAAGAAGGCCAACTGGGATGGATGGAGACCTGGGGACACAGAAGACCAGACATCACCGTGACCCCAAACTGAAGCTCCTCTCACTCCCTGTCCCTTACCTGAATCAGGCTGGTCATCTTCCGGGGGGTCCTCATCAGGGGCACCCTGGCTGGCTCGTGCCAGCTGGGCATCCTCATGGCTGTGGTAGACCCACTGGTAAAGACCCTGCGAAGAACCACTGTCAGAGGACGAGCCAAGGCAGGTGGTCCCCTGATTCCTGCCTATGAGGCCACCTCTGAAGAGATCTCCAAAATGTCCCTCTGGAACTGAGGGACCACTGGCTGAGGGTGGAACACCAACTCTGAGGTACAAGTAATAAGTAATATCCTCCTCTCCAAAGTCAAGAGAAGGCGTGTGGATGGAAGAGTGACTGTAACCGCTGCCAGAACCCAACCCTGCAAGTGATTTCTATGGTTAATGTGGCTCGTTGCTGAAGTCACAACACTCCCATTTGTAAAAGGGCCTTTCACACTCAGCTCAGCTCAGTGCTCCTAAGCAGTCTAAGGGGCCTCCAAGATGGCAGCCAGCCTCCCACCTTCCGCTCAGTGCTCACCAGGGCCTCTTCCCTGTGGTTGCGGAAAGCCTGGAAGTGCTCGAGAACCTCCAGGGCGCCATCATTCGCCACGCTGGTGCCATTGACTTTCAGGATGCATTGGCCTGCGCAGAGCCCGGCAGTCACAGCCTCAGAGCCTGGGGAACAGGAACACTTGAGGCCAGAGCCAGGCAGAGGAGCCAGGGTCCAGCTGCCCCTGCCAACGGCTCAATCCAGAGCGTGCCTCCTCTCAGCTGCCAACCAGAGAGCTGCCGCTGACACAGCAGAGGCAGCCGGCCCAATGTGGTATCTCAGACCCCTATCTTTTGGAGCCCTGCATGCCCGCATAGCGACGGACTGAAGCCAGGAGGCAGAGAGAGACCAAAGCTACCCTTAGGGCACAGGCTCAGAAAATCCAGGGCACAATATAGCTGCCTAGCACAGTCCATCCCTGTCAATCCTACCACAGGTCCCAAGCAGTGAGTCGTGAGCATCTCTAGGCTAACGGACAGCTCTAGAAATGGAAACAAATGGCCAGCTGCCTCCAGCCTAAGATGCACAGGCCTCGAGGACCTTGGCCCATACAGGTCCCAATCCCAGGGGCCTCCAACTACCTCTTTGCCCTGCGTCTACAACACAACACTTCACCTCTCTGGGACTTAATATTCTCATCTGTGAAGTTGGTAAACAGTGCATCTCTTCAAAGGACTCTGGAGAGACTCTAGAAGCTTGGGCGTGGGGAATGGCTGTCTTTACTAAGTGCTCAGTAGATGTTAGTCACTTTCTCAGTTCTAGCTGGACTGCCTAAGGCTCTAGCCAAGGTCTCACACAGCTGGACCATGGCCTTGCTGCCACTGGGAAGGTATAGATGCTTGCACTGGGCATGCGGCTCTCCACGCCCACGATGCGGCCCCAAGAGGCTCTGCACACCAGACTCCCGCTCACCTCTGCCCACAGCAAAGACACACGGTGGGGCCGTTCCTCGAATCTGGAAGGACAGGGCCTCTGGGTGGTCAGGGACTTTGATGGTCCTAGCAGGCACAGGGGCAGAGACAGGCCATGAGAAAAAGGAGTGTGGGTCCTCAAGGAGTCCCTTCCCGCCAACACCCTGCCCTGTCTCCAAGGCTTCTTGAAAATCAGCCCCGAGAGGAGCAATTATCAACACGGTCAGTCAACCAGGTCCCCAAAGCATGCGGTAAAGAACCAAAGGCCGTCACCCAAGCAGACAGGGGCTGAGACAGTGGCGGATACCAAGGGGAGGCACAGCTTGGGGGCTGTGGGTGCCAAGGGAAGGTACCAGCTGCAGGGATTGGCAGATGTCATTCATTTTGAGCTGCTAGGCAGCTTCTGTCCTCAGCACACAGCATGATCCCTCCTTCCATATCTACCGGGCAAGCAGAGCCACCCTGAGAGCCTGTCCTCGAAGATTAAACCCTGGTGACTTCCGTCTCCGGCATCGAGTAGCTAAGCCCTGCCTGTCACCTTTTCCTTGAATCTCCTGTCCTTACAGAAACAGATCCAAACCAGTGGTTCTCAAACTTGCTAATGCTGGGGGCCTTTAATACAGTTCCTTAGGAACGTGGTGGCGCACACCTTTAATCCCAGCACTTGGGAGGCAGAGGCAGGCGGATTTCTGAGTTCAAGGCCAGCCTAGTCTATGGAGTAAGTTCCAGGATAGCCAGGGTTACACAGAGAAACCCTGTCTCAAAAAAAAAAACAAAAAAAACAAAAAAAAAAAAAACAGTTCCTTATGTTCTTATGACCCCACCAACCATAAAATTATTTTCATAGCTACTTCCTAACTGTAATGTTCCTACTGTTAGGGATCCTAACGTGAATATCTGTGTTTTCCAATGGTGTTAGGCAACCTCTATGAAAGGGTCATTTGACCCCCAAAGGGGTCAACGCCCACAGGTTGGGAATCACTGAAAACTCTCCACAGCTGGCAGCCAACATTTGCCTCAAGTACCTGGGAAGCAGGGCACCAAATAATTAACCTTAAAATATAAGTACATCGGTGCTAGAGAGATGGCTCATCGGTTAAGAGCACTGACTGCTCTTCCAGAGGTCCTGAGTTCAATTCCCAGCAACCACATGGTGGCTCACAACCATCTGTAATGGGATCCAATGTCCTCTTCTGGCATGCAGGTGTACATGCAGACAGAGTACATATACATAATATAAATAAATAATAAGTAAAATAAAAGTATGCCCACCGCACCTCTGTCCAGATGTGGCCCACCCTGACCCTGCAAGCCGGGCAGCCATAGAAGGCACCTGTTTCCACCTGCAGCCCCAGGGAAGTCTTCCTCTCCAGCGGTCATCCACAGGGACTTGCTCATGTCTCCTCTTTCTAACTCTGCTCCACCCCCCTCACTGCCTCTTTCCCTCTGATCTGCCATCAACAATGTAACCTCGGGGGCTTTGCAGTGAATGCTTCATCTTTCTAGAGCCCTGGTCCTCCAGAAGTCGTCTCCAAGAGCCATCCCTCCATCCCCAGTGACATCTCTCTGGCTACTGTCTCTCTGCATACACTGGCTTCCTTCTCTAATCTCAGGTATCTGCTGATAACCACCAACTCGGCACACACCTCATACCTGCCCAGTGTATATCTGCCCCCCTGACTTCACAAGAATCTATGGAAGGTAGGAACTGTATCCACCTTGACGGGACTGTGTTCCCAAGCCTGAGCTGGTCATGTGCACTTGGGACATCAAATTAGACTAACAAAGGTCACAGCCCCACACAGGAGGGCCAGGCCCAGGGAGACCTGCCAAGTCAGCCTGAGGCTCGCACTCACTCTTTGGCCTTGGTGGCCACCAGGAGGCGGAGTGGGCGGCGGGAGCAGAAGGACTGGTTGAGGATGGTCTCCACCTCAGAGAAGGGACGCAGGAACACCAGGTCCTCGTTGATGGAGTAAATCTTCCTCCCCGCCTGCAGGCCAGCCATCTGGAGGGACAAGCACAGGTGTCACTGGTCTCCTCCCTCTTCACCGAGGAAGCTGGAATGTTCTAGAAGCACCAGGAAGCTGGGCTCTGAGCTGTAAATGAAAGCCCAAGGAGGCAAGGGTGGGTGGCAGTTCCCTTGGGAAGAAATGGCCAATGCCAGCCTGTGTTGTGACGGCACAGAAGTCAGTGTGGTGGCCACTTTGTAACCATGGGAATGTGAACAAGACTGTGGAAGGAGATGCCATAAACTAGGGTTTGTTTGGGAGACAGAAGAAACCCTGCAGGGAGCCAGCCATCTGCTTTCCCTGCACGTCTCCATGAGCCCAGCAGGTGGCGCTAGTGGAACGTGCCAGGAAGGCAGTCTCATTCCAGCTACCCTGCATCTCAGAGACATGGGGTCACCCCCAGTTCAGGTACCACCCCACCTGAGTGGCCACCGGTGGGTCTCACCTCAGCCAGAGAGCCCCTCTGCACAGACTTCACTACCACAACCTTGTTCTTCTCCTCAAGATCGAAGCCATAGTCGTCCTCCTGTGGCGGGATCTGAAAGCCCAAGATGCACTTATAGCAACCAGATGGGAGGGACACCACCCTTCTCCCCCAAGAACTAGGATCCTGCAGTGAGGGGCCCCAAGTCTACAAGGCCCCTGAGCTGCCCCACTTTTACTGCTGACTGAAGGAAACCGTCTACAGCGTGACTGGGAATGTACTCAGGCTAAAGTAAAAGAAGAGAGCAGGTGACCTCTGAGAACTTCACAGATGGGCAAAGAGCTCCAGGCAGCAGGTACAGGGGATGGGAAGGCCCAGAGGCAGCCCCAGCGCGAGAGACTAGCCTGGCTCAGACAGTGAGGAAAGCGTTACCCAGGGGACAAAGCTGGAGAGGCAGGAAGAGCTCAGGACAGACACTGACTCTTATCCAGTGTGGTGGGTTACACTGGAGGGCTTTAGAGCACCAGAGGGAACTGCCGTCCCCAGGATTACCACAGACCAGAGAGGTTAGAGCGGCTATAGACAGACCTCTTCCGGACAACTCGCCACAAGCCCAGCCTAAGAAGTCAGGCTAGGTGGGCTGGGATGCCAACCTTGCTGACCTGGTTAGTAAATGTCCCAACTGCAAACACTCAAGGCTCCTGGATGCGAGCAGGACACAAACTCCTGAGAGCTATCTATAGTGCTGGAGGAGGTGACTCAGGAGGCACAGTGAAGCAATGGTTGTGGGCTAGATGAAAGGGTAGGAGCTCCTGCAGCCCCAGCGTTTCATGAGGAATATAGTCCTGGCTAGCACAGTGACTTGGCTTTTCTGTCCCAAGACTCATGCTCAGAGCTGCATGCCCTGCTCTGGCCACTGTCTGAAGCTGCCCAGCTACCAGGCCACAGGAGAGGCAAGGAAGAGAGGCAGAGCAGCCCTACTGTGAGCCTCCTACCAGCAGTCGCTTGGCTAGGATGTTCTCCACCAGCTTGAAGTCGTTGCGAAGCTGTTTGTTCTTGCTGCTGGTCCCCTCCATCTCCTCGTCAGCATGGAAGCGGAAGTACTGGGACTCATCCTTGAATTCGCTCTTCTCCAGAACTGCAAGCCGCAGACACACAGTCGTGGTCAGATGGCAGCGGTTCGGCTGCCTTGGCCAACCGGCAACCACAGGCTAGAAGCAGCTCCCAGACAAGCGTCGCTTGGCAGAGAGAGCATTGTAAGGGAGCAGAATTGCAAGCCAGTGTTAACATGTGTGAACTCCACACAACAGCCTTGGCTCTCTGACTCCTTTAAAAACCTGACATGGCTTGGTGGGTTCGGTGCCTGCCGTACAAGCAGTAAGGCCTGCGTTTGGATCCACAGTGCCGATATGAACGCCCTGTGAAACACATACCTCTAACCCCAGCGCTGGGGAGACAGAGACCAGCACATCTTCAGAGCTTGCTGGTCAGCGATTGACCCAGTTGGGAGGGTTCTGGGTTCAGATAGAGATCCTGTCTCAAAAACCACAGTGGAAAGTGGCTGAGGAAGGTACCCAGTGTCCCCCTCTGGCCTCCACATGAAGGGTGAGTGCAGACACATGTTATACACACACACACACATACACACACGCACCAAGAAATCTTAAAAAACAGGAAAGAAGCTGGGTGTGGTGGCGCACGCCTTTAATCCCAGCACTCAGGAGGCAGAGGCAAGCGAATTTCTGAGTTCGAGGCCAGCCTGGTCTACAAAGTGAGTTCCAGGACAGCCAGGGCTATACAGAGAAACCCTGTCTCAAAAAAAAAAAAAAAGTAAAAAAGAAGAAGAAAAAGAGGAAGAAGAAGAAGAAGAAGAAGAAGAAGAAGAAGAAGAAGAAGAAGAAGAAGAAGAAGAAGAAGAAGAAGAAGAAGAAGGAAGAAGGAAGAAGGAGAACTAGAAGAAAAAAGAAAAAGCAAAGGAAAGAAGGAAAGAGAGAAGGTCCATCAAAGCAAAGAGTTAGCAGCCTGTGAGGGCCTGCGTGCGAGAAGAGAGCCAGTCCAGATTCCTCCAGACCCCAGTTTGCTCACGGGGGGTGGGGGGGGCAGTCTTCCTCCTGCAGGGGAACTACCTGTGTGTGAGTGTGTAACTGGGTAACCCCTCTCCTGCTCTGGAACAAACAGGCACGCAAATTGCTACTTCCCTCAGCGCAGGGCGCGCCAGGCTCCTGAGCATCCTGCTAATTTAGCCTCTGTTGTAAACATGGGGTTAGGAGACTCCAGAGCTGGAGGAAGAGTCACCGTGCTGTCTCTGAGCAGTGATGTCCAAGGAGACACAGAGGGACACTCTCCAGTCACTGGCCAGCCAGGTGAGGCCCCACCTCCCCCTCCCAGCCAAGGCTGCTAGCCCAGCTTTGAGAGGTGCATACAGACTGGAGTTCAAACCCCTCCATTTGACACTTTAACCCTTTGCACTCTGGTTTTCCCTTCTAGGAGAAGACCAAGAGATGGTTCCAAGGCTGCAGTGGCAAGCCTCCTCTGTTTCCCTGTCTTTATAAGTCCCTCCCAGAAGACACTCAGGACGCAGACGTGGCAGAAGGTGCTGTCCCCTCCTCCACTCTGTGCTGGCACTGCCCTTTGCCACAGCCACTCCCCAACGTTTGGTCCTTTCCTATTTTAGCAGATATTTGAGTTTGTGGTGGTGATGGGGGGATGTACAGCCTGCAATTTCCCCCCTCAAGGGCCCTGAGGGCATCAGGCTGCCCAAGTACCCCTCCTTGTGTAGTCTCCCCAGATAGCTGCCTTCCGGGAACAAGGCTGAGTGGACCACAATTACCCTCACCCACAAATGAGAGGCTCCTGCAGAGGACGGGTGGCAGGGCCAGGGCTACTGGAGGGTGCAGGCGGCTTCTGAGAAGGAGGCAGGCCCATGGGTGGCCAAGCCTGGTCCCTTCAGCTGAGGAAATGAGCAGTAGAGGGGACCAGGCAGCAAGGTCTCTGGAGAAAACAGAGAAATTGAAGCCACAGGGGAGCTAAAGCCTACAGGGAGCAGAGAGCTCAGCCATGGACACAGACAGGCAAATCGCCTTCAGAATGCTATGGCCCCCGGCCAGTTTTCCTAAATAAAGTTTTATTGACACCTAGCCACACCCCCTTTTGTTCCAGTTGTGGCAGCTGCTTGGCCCTTTGCAGAGCAAGTTCACTAAATCTAAGTTAGAACAAAGCTCACACTTCTGCAGCCTGTACCTGTATCCAAGCCTCCGCATTAGGACCACAGTACCAGCTTATCAGCATACACAAGATGGGTTGTGTCTGTCCGATATACAAGGGGGATCCACACATGCACATATGCCAGATGCCAAGCCCCAAGCCCCCCCGCTGCGTTTACCACTCTGTGCTACAATATGGCACCATGGTGGGCACACAGTGGCCACCCACAGGGAGGAGTCAGAGACTCAAAGGGAGAACTCAGTTTCTCTGAGAGAGGGACCAACAAAGGTAATGGGGGTGGGGCATAGGAGGACACCAGGCCGCCTGGGAGCAGGGGAGACCAAAGCATACGCCTTCCGATGCTGAGACACCGCCTTCAATGCTGAGACACCGTGTATGCAAAGCCGGCTCTCGGGGGCCCTAAGCAAAGCTCGAGACCCCGCACTTACCATGGTGCATAAAACCGTTGTTGCAAAGGCCCACACCAAGCGCCACGGCCTCCTCCCGTGTCTGGCAGTCCCCCTGAAATGGAACAGAAGAGGCTGCTCTGAGGGGAGCCAGCACTGAATCGTTTAAGACGGGCTACCATCGGGAAACACAAGTTGCAGGAGGGCAGAGATTTGTCATACTATGGACCAAAGTGCCCAGAAATGTTAGGAACCATTCCTGATAAACTCCTAACCAGGGAGTTACTTCTTTAGAGGATGCTGGTTGCCTAGCAACAGCCCTTTCTTGATCCCTCCCCAATAAGGAAACTCCCCCCATTTCACGACCACCCTGGCAGTTAAGGTGGACAATGAGGCACAACAAAACCCTCTAGGAATAAGGGCGCTGTGGCAAACCTGTGCTCACAGGCTGTCCTCTTCTTTCTGACTCCCTGCCTGGAACTAAGATGTGATGCCTGGTGCTTCTGCAATCACAATGTGACCTCAGGGTAAAACACTGTAATGGTGGCAGAGTAGAAAAACAGAGGGGGATCCTCAAAGACCTCATGAGGTGGCCCTGGTTGTTCTGGGCCACCAACCTTGTGCTGCTCTCACGAGAGACATAAATCCCAAATTTCTCTGGCTCTGTATGTCTGTAGACCATGCCCCCTGATGTTAGAAATGAAGTCTACAGTGCTTGAGAAGCCTACAGGGCCTTTAGGGGATACCACTGTCCCTTCCACCAGGGACGAAGCCACATGAGACGAAGCCACGTGAGGAGGTGACAGTGAGGCTGATGATGGCCTGACAGGCCACCAACTGTCCCGAAGCCCACCCTGGTTCCACAGGTCTGGACATGTGGCCTCTGGTCCAGTCATCTTTAACTTAGGTCTTTCTGTCTTGATGACGTGTCAGCAGAACTAGGAACTGGGCTGATCACGAGGGATGGGGACCAGAGCTGACTTCTGATGTCTGCTCTCTTAGTGGCCTGGCTGCAGGGCTCCTGCCTCCTCCCCTGCCAGAGCAGCCTGTTTGTGTTGCTTGCAACCCAAGTCACCTGCAGCTCAGACAAGCTTTACCTTTGAACACCCCCCCCCCAATCAGAAGACAGGTGTATGCCACCACAACCATCCTGGAACCCCAAAATCTCCCTGCTAGCCAGGTAGAGAGGGGCTAGGACCTCAGAGTGGGAGCCGGGCTGGCAGACTCAGTCCCAGCTGCTGACTGGATCGAGGGCTGTGATCAGGGGCACCTCACGACAGCTTGGGACAGGCTTCTGGGCTTCCAGATGCACAGGCAGCCAGCCCTGCACACAACTGTGACAGTCCAGAAGGGAAAAGGCTGCCAGACACCTAGCCAGCCAGACCTGGCCCTCTTTCTGGAGGGTGGAGGAGGGTACTCCCAGCCAAAGAGACATGATTGCTTTTCCAGGGGCTGTGAGGACCAGGTGTAGGGACTCTAGCAGGGGCTGTGGGGTGGGCTGAGAGAGGGGCTAAGGGGTCCTTAGTGTGCAAAGCATTACTAGGTGAGGGTTACAAGGAAAACAAACAACTCCTAAGGGGCCCTAGGCCAGAGGCAGGGGAATGGCAAGATTGGAGCTGGGACAGAAGAGGCAACAGGGCGGAACACTCCACACATACAGAGCAGCTGCCTCTAGCCGCAGAGCTGGGAAGTAGTGACAGCCAGCCCAAGTGGCCTTGGCTGATGATTGGTCTTAGAAGACCAGCCAGTCTCTGGAGTCTACTTGGTTTGCAAAGAGCTCAGAACCGGCCTAGCCTGTCTCTTCTATCCCCAGAGGCAGAGGCCAAGGAGGCTCCTGAGGACACAAGGCAAGCCCAGGTCACGGTGACAGACCTGAGTGCCCCAGGGGAGGACAAGTCGGGGAGGTGGGGGGAGCAGTGTGGACAGTGCTCTCTAACTCCTCTCTGGCTACTTCTGTTTCTCATTCAAAAAGTCATGGTGTCCCTCACAAGTCCCTGGGAGGGAACTGTGCACACCCCCGCCTGACACAAAGAAGCATAGGAAAACTGTCACCATCTTGCTTCCTGACTTCCTGGGGGACCAATGGGAGCACACGGGGAGAGTGTGAGTGACCGAAGGCCACACACAACATGGGATCCCACTGCCCACCATGCCTACCGTGCTCCGTGCTTCCACTGACTGACTCCTTGTCGGCAGGGGAAACTGAGGCACAGGCAGGAGGGCTGACTCAGGCTTCCCGATGACCAAGATCTGAGATCAGACGCCATGATCTGAGATCTCACAACGGGTAAGGCTGGTTGGTTCCTCTAAGCCTAGATACACCTGACCTTTGGAGTCTCAACTCATCACCCAGGCATGTATGCCTGACTCCAAGCTTTCTAAGCTAGCCTTTTCCAGCCACCACGTCACAGACAGGAAAACCGAGATTCCAAGGGGGGCAGTCAGTCACTGGCCCCAGGCTGTGGTTCTGACACAATGACGCAGCCCCTCCCTGCCTGGTTCATTTGGGCCTCCCCCAGTGACTCATGTGCCCAGGCTCTCAGCAGCACCATCTGCTGGGCCCTGGTAGCTGTTGCAAAGGGTTCTCGGGGTACCCCAACCGTCCATCTTCTCTGTCCCAGTTACTGGTGCTGGCCCTAGGGTCCAGGAGGCAGCAAGGAGGAAGGCCAGTGCACGTGTCATCTCTGTTCATCATCATCCCACAGCTGGGTTATTATCAAGGTGGTGCACTCTCGCCCAGCACTCCCTACCTGGCCCTGCACTCTAAACAAGTCACATGACCTAAGCCTCAGGCTTCCATCTGTAACACTGGGATGGCCACCACGCTACCCAAGCTTGTTCCAAGGGTCATATAAGACGACACGCCATGATCTGAGATCTCACAACGGGTAAGGCTGGTTGGTTCCTCTAAGCCTAGATACACCTGACCTTTGGAGTCTCAACTCATCACCCAGGCATGTATGCCTGACTCCAAGCACCCAGGGGTGGATCCTGAGACACTCAGTGTCTCTATCAACACGCCTGGTCTCTTCCATACAGACTGGCTTAAGCATTGACGTGGGGCTCACACAACAGATGACATCTACCGAGAAAACCACTTGGCCAGGAGAGACCATGAGGCAGGCATCCCCTCCCTTGACATTACACGAAATGAAAAGGCTCAGCTCTCCCTGCCTTTGACTGTGGTTACATGCAAGGGCAATGCCCGGAGCTGCGGCTGCCACTTCATGACTGTGAAGCAACCAATCAGAAGATGACACAGCAGAACGGCAGAAAGGGAGAAGGCTCAGTATGAAACTGAGCACCAGGAACACCCAAGGATGCCACACTACGATGTGACAGAAAGCTGCTGCACAGGGGCAGCTACTGCACATGCCCTCTCTGCGGGGCTCCCTGTGTGGTCACACTGTAGACACAGAGAGCAGAAAGGAGCTGGGTCTGTCCCCAGCTATGCCGCTGTCCCCAGCTAGAGTCTGGGCCACGCGTGCTCACCTGTGCCAGTAGCCAGTCTACCAGCTTGCTCCCGGGGACCACGGACTTGTAGGTCTTCAGGTGGTAATCGCGGTCCCTGAGGAAGAGGTGAGCAGTGAGCAGCCCTGGAGGGGGTGGGGAGCATGGCGGTTTCTGCAGCCTGTTCTAGCCAGAAGCACCCCCACGGACATGGGAAAGAAGCTAATCCACTCCCAACTTAGGGGTCAGCTGCCCGCCAGCAGCAGACAGGGAAGCCTCAGGCTTCAGATATTCTCTTGCCCAAGGGACCTCTCTGTGCAGCCATGCCTCCTGAGGCAGCTTTGCCTACATGTAGAGAAGGTTTGTCTTTGAGTAGAGTGCCACACTGGGGACCGTGGGCATCCCACAGAGCCACATGTCCCCACAGCAAGGACCTCTCCCAGCCAGGCGTCCACAGTCCACAACGAAGGAGCCCTGAGTCTCTAAAGAGGGGTGATCATGGCTCCCACCATTCTGCCTTCTTTTGGTGCTGACACACACGTTTCAAAGACACAGAGCTGAACTGCAGGCTAGGCCCTGAGCACAGGGCAAAGTCCAGGGCTGGAGGGTGCAGGGGGGGTCCCCCAGTGAGGTATGCACTCCACCATGCTGGCCGAAGGGGTATGGGGTCTGAACAGCCAAACTGAGTTCTACAGTCCTGGGTGGAGTCGCTGAGGGATGGTCAGGACTGGGCGTGGTCAGTTGTGAGAACCTGTCTCACCTAAGCAAGGACCCTAGGCATATCCCCGCCACCACCTAAAAAAGAAAAAAGTCATACCAGCAGGCTGGAAGGCTCAGGGAAGGCCACTAGGAAACAGGCAGAGGCCATAGGGACCCAGGAGGTGGCTGGGCACAGATAGAGGCCAGAGGGGCCCAGGAGGAGGCTGGGCACAGGTAGAGGCCAGAGGGGCCCAGAAAGAGGCTGGGCCCTTTGTCACTACCTCCTAGAACTGGCACAGAGCAGCAAATGAGGGTGACTGAGGAGGCAGGGCTCTAGATGAAGGGTTCCCAGGGCCTGACTTCACAGACCACAAACAGACTGGATGAAGTCCCCAGAACAAGTCACATTACCCTGTCCCTGTCCCTCCACCCACAACCACAAGGTTCCTAACAGACACTGAGCCACTCATTTGTTGCCTCCAGAAGCCTGTGAGCATACTTTCCGTGACTTTAACCCTCAGCGCACCAGGAGGTACAAGCTGCTGCTAGGCCCATTTGGCTGGAAGAGAACCATTCACTCAACAAACACTGGTTCAGTGTTGCTCCCAAGGTCCTGCGTTAAAGCCATTTGAATTCAGATTCAAACAGCCAATGAAATCAAAATAAAAAGATTGGTTAAAAGCAGACTCTGTAACTTGGAGCATCTGAAAACCTTAGGTCAGATAGTTTCTGCGGGGGGACAATATAGACACAGGGCACAAGAACATACAGCCCTGAGAGGAAGCGCTGAGAGCTTCTGGGTGTTAGGAAGGTGTCAGAGCAAGATGGAACTCGGTGGCAGAACGCTTGTCCCATCCCAGAAAAAATAAGAAAGGAGGAAGTGGGAGCTGGTGTGTAGGAAACCATTCCACAGCAGCAGCAGGTGCAAAGGTCCTGCGGTGCATCCTACTTTATAACCTGCCTCAGAAAGAACTGGTGAGGAACAGAAAGGCTGAGTGACTGTGCAAGGTCACACAGCTGGACACCAGCAGGCAGATCCACTCCTCAGCCTGGCTCTCCTGTCACTTCATACGCTTCAGGACTTCCCACAGATTCACTCACTTCCTCCTGACAGTCTGATGGAAGAGGTCAGTTATTAACCATATCTGATGGAAAAGGGGACAGAGGCTCAGAGAGGTCAGGATAGGGGGTCGGGGGAGGGCGGTCTGTTACTGTCAGGTGGGGAGGCCATGGGGACTTACTTGATCACAGGGGCGTACAGGCTGTGCAGCCGGCAGTAGAGTCTCACGCCCTACAAGCAAGAGCAGGGTCTGAATGAGCCACCCACTCTGGACTGCTGGGAAGAGGAGGGTGGGCAGGGCAGGCTGCAGGGACATAGGCCTGTTCTGCAGGGACCTCCAGCTGGATCGGGGCCACAGGCTGAAAGAAGACGCCCTACCTTGGACATGATATCCTCCAGCTCGCTGCGTGCTTTGTAAGTGCCGTCGTCGTAGCGGAAGCGGTACATCACCTGCTCGTTCTTGAACTGGTGCTTGTCAGAGACTGCAAGGACCCAGGGACTGGTAAGGCTGGGGAAACCCACCCTCCGTCTCTACCCTTTGGTCCCCCAGAACAGCAAGGGATGTGAGGCCTAATTAGACGTCTGTGGGCACCTCTGACTTGGCCTGTCCTTGGAAAGAAGGGGAAGCAAGCACTAGGGTAAGAAGCGCACTGCTGGCATCTGGACAGCCACCTCTCAATGCTGCTGGAAACTTAGACCCCAAAGCAGACTCTGTACAGCCAAATGTCTAAAACTCTAAAAGCAAGGACTCTCCCCTGGACAGTCAGTGGCTCCTGGCTGGCTCAGTGCGCCTACACAGACTCCACAGCCAAGTCCCTTCCCCAGCTCCAAGACTTCACTTCCTGACAAGCCCCGGGTCCACTCAGGAGGTAGCCTCCCCTGGTGCTCCCTGGAAAGCACTCAGCATCCCCCTGGACACTGGGCCTTGGCTGTCCCTGCCCAGAGCCATAGCGCCTAACTGCTATGCTATCCTCCACTTCCAGGGGAGATCTCCCAAACCTCGGTTCAGACCTGACCCCCTATGACACTGACTGCCACGCCTCCTCTCGCCAGCACTGAGCCTGCTGTACCGGCACCGCCTATCATCTTCATCTCCCCTCCAAGCACAGTCAATTCCATGAGGACAGGACTCTTCACCTGCCCCACTCACGACTGTGCAAGCAGTGCCTTACTGCAAGAAATATCCGATAAACATCCTCAAATTAGCTCTTCCTGAAGGGGAAAATGGAAAGTTCCACTCTCTGACCACCTGCTTCACTGAGGAGTCCTCGCTTGCTAGTACCCAAGAGAACTTGTCATGAGGCAGCCATGGTTCTGAGTCTGCGGGAGAGGGACCAGGCCAGCAGCTTGGAAACGCAGGAGCAGCTTTCTGGGGGAAGGGCAGCTTCCCTGACATCCAGCCTACCTCGCCATACCCACTGCCACTCACCATGGTGGATGATACCGTTCTCCAGCAGGGCTTGGCCCAAGTTGACCCCTTCTTCTGTCTTGCTGATCTCACCAATTTCCAGGAGCCAGGCAACAAACTCACTGCCAGAAACAGAAGATGCAGGGAGATGGTTCCCCAACCCCGGAACCAAAACCCAGCTGGCCTGGTCCCACCCACCCCAGGAATGGCAGGCAGATCTCCCCATAGCACATAAAGCCAGCAGCCATAGCCCAAGAAACCATGATAAGGCTTGTCTGTGCTTTTTCAGTTGGCTAGAACAATTCCAGGCCAGCCTCATCCACCCAGGGAAGGGTGGGTGGATGGATGGACAGATGGTAGGCAGATGAACGGATGATGGATGGATGGATGAGGGATGAATGAACAGACGGATGGATAATGGATGGATAGGCAGATGGGTGGCAGATGTTTGGTAGGTAGAGGAATAGGTGTGTGGATGAACGATTGACAGATACACAGATAGGTGGCTAGATATGGGTTAGTAGGTAGGTAGGTAGATGTATAGAGAGAAGAGTGAAAAAATGGTTTATGGTTGGTAGATGAATGAATGGTGGATGGATGGATGGATGGGTGGGTAGAAGGATGAATGGTGTAGCTTATTAGTTGGTGCATGGCTAGATGATAGATGGATGACAAATGAATGGATAGATGGATGATGGGTTGATGGACGGACAGACGGATGGATGGATGGATGGATGGATGGATGGGTGATATATGGATGATAGATGGTGAATGGACAGATGGATGGACAAAGAGATGATGGATGGATGAAAGGATGGATAGACGGATGGATGACGAGTAGGTAGATGGATGAGTAGGTGGGAGATGAAAGATGGACAGAGAGAGATAAGATGGTAGATGGGTGTGGGAAATAACTGAGTGGGGAGTCGCATCCATGTGGGACCTATGGATGGAGGCATAAGCCAATGGATACACATTGGGCCACATGGTACATAGGTAAATAAGAACAGACAGATGCATAAACCATCAGAAAAATCAACACTGGATAGATACGCAGATGTGGAGGCTGAGGAGGGATGCTGGGTAGATGGTGGACGGTAGATGAACACCAAGGGTAGTTGGGGTGAGGTAGCGAGATGGTATGGATACTAAACGCATGTGTCTGTGTGCATGCATGTAGCTATGTACGAGTATAAATGAAACTCACAAAATAAGGAGGAGGCCATACCAGGCCCAGAAAGCTGACTGGAAGTCAGGCCCAGATGTCTCAAATCACATCCTGTCAATTCTCAGACTGGTCCATCACACCTTGTCTGTCCGTCCTCACAGAGCTCTAATCACACCCTCTTAGTCCTCAAAGAGCTCCAATCACACCCTCTCTGTCCTCACAATGCTCCCATCACACCCTCGCTGTCCTCACAATGCTCGCATCACACCCTCTCTGTCCTCACAATGCTCGCATCACACCCTCTCTGTCCTCACAATGCTCGCATCATACCTTCTATGCCCGCACAGTGCTCCAATCAAACCCTCTCTGTCCTCACAGTGCTCCCATCACACCCTCTCTGTCCTCACAATGCTCGCATCATACCTTCTCTGCCCGCACAGTGCTCCAATCAAACCCTCTCTGTCCTCACAGTGCTCCCATCACACCCTCTCTGTCCTTACAGAGCTCCAATCACACCCTCTCTGTCCTCACAGTGCTCCCATCAACCCTCTCTGTCCTTACAGAGCTCCCATCACACCCTCGCTGACCTCACAGAGCTCCAATAACACCTCTGTCCTCACAATGCTCCCATCATACCCTCTCTGTCTTCACAGTGCTCCCATCACACGCTTTCTGTCCTCACAGAGCTCCAATCACACCCTCTCTGTCCTCACAATGCTCCCATCATACCCTCTGTGTCCTCACAGTGCTCCCATCACACCCTCTCTCTCCTCACAGTGCTCCCATCACACCCTTTCTGTCCTTATAGTGCTCCAATCACATCCTCTCTGTCCTCAAGTGCTCACATCACACCCTCTCTGTCCTGACAGAGCTCCAATCACACCCTCTCTGTCCTCACAGTGCTCCCATCACACTCTCTCTGTCCTCACAATGCTCCCATCACACCCTCTCTGTACTCACAGTGCTCCCATCACACCCTCTCTGTCCTCACAGTGCTCCCATCATACCCTCTCTGTCCTCACAGTGCTCCCATGACACCCTCTCTGTCCTTACAAAGCTCCAATCACACCCTCTCTGTCCTCACAGTGCTCCCATCACACCCTCTCTGTACTTACAGAGCTCCCATCACACCCTCTCTATCCTCACAGAGCTCCAATCACACCTCTATCCTCACAATGCTAGCATCATACCCTCTTGGTCTTCACAGTGCTCCCATCACACGCTCTCTGTCCTCACAGAGCTCCAATCACACCTCTGTACTCACTGTGCTCCCACCACACGCTCTCTGTCCTCACAATGCTCCCATCACATCCTCTCTGTCCTCACAGTGCTCCCATCACACCCTCTCTGTCCTCACAGTGCTCCCATCACACCCTCTCTCTCCTCACAATGCTCCCATCACACCCTCTCTGTCCTCACAGTGCTCCCATCATACCCTCTCTGTCCTCACAGAGCTCCAATCACACCCTCTATGTGCTCACAGAGCTCCCATCACACCCTCTCTCTCCTCACAGTGCTCCCATCACACACTCTCTGTCTTCACAATGCTCCCATCATACCCTCTGTGTCCTCACAGTGTTCCCATTACACCCTCTCTGTCCTCACAGAGCTCCAATCACACCCTCTCTGTCCTCACAGAGCTCCAATCACACCCTCTCTGTCCTCACAGTGCTCCCATCACACCCTCTCTGTCTTCACAGAGCTCCAATCACACCTCTGTCCTCACAGTGCTCCCATCACACCCTCTCTGTCCTCAAAATGCTCCCATCACACACTCTCTCTCCTCATAGTGCTCCTATCATACTCTCTCTGTCCTCACAGTGCTCCCATCATACCCTCTCTGTCCTCACAGTGCTCCCATCACACCCTCTCTGTCCTCACAGTGCTCCCATCACACCCTCTCTGTCCTCACAGTGTTCCCATCACACCCTCACTGTCCTCACAGAGTTCTAATCACACCTCTGTCCTCACTGTGCTCCCATCACACCCTGTCTGTTCTCACAATGCTCCCATCACACCCTCTCTATCCTCACAGTGCTCCCATCATACCCTCTGTCCTCACAGTGCTCCCATCACACTTTCTCTGTCCTCACAATGCTCCCACCATACCCTCTCTGACCTCTAGGAGCTCAAATCACACTCTCTCTGTCCTGACAGTGCTCCCATCACACCCTCTCTGTCCTGACAGTGCTCCCATCACACCCTCTCTGTCCTGACAGTGCTCCCATCATACCCTCTCTGTCCTCACAGAGCTCCAATCACACCCTCTCTGTCCTCACAGTGCTCCCATCACATCCTCTCTGTCTTCACAATGCTCCAATCACACCTCTGTCCTCACTGTGCTCCCATCACACCCTCTCTGTCTTCACAGAGCTCCAATCACACCTCTGTCCTCACTGTGCTCCCATCACACCCTCTCTGTCCTCACAGTGCTCCCATCACACCCTCTCTGTCCTCACAATGCTCCCATCATACCCTCTCTGTCCTCACAGTGCTCCCATCACACACTCTCTGTCCTCACAGAGCTCTCATCACACCCTCTCTGTCCTCACAGTGCTCCCATTACACCCTCTCTGTCCTCACAATGCTCCCATCATACCCTCTCTGTACTCACAGTGCTCCCATCACACCCTCTCTGTCCTCACAATGCTCCCATCACACCCTCTCTGTCCTCACAGAGCTCCTATCACATCCTCTCTGTCCTCACAGTGTTCCCATCACACCCTCTCTCTCCTCATAGTGCTCCCATCATACCCTCTCTGTCCTCACAGTGCTCCCATCATACCTTCTCTGTCCTCACAGTGCTCCCATCACACCCTCTCTGTCCTCACAGTGCTCCCATCACACCCTCTCTGTCCTCACAGTGCTCCCATGACACCCTCTCTGTCCTTACAAAGCTCCAATCACACCCTCTCTGTCCTCACAGTGCTCCCATCACACACTCTCTGTCTTCACAATGCTCCCATCATACCCTCTGTGTCCTCACAGTGTTCCCATTACACCCTCTCTGTCCTCACAGTGCTCCCATCACACCCTCTCTGTCCTCACAGTGCTCCCATCACACCCTCTCTCTCCTCACAATGCTCCCATCACACCCTCTCTGTCCTCACAGTGCTCCCATCACACCCTCTCTGTCCTCACAGTGCTCCCATCACACCCTCTCTGTCCTTACAAAGCTCCAATCACACCCTCTCTCTCCTCACAGTGCTCCCATCACACACTCTCTGTCTTCACAATGCTCCCATCATACCCTCTGTGTCCTCACAGTGTTCCCATTACACCCTCTCTGTCCTCACAGAGCTCCAATCACACCCTCTCTGTCCTCACAGAGCTCCAATCACACCCTCTCTGTCCTCACAGTGCTCCCATCACACCCTCTCTGTCTTCACAGAGCTCCAATCACACCTCTGTCCTCACAGTGCTCCCATCACACCCTCTCTGTCCTCAAAATGCTCCCATCACACACTCTCTCTCCTCATAGTGCTCCTATCATACTCTCTCTGTCCTCACAGTGCTCCCATCATACCCTCTCTGTCCTCACAGTGCTCCCATCACACCCTCTCTGTCCTCACAGTGCTCCCATCACACCCTCTCTGTCCTCACAGTGTTCCCATCACACCCTCACTGTCCTCACAGAGTTCTAATCACACCTCTGTCCTCACTGTGCTCCCATCACACCCTGTCTGTTCTCACAATGCTCCCATCACACCCTCTCTATCCTCACAGTGCTCCCATCATACCCTCTGTCCTCACAGTGCTCCCATCACACTTTCTCTGTCCTCACAATGCTCCCACCATACCCTCTCTGACCTCTAGGAGCTCAAATCACACTCTCTCTGTCCTGACAGTGCTCCCATCACACCCTCTCTGTCCTGACAGTGTTCCCATCACACCCTCTCTGTCCTGACAGTGCTCCCATCATACCCTCTCTGTCCTCACAGAGCTCCAATCACACCCTCTCTGTCCTCACAGTGCTCCCATCACATCCTCTCTGTCTTCACAATGCTCCAATCACACCTCTGTCCTCACTGTGCTCCCATCACACCCTCTCTGTCTTCACAGAGCTCCAATCACACCTCTGTCCTCACTGTGCTCCCATCACACCCTCTCTGTCCTCACAGTGCTCCCATCACACCCTCTCTGTCCTCACAATGCTCCCATCATACCCTCTCTGTCCTCACAGTGCTCCCATCACACACTCTCTGTCCTCACAGAGCTCTCATCACACCCTCTCTGTCCTCACAGTGCTCCCATTACACCCTCTCTGTCCTCACAATGCTCCCATCATACCCTCTCTGTACTCACAGTGCTCCCATCACACCCTCTCTGTCCTCACAATGCTCCCATCACACCCTCTCTGTCCTCACAGAGCTCCTATCACATCCTCTCTGTCCTCACAGTGTTCCCATCACACCCTCTCTCTCCTCATAGTGCTCCCATCATACCCTCTCTGTCCTCACAGTGCTCCCATCATACCTTCTCTGTCCTCACAGTGCTCCCATCACACCCTCTCTGTCCTCACAGTGCTCCCATCACACCCTCTCTGTCCTCACAATGCTCCCATCATACCCTCTCTGTCCTCTAAGAGCTGGAATCACACTTTCTCTGTCCTCACAGTGCTCCACCCTCTCTGTCCTCACAGTGCTCCCATCACACCCTCTCTGTCCTCACAATGCTCCCATCACACCCTCTCTGTCCTCACAGTGCTCCAATCACACCCTCTCTGTCCTCAGTGCTCCACCCTCTCTGTCCTCACAGTGCTCCACCCTCTCTGTCCTCACAGTGCTCCACCCTCCCTGTCCTCACAGTGCTCCCATCACACCCTCTCTGTCCTCACAGTGCTCCCATCACACCCTCTCTGTCCTCACAGTGCTCCCATCACACCCTCTCTGTCCTCACAATGCTCCCATCACACCCTCTCTGTCCTCACAGAGCTCCTATCACATCCTCTCTGTCCTCACAGTGTTCCCATCACACCCTCTCTCTCCTCATAGTGCTCCCATCATACCCTCTCTGTCCTCACAGTGCTCCCATCATACCTTCTCTGTCCTCACAGTGCTCCCATCACACCCTCTCTGTCCTCACAGTGCTCCCATCACACCCTCTCTGTCCTCACAATGCTCCCATCATACCCTCTCTGTCCTCTAAGAGCTGGAATCACACTTTCTCTGTCCTCACAGTGCTCCACCCTCTCTGTCCTCACAGTGCTCCCATCACACCCTCTCTGTCCTCACAATGCTCCCATCACACCCTCTCTGTCCTCACAGTGCTCCAATCACACCCTCTCTGTCCTCAGTGCTCCACCCTCTCTGTCCTCACAGTGCTCCACCCTCTCTGTCCTCACAGTGCTCCACCCTCCCTGTCCTCACAGTGCTCCCATCACACCCTCTCTGTCCTCACAGTGCTCCCATCACACCCTCTCTGTCCTCACAATGCTCCCATCACGCCCTCTCTGTCCTCACAGTGCTCCCATCACACCCTCTCTGTCCTCACAATGCTCCCATCACACCCTCTCTGTCCTCACAATGCTCCCATCACACCCTCTCCATCCTCCAATAGGCTTATGGCTTACTCAGAAAGGAGTTCATCTCTGCCTCAACTCTCTCACACATCTGCCCAGAAATATGTGCATCAACATCAGCATCGCCACCAATGTCACACCTAGAGCATGGTTTCTAGATCAGTCTTCTCTCCTGCATCCCCCTCCCCATCCTCTGGGCTTTGGCTTACTTACCTTTGTTCCCTTCTTTTAAAACAAAAACAAAAACAAAAAACAAACCCTAGGCCCATCTACCTCTGGGCCTTGAAGTTGCTGTTCCATTCACCTAAAAATGCCTTTTTCACACTCCCTCCATGCCACCTCTCCCAAGCTGCAACAACCCACACCACTGCCAGGGAAGACTCCACACAGAGGCTGCCCACCTGACTATGTGCTCTGCAGCAATGGGTTCACAGATGTATGTGTGTTTATCAGACCCCTCCCTGAGCACACTGACACCAGGCGTGTGAGCCCTCGCTGATAGCTGCTGACCTTGTTCATTGACCTTTCCCTGACATGCTTTGAGACTTAAGTGTCCTCCACACAACAAATGAGGAATGAGGAAGGTTGGGGACACAGGTGAGACAGGTTCTGGCTCGAGGCCTCTGAGGTCCCAGCCCCTGTGGACTCTTGGGCTTGGCACAGATTTCAGCCCACTGGAGCCAACACAAGAGGGTGATCCCAGAGCAAGCAGCACCCACAAGCGTGGGCAGCAGTGCCCAGCCCCCTTTATGGAAACCAGCTGTCCCACCTCCGGTTACAACAGGGGACCCTATTTTTAGCTTTTCGTGCTGGCAGAGGAAGGACCTGGCCTTATAGAGGTAGCGGTATTACGAGGCATTCAGAAAGCCCAGGAGACGCCCAGGGATGTGGGAAAGAAACAGGTACATTTCTGGTACCCTTGGGTGGGAACTTTCTAAGTTCTGTGTCCTTCTAACCACCCCCTACTCCATTGTTCTCTAAGTCCCAACTCTTGGGACAAGGCACAGACTGCCAGCAACCCCAGAAGGCAAACAGATGTTGGTGTGACCACTCACAGAGGCTGGAGGTCAGAGAGCCAGAGCAAGGCTGCTCAGCAGCTGTCCCATCCAGGGCCATCAATGACCCTGTGGCCACAGTGAGGAACAAGAAGCATACCAAAGTGACTGCAGGGGGCAGAAGACAGACTCAGGAGAGCAACTGAGTGGCAACTATGCCTACACTTGCTACCCTTTGGGAAACCAAGCTGGGTCTTCAGCTTGTTGGGCCAACTAATGCAAAGCTGTCCCTATCTAGGGACCAAGATGCAGCTGGACGCTGCTCAACAGGATGCAGCTGGCAAATGGTTTCCTTGGGGGCATCTGGAATTAGTGGGTGGACTTTTTAATCCTGTGAAACTTTAAGCTGGAGCCCAGGAGGGAAACCAGATAAAGTTAATCTCTTCTTACGCAGGAACCTCAAACTCTGAACAGGGGATACTGGCCAGGTAGAGTCTGTGCCAAGCCAGTCAAAGCTGAAGCCACTGCTCAAAGAACCCACCACAACCCCATGGGTCCAGCTCTTCAAGAGAGAGAGCAGGAGATCTGATATTTCCTACGAAGCTCCCAGTTGTTCAATGCTGTCCCCAGGCTTCCGCGGGTACTGGGCCAGCAGAGAGTGTCCCAAACTGGACATCAGAGTGCACAGAAGCTCTGAGTGACAGGTGGCAGTAGGGAGTTGGGATCTGACAGAAGCTCTGGGTGAGGCTATAAACAACAAGGCCCAGGCTTCCAGATAGATGCCCCCAACAGCAGTGGGAGGTACTGAGACAGGTTGGGAGGCCAAGGTAGGGTGGGATCAAATGGCAGAGTCCACTGACAGCTAGGCTGTGCCAACTTCCCTTCTCCCTCCGCCCTGCCCAATGGACACCATTCAGCCTGTTTCAGGTCAAGGCCAAGGCTGAGCACAGAGGGCATGTGGGCACATCCTTTCATGAGCGCCACCTGATCAGAGGCTTCATGTACCACTCCCCAAAGGGACATCTTCCCACTTGCTTCCTGCCTGGAGCCTGGGGTTGAGATGCCACCTGGAGTCCCATGCACAAAGTCCCTGCCAATGTCCCTGGTGATGTCTGGCAGGCCGTGTGTGTGTGTGTGTGTGTGTGTGTGTGTGTGTGTGTGTGTGTGTGTGTGTGTTTAGGCCAAAGGTGAATCCCAGCACAGGGATTACAGATTTTCACATGGGTGCTGGAATCTGAGCTCAGCCCTTCCTCCTTGCACAGCAAGCATTTACCCGCTGAGCTATCATCTCCTGGTCCCCGACAAGTCTTTAAGGAACCATCTGTGTGTGGATCGGTCAGTTTTTGAGACAGGATCTTGCTATGATGCCCAGGCCTACCTTGAACACTTACTGCTTCATGACTCTCATACCTCAACTTCATGACTGCCGAGAGTGCAGGCCGTGTGCCGCTACACCCAGTTTGATCTCTGTTGCATGCAGCTATGCACACAGTCTTCTACCTCAGCGTTCCCAGTGTGTGGATGTTTAACAAGACATGCCGTCACTATCAAGGGAGGCAACCAATGCCTCTGCCTCAGGAAACCGTCCTGAGTGGTCCTGGGGTTTCACAATTCATCTCTGTCCCCTACTGAGCCTCCCTGAATACCTGGACTAAAGCCTGACCCCTGACCCAGTGCCACGAGATGCAGCCCTGCTGACTCCTGAGCCTCGTGCCAACAGTCGCCAACTCAGCTCCTGCCACCCCAGCGCCAGGGCTCATGAAAGCCACCAGACTCTGCCACGCCCAGGCGTGCTGCTCCTCTGGTCTTCTTGTGGCTGACACTCGCTTGTCACTCAGGTCTTGGTTGAAATGTGATCTCCAGTAGGAGGCCACCTTTCCCACCCTGGCTGAGTCAGCTCTGCAACTCCCCCCTTTACATCACTGCACAACTGCCTTGTGGGGTTCCCTGGCCCAGTGGGTTCCTTTATTGGCCTGTGTACTTGTCCACCGAGTGATTCTTGTAGGAACAGCCATCTCCCTGTGGGCAGGAAGTCTGTCTGTTCAGTTCCCTGCTGCTGGCTGGCAATGGGAGGGACAGAAGGGAGGGAGGAAGAGAGGGAAGGAGGGAGGGAGGAAGGAATTAATTTTTGTCTCTCTAGCTAACCTGAGGCTGCTAGAAGGCAGGTACACACACACACACAGACACACACACAGACACACACACACACACAGTATGTTACCCCACAGTACACAGATTTTACCACTGAAATGTGAAACCTATTCGTTTCTGAGTGGGACACAAACTGGTCACTTCTTCACACCTGTCCATGTAACATGATGTCATGCATGGAGGCCCCAGCCTGCGTTCTCAGTGCTCTGGCCAGCATGGTACTATTGACAATGCATCCCCACTGCATCCCCTCTGTGTTTCCACAGCATCCCTACTGTATCCCTACTGTGTTCCCACTGCATCCTCACTGTGTTGCCACTGCATCCCCACTGTGTTCCCACTGCATTCCCACTGTGTTGCCACTGTGTTCCCACTGCATCCCCACTGTGTTCCCACTGCATCCCCACTGTGTTGCCACTGCATCCCCACTGTGTTGCCACTGCATCACCACTGCATCCTCCAGCCTTTCTTCTTCCTTAATTATCATTCATTGAGAACCAGAGACATTAAACCAGTGCCCAAAGTCATCCAATAAGAAGGTAAGGGGAGTAAGACCAAGTCCCAGTCTGACTCAAAACCCAGCCTTAAAAGGCTATGAAGATAAGCCAGACAGTCCACTGCCAGGGAGTCACCATCCAGTTGCTTACAGAGGAGGAAAAAGCAATGACTGAGGAAAACTGAAGATGCTGAAGAGAGATTAAAATGAATCAAGACTGAGGTGGTGAGAGAGAACAGCAGCTACGGAGTCACCCTGTTCAGAGTTCGAATCCCACCTCGCTACAGCAGTGTAACTCTGCTTTCTTCTCTCTGTGCCACTGCCTTCACCCTTAAAATGGGGACAACAGCAGTGACCTGCTTCATGGTGCTGTGTGAGATTAATAGCCACGGCCAAATCTGAACATCATAGATCAGATTAAGGGCTGGAGGGGTCTATATTGCAGCCACCTATTTATTCTCCTTATGGGGGGACAGGGGCTCCCGGAGCTGCACACTGGCTGGGAAGGGGTGTTGGTTGGAAGCCCAGGCAGATGCAGAGGAAAGCCAAGCCTGAAGGAGCATCCTCTTAATGGGAAGTCAGTTTCTCCGGGCCTGGAGGTTACATGAGCTGTGCTGCTGGCTGGGGTTCAAATGGGCAGCAAGAGAAATCTCTAATCCTTCCTGAGGAGTCAGACCTCAGAAGCCTTAATCACAGACAGGTTATCCCATCCGGCCGGCAGGGCTGGCAGGAAGGCTCTCAGATATCCCCCTGGGCAGAAGCGGGGCGGGGCTGCTGCTAGAGAAACGGCTTAGCAGTGGAAACATCCAGGGCCTTCCCAACCTCTCCAGCTAGCTCCCACAAGGCTCCTGGGCCCAGCTCTCTCCTTTCCACAGAGCCTCAGAGAGGCTGAGCCAAGACTGTCAGCCCCCAAGGACAATGGAAGAGTTCAAACATGCTGGTTCCCCCAACAGCCAGCCCTGGCTTATTTAATGCCAAGTCTCAAGGTCTACCCTGGGCTATCTCCTCACTCCAAAGACTCCAACGGGTGACACCCAGTAGGGCCTTCCATTTTCACACATCTAGACCCAAGTCCGCGACATTCCGGCTTCCACCCTCCATTGGCTCTATCATAACATCTTGCTTCTGGGAATTGTGCCCTACCCAGGGACACCCACCTCTCTGGCCACTGGCCACAGAGGCCTCGGCTTGTCCCTTCCCCAACACTACTGGCCCAGATTCCCGCAGGGCAGTCTCCTGACCACACACACACACACACACACACACACACACACACACACACACACACACGGGTCTCCAATCTCGCCTTTTCCTCCCAGAACAATAGACATTATTCCCAGCTTCCTCCTTAGTGCCCTGGCCAGCAAGCTCTAGTCTGCCTCAGACCCACCCTATCTCATCTCCCTCATCTTCTAAACATAGCCCCGGCAACCTCTGTCTTAGCCATGGCAGAACAGAACAGAAATGGGTACAGTGTGGCTGGCCCACTGAGTCGGGACGATCTCAGCTTCTACCGTGTACTTTGTTACAGGAATTGGATCACACGGCGAGTCGAGAGCAAACACAGTGGACAGACCGATAGCAGAACCCTGCAGCCTCCACCCTCATCCAAGCCTGCTCCACAGGCCTGAGGGGCATTAGGTGGCTGTATAAGGAGGGCCCAGGCAAGAGAAAGGGGGTGTGGGGCAGGGCGGGACCAAGCAGATGCAGGGCAGGAAGGGAAGGTGGCCAGCTGGGATCAGGACGCAGAAGCCACTCACTTGCCAAGGAAGCACTTGGGGACGGTGCTCAGCTTCCGCCGGCGGTCCTTGATCAAGTTCACCTTCTTGCTCATCATCATGTGATATAGCTTCTCCCCCTTCTCCGCAATCATGACGTACGCGTCACGCTCCATGCCCAGCTTCAGGCCTGCGGGGGGACATGATTGCCATGGGGGACACAGGAGGCAGTTGGGGGTTTCTGGCATTCACGCCCCCCCTGCCTTGACCCCTGCATAGCCACGGAGCACTTCCTGACCCCCTGCTCAACGGCACACACACCTGTCAGGAACTGCTCAGAAAGTCTGGGTGAGGACCCATGGAGGTTAAGTCCCAGGTAACTGGTGGTACCGTAATTCAGAACTAAGCTCCGAAGCCTTGTCCTACCCACAGTGCACACACACAGCTCTGCCCCCCCCCCCCCCATGCCATAGGCACTGGTCCCTACCCCATCTAGACAACAACAGCAACAGCAATTAAGTGCTTCCCAGCTCCGGACACATGTCCCATGCTCCTGAGAAAAGAGACACAATCACTCCCATTTTACAAACAAGAAGCTGAGGCCCAGGGACCGCATGCTGTCTGCAGAGAAGACGTGGTACCAAAATTTTGACCCAAGATGTTTTGCTCTGGATTCCAACCTGAAACTCTGCCCACAGACCACAGTGTGAGCCCAGCCCTGTGTGCCCTGCCCTGGTTGAACTTTAGACAGCACTCACTTCTAAGGACACGGCCTCCTTGGACCACACACACCTCTTAATGACATAGACCCTGTGCTAACCACAGCTCAAGATTCTAACCACAAAAGTACAGCTCAGCCCCACCCAGTCAGGCCAACTCCCTGCCCCTACCCCAGGACCGACCCCGCCCCAGGCCTGAGCAGTTTCAGAGGTTCAGCCCTTACCCATCCAAAGGCCAAAGTCAGGAGCCTATCTGGCCTTCCGGCATTTTAATACATTCTGGCTTATATTTAAGTGCTACTACCTAAAGGCCCCACTTTCTCTAGAAAACCAGCAGAGGCACGATGTTGGGAACAGTGACTTGGGAAGTATGGGGCAGGGAGACAGGTGGTTGGCCTGGACCGTGTTAAAGGGCAGGCCTGCAGGACCATGATGACCTCCTGAACAGAGAGCGGCAATGAGGGGTTCAGGGGTGGCACCAAAGATGTGCTTCAGCACTGGCTGGTGGAGAGCCTGCGACACAGGCTCAGAGGGTGATGGAACCATGTAAGGTCTGTGATGCATAGACCAGCTGGGATTTCAGGTCAGCAGGATGTACTAGGGGGAGTCTGAGACCCAGTCTGTTCTGTGTCAATCCGGGAGTGACTGTGGGGTAGAAACATGTTGAGTTTGCAAGGATGGCTATATCCATGGCCTTGGGGACAGAGTCACAATATCTGCAGTAAGAGAATGAGTCCACCTTGGCTCAGGTCACTCTGAGTTCCCAGCCTGGGGCAGGGGGTGGGGGTGGGGTGGGGCTCTGTACAGAAGCTCAGGGAACAGACACAGCTCACAGCCCATCCAACCCTGCGCTGTCTTTCCGTGAACCACCTTGGTAACTGTGTCCTAAGGGGCTCTCCACTGTGTCCAATGGGTACCCCAAGGACCATCCCCCAGACTCCCATTCAGGGAGAGCAAACAAAAGCTCAGACAAGCACCTGAGCAGCAGGGGGAAAGAACAAGCTGTTTCCGCATGTTCGGTGTGAGTGACCAGGAAAGTCACCTGGGGACTGTGGTACAACTGACTGCTAACACCAGGTCCCAGCATAGTCACAGAGGTCCCCACCCAACAAAACACTCTTCTGCAAGGGAACTCGATCCCTACATACACAGTCCTCCCCTTGGAAGAGGAGCTCTTCCCCCCACCCCCACCCCCACCTCCCCGCAGCAGCCCAGGCCAGTCTAGGCACCCACTCTCTCGCTGCTCCCGCTCTCGGATCAGGGCATCCAGCCACTTCTGTTTCTCCTCCGCCGTCTTGGCCATACACACGAACCACTTGTTTTTGGCAGTGTTGTGGATCTTCCAGCCATTGGTGACAGTGTAGCCATTGCTGTGGTAATCGGCTGGTAGGGGCATGAGGCAAACACGGATTAGTACACAGACAAGTATGCAACACTCAGTAACCCACGGAATGAGGGCCACCACCAGGGCCAGGCTTAGGGAGCTAGACAAGTGCTCTCTCCTGCCTTTCCCCCAACAAGTGCTCCCCCCTGGCTTCCCTCTCATGGGCAAAGAAGACCTGCACAGACCCCTTCTGACAGCATAGTGACACAGGTGTCCTGAGCAGAGAGGTGGGAGATTCATGCCCAGAGCTCACTGATTCATGCTGAAGCCCTCACTGAAAGCATGATGTCACACAGTTCCTAGGAATATGGGATCCTCCCACACCCTGAACCTAAGGAGGGGCCTACAGGTGTGTCATGGCCTAAAGCCACATGAGAACCTTCCCCAGACAGGCTCACAGAACATCTGCTGAGATGTCGCTTCTCTGGTCCCAGTAGTGAATGGCGGAAACTACCCTATGCTTGGTGCTTGCCTGTGGGTTGTTCATGCCCTGCATGTGATCCAGTCACAGGAAACAGGATCTACTCACGACTACGTGAGACATGGATGCATCCCAGAGCCAGTACCCTGAGCATGAGAGTCAGGTATAACACGTAAGACCATATAACTACATGTATACAAAAGCATGTACATACAGCCATATGCACCTAAAGCCACTTTAATACACATAAGTTTAAAAACCAAGACATTTAAAGAAAAATATCTGGTAAGGGAAGCTAAGGAGGTAATGGCTTATTTTTAGTCAGTGTCACACTGTATATGGTCCTAGCTGGCCTGGAACTCACTATATAAACCAGACTGGTCTCAAACTCACAGAAACCAACCTGCCTCTGCCTCAAGTGCTGGGGATTAAAGGTGTGCAGCACCATACCAAACGTGGTAAAAATATTTTTAAGCAGGACAAAAAAAAAAAGGACCGCATTACAAAGCACAGACAGTATTAGGGCTAGAGAGGAGGCTCAGCAGTTAAAAGCACTGACTGCCCTTCCAAAGGACTGGAGTTCAATTCCCAGCACCCACATGGCAGCTCACAACCATGTGTAACTCCAGTTCCAGGGATCCGATGCCCTCCTCTGGCCTCCATGGGCACTGCACACATGGTGCATATAGACATAAAGGCAGGCAAAACATCCATCCACATAAAAGAAGAATAAAATGGGGGGGGGGGATCAATGTAGACAGTTGTCACTTGTGGGGCGGTAGGGCCAGGATGCTGAGTTCTCAGCCCCAGGACTGTACTTTGCTAAGTTCCAATGCTCTTCTTCAGTTTAGTTATATTCAACAATACACGAGACACACGTGACAGAGAGTACCAGGGCAGGCAGGGAGGGGATTAGAGGAGAGGGGCAGGGCCCACCTGTCCCATCCTCCACATTCTCCACTTCCATGACCTCAGTGTTGATCCGACCCCTGAAGATGTACAGGGAGCCGTTGATGGACTTGGTCCTTTTGGTAGATTTCTTGCTCCCAGTGACCCTGAAAGACAACAGTAAGTCAGTATCCCCTACAAAGGACAGCGTCACAGTGGGGAGTGCCCAGGGCAGAGGGGAGCTCTGGGTTAGGGTGAAGCACATGGGGTGCCTGCTGCTGGGCAGACGACTTGGGTGAGTCTCTGCTAGTCATCGCTTCTCATCTGGAAATAGGCTAATAGCTCTGTTGACCTCACAGATCAATTTTTCAGTTAATGGGGATCTCGAGGAAGACCAACAGGAAGAACAGAAACCCAGTCTGCTGGGCTGGCAAGCAGGCAAGCAGGGGGGGGGGGGTTGGGGTGGAGACTGATTTCTAACAGACGGTACCTTGCAAACTGAAACCAGAATAGGAGAAGGCAATCGTCCATCCACCCACTCATCCATCCATCTATCCATCTACCTACATCCATTAATCCACTTACCATCCATCCACATGCCATCTTTCTACCGTCCATATATCCACCATCCATATAACCATCACACGTGAGCGCACACACACATACACACTTCATACACACACATGCTCACACACACACACATACACACTCATACACACACATGCTCTCACACACACACATACACACTCACACACACACATGCTCACACACACACACACACACACATACACACACATGCTCACACACACACATGCTCACACACATACACACATATGCTCACACACACACACATACACACTCATACACACACATGCTCACACACACACACATACACACTCATACACACACATGCTCACACACACACACACATGCTCACACACACATACATACACACACATGCTCACACACACATACACACACATGCTCACACACACATACACTCATACACACACATGCTCACACAATACACACACACACATACACACTCATACACACACATGCTCACACACACACACACACACACAGACACACACACACACACACACACCATTTATCCTTAATCTATCATCCATTGACGACTCACCCACCCACCCACCATCTCCAACCATCTACTGATACTATCTGTAACCTACCCACCCATGCAAACACCATTCCTCTACCCATCCACCCACAAACTCATTCATCTACCTTCCCATTTCACTTACCACCTATCCATATACTAACCCCCCATTCATCTATCCACCCATCTATGTTATCCATCCATTCACCTATCCAATCTACCCATTCACCTATCTGTCGCCCACCTACCCCTACTCACGCTTTCACTTGGGGGAACCCTGTTGCCCACTCATTCAGTTACAGCCTGAATGTGGTACCCTTCACATCCATCTGTCGACTTCTAAACTGTGATGTTAAGAGTTAGGGGGGATACGGCCTTGAGAGGAAAGGTGAGTAGACAGTAGAGGTTGGTGGCATCTCATGAATGGGATTAGTGTCTTTTATAAAAAGGCCTCAACCCCTTCCACCATGCCAGGACACAAGGGAAAGCCTTGCTGGGCACTGGTCTGGTGTCTTATACCTTTAGCTTCTCGAGTTGCAGAACTTGAAGAAATGTGCCCTTTAAGATGACCAGTTAATGGAATTTTGTTACGGTCACCCAAACAAATTAAAATATCAAACACAAAACATCTGGCCATGGCTTCCTATGGACAGGGTAACAAGTGAGGGGCCACATATTCAGTGCCCGTAAATGACTTGCAGGTGCCAGGCACCCTGCTCAGTGCTGTCCCGCAGGGAAACACAGGCAATCTTGGGAACTAACTTGTCTTCCGTTGGGAGAGGCGGTATAGAGACACCAGCCAGAGACACCCTCAGAGCAAGAGCCCTCTGTGCCTCCTTGATCCGCTGGGTGGGTGTTCTTTACCCACGCTGGCTAGGACTGTAGCCAGACCTCTCTTCTCTACCTGAGACAAACTCACTGCCGCTGGCTAAATCACACAGGGTGTGCACAGAGTAGGCTGAGGACCCTGGACTGCAATGTGGCCAGACGCCCCTGAGAATGCAGCTGTATTGGGGAGACCTGTGCTCCTGCTGCATGTATAAATCACATGGTGAGGGTCGGAACAATGGGGGATGAGTGTGACTTCCAGACTCAGGGTCCATGGGCCTGTGATGAGTGAGGGACACACGGTAAGAGCTAGAGGGACTGTGTGCTTTCTCAGGCACTGGCTGGCTGAACTCTGTCTTATAAATTTACAAGCATGGGTGTACTTGTATACACACCAAAGTCCACCCTCCTACTTCCATATATGAACAGGTATGTCTGTGTATACATGTATGTGTGTGTGTATCTCTGAGTGCAAACCTGTGTATGCAGGTACACTGATATCGGGGAACACATATGTGTACATATATGTAGGCGCATGTGGATGTTGTATACACCTGCACATGTATGGGAATGTACAGGTGTCCATGTGTATGGATACGCATCAATTTATACATGGCTGGCCACTTGTGTGCACGAGTGTGGGTTTCTGCCTGTGAGCATGCAGGTGCCTGTGTACACACACACATACCTCCTGCTGGTCTGTTCTCAGAGAACCCTAACTGACAGAGACTTTAAAGTCACCCACTGGGAATGAGAAAGAACTGAGGAGATAAAAGTCTGGGGCAGGAGTGTGGACCAGAAGACAGGACGAGCTCAGATGCATGTGAGCTGCGTGCAAACATCCAAGGAAAACGGAACAGGAATGGTGGTCTCAGCCTCACTAATAAGCCTTCACCACCCCAGCCACTCCACAGTGGCGCCCGATGTGTCTTGTTCACTCTGTAAAACGCGCCCTCCAGGACAGCAGTGCTTCAGCCCCACGTAACAGACACAAAACCAGCATCCACCCAGAGTCACACAGCAGCAGGAGGGCCCAGTGCTAACTCTGGCCTCTCAGAACACAGCGGGCAGCAACAGGGTAGGAGACTTAGCTCTTCCAGGCCTCAGTTTCCCCTACTGTAACTGAGATCAACTTTTAGAACACCCCCTTCCTCCTTTGGTGGCCAAAGAGAGGCCTTGGCCTCTAAGTCAACAAGAATACGCTGTGCTACTGTTCATGGAGACTGCTCCACCCACATCCCAGACAGGGACCAGGAGAGCCAGCAGCTGCCTAGCCACATCAGGTACTTCCTGTGGCCACTCCAGTCAGTCAGGCACCATCCACCAGCAGCTGACCCTGCCCACAGGGCACTCAGCCTTCTGGCTGCTAAGCCAGAGGCAGGACCCTGGCCTCATGCCTGGCCCTCTCAGGAGACTAGTGTGCCCTTTCCCTCAGGCCAGCTCCCTGTGTCACTCAGGAGGGAGTGGCCTTCAGAGAGTGTAGCCTGGCCACAGGAAGGCTAGAGACAATCCCCACAGAAGCCAAGATGGTGGAAGATACTGTTATTCCTCCCAGGGCAGGTGACACAGAGAAAGAGGGGCCTGGCAAGGAAGCCAGGGGCTGGGCATGCTCAGCAGGCAGCTGGGAGCTGTCCACAGAGTTCTAAAGGGACATTCTGTTTCCCAAACCCTCATAAGCTCTGGGAAAAGTGTCTGCCTCTAGCAGCCAGGGCAGGGAAGGGCTAGGGAGTAACACTTCATAAGCACTCTTAGGATTGTCACTCTTAGGCCTCTAGGGGTGGCCCCAGCAGGACAGAAGACACAAGACAGCAATGGAGATCTGGACAGAGCAAGCAAGAAAACACCTAGAAAAGAGGCAGACTGAACATGTCTACACGGGGAGATGACACGAAGGGAGACTGAGGCCTGTGGCAAGAAGGATCAACCCCCAGAACAGAGAGGAGAGACAGTAGGAGGGGTTTCTGTGCCCCAGGGCTACCCATAGGAAGCATCAAGGACCCAGGAGTGCCACAGCCCCAGCAGCCAGCCCCAACTTCACACACCAGGCACTTACTACCCTCACCCTCACAATGACCCTGCGAGGTACAGTCAGTAGCGTCCCCTGTTTGACAAGCAAGGAAACTGAGGCACGGGCAGGCAGAGCTATGGAGAAGGGCCAGACTCTGAACCAAACACAGAGGATTGATGTGGCTCTGGTTGCAGAAGGGGAAACTGAGCCTGCGCAGAGCGTGTGGAACGGCCGGCCACCCATCCCTTGCGGCCTGCTTTCTCACACAGCCTTAGAGCCGGGAACAGACAAGGAAAGTGAAACGTGAGGCTCTACGACAACAGTCCTGAAGGCCACGATGCTGTGCGTGCGCAGCCTTGGACAGATCAAGGCATGGAGGAGCCTCTGGGAGGTTACTGTTTCACTCTCAGAACAGGCGCCCTCTGCCCATTACCCCTCTCCCCATCCATGGTGCATCTGGAGAACCAGCCAATGACCTTGGCAGCCACCAACCCAATGCTGCTCAGCTGACCACTATCCACCAAGCCTTGACCTCCCCATACCCTCCCTATTAGCAGACCACCTAGCCATCGGCCCGGCCACCAACACACCTGATACTCAGGCCCCACTCCATCATCTACCAAACAAGCCTGCGGTCGCCTCCATAGCCTGTCTGCCTCTCAACAGCCATACTTGCCCCCAACCCACGCTTCTAGTCAACTCTAGCTGACCACCTCCTAACCTCTAACCATCCCTGCACCCCCTCTCTCTTCTCTTTCCCTTTCCATCTCCAGCCTCTCAACACCCTCATCTACTCTCCGCATCCAAGGCTCAACAAACTCCCCATCATTGCTTCACCCTTTCCCACCTCCCTTGTGTATCCCTCCCACCTTCACTCACACATCACCAGGCTCAAAAGGTCACTCACCCGCTCCCTCACCTCCCCCACCCACCCCCTCCTTTATTCAATGCCCCCTCCCCCCTCTGCTCCTTCATCCCCAGGCTCAAGGGATTCCTCATCACCCGCTTCCTCCTTCTTCCTCCATATCCACACTGTCACATTCTTCCCTCTCCCTTACCCACTATCCATTCACCATCCAAGCCTCTAGCGATCTCTCCATCCCCCTTCCCACTGCCCCACGCCTCACTTGACACTTCCAACCACACACAAGCGTGCCTGCCACCTGTCCCTCACTCCTGGTCCCCACAGAGGGCAAGCAGCTCAGGGAGAGATGTGAAGATGCTGCCCAGCTGGTCTTTTCTCCTCCTGTCCAATGGGGAGAGCCTTCTCCCCTCCCACTCTGCACCCTGGGGACCTTCGGATCTCAGGATGCTGGTGAACTTCCACAACCGTCTAGAGCTGCCCTGTATTGATGCAGTGTTCCCGGGGCACAAGGAGACCGTGACAGGGACCCACGGATGCGTCATGCTAAGATGTGAACCACTTCAAAGGCTGAACATTAAAACATATATGGCAAAATACCCCCTTGCTGCTTTTCAGAACTTGACTTAGAGTATCTCCATGAATACTCAGAAGAAAAAAACAAAGCCCAGAGAGGGGCAGACAAGCCTGAGGTGATACCCGAAGAAAGGGGCATTTAGCATTTTCTATTTCTATCACCATGGTAACCAAGGGGGGGGAGCAGCTCACCTAGATTTCCGCTTGCAGTAGACAAGCAGGTTGTCAAAGAGGAAGAAGGCTCTCTCTTGGATGTTGCCCGCAGAGATCTTCAGCAGGTTGCCCTGAAGGAGGAGCTGGGTACAGATGTCTGTGAGGTTGGAGCCCTGGGGAAGCAATGAAGGGTAGCAATGAGCAGCCAGGGACACACCCATCTTCCCTCTTCCCTCGATGCAGAGGGAAAACACCCTGGCAAAAGTAACTCAAGGGAGAAGGGTTTGCTTCAGCCCCACAGTTCAATGTACAGTCGTTCACAGCTGGGTGGTCACGAGCAGGAGCTTAAAGCAGCTGGCTGGATCACATTCACAATCAGGAAGCCATGAATGCCCCCTGCTGCTCAGCTGGCTCTGCATCTGCACAGTCCAGGATCCCAGCCAGGGGATGGTCCCACCACAACTCAAATGGATCTTTCCACATCAATGGATCTAAGACAGCCCTTAGAGGCATGCCCAGACACTAAATAATCCCTCACCAATATACCTGGAGGCTAGGAGACATACCTGTCTCCAAGGTGATTCTAGACCCTGTCAGCCTGACAACACTGACCATCAAGCACCTTTCCCTCCATACCCCTACATCCCTATCAGCCTCCACACTCAAAGCTCTCAGCAGACAAGAAGCCAAGGCAACGGGATGGAGGGCTGTGTGGGCCAGTGCCATCAGTGGACTGCACGCCCTTTTACAGGAGACACACAGAGGTACAGGGAGCTGCTACACCAACTCACGTGGCTGAAAACAGACCCTAGGGGGCTGCATCCAGTCCTTTAGGGGACTGGGTTTTGTCTAGATGTCCTGCGGTCTGTCTTTCCCTGTGATCTATTTGCAATCTGGCTTGTTGAGCCTTCCCCACAAGATAAGCATTTCAGTAAGGACTGGAGATTTCTAGTACCTAACGACCTTCCCCGGGATGCAGGAGGGACTTGACAGATGCCATGTAGGAATGTTAGGGCAGGATTCTGGGAGCACGTGATCCAGTGAAGGCTGGGGGTAACAGCTCCAGCCATCACCAGGGGCTGTGGGATGAGTGTCACACAGGCTAATACAGCAGGTGTGCTGAGCAGCAATGATAAGATTGGGGCCAAGGACCAGGAGAGGTGTTAAGGATGAGCACAGACAGGGACTAGGAAAGTCCTGCTAGCAGGAGTCCTTAGAGCCAACACATAGTGGGTCTGTGTGGAGTCCTGGGTAGGCTGGGCCAGGTCGTACAGATTCCGAGAGCTGAGGAGAGGGAATTGAGTGGAATCTTGGCCAGCTCAGAACCCCTCATTCAGGTAGCCCAGATCCTTGCTCCCCTTGGTTCATCTTGGGAAATGAGTTTCACAGGCATTGGCTGCCTGACCAATGACCTACATTCCCCAGCTTCTTTGGCGCCAAGCATGGTCCAAATGACCAAATCACACCAAGGAGCCGGTGATATGTCACTACCTTGAAATAGGTCTCTAGCCCCTTTCCCCGCTCCTTTATCTCTTTCCAGAGAGGCAAGATAGCCATCGGGGGTTAAGGAAGGGCGCTGGTGACAGATGTGTGCAAGGCACAGGAAGGAAAGAGCCCTGTTGGTGCAAAGTCACCCACCCAGCCTGGCTGGTCACACATCCTGGTCTAGACTGCATTGTGAGCTCCTCGGAGTCACCCCTCAGTCCCATGGCAACCAGGATGTGCCAGTGTGTGTCTAGAGGCTGCAAGGAGCTGAGGACAGAGGCCTGTGACACAGTAGGAAGGCAGGCCATGTGGCACTTGCTTTGGGTAAAGCCACAAGTGGCCCCTACAGTCAAAGGAGCCAGACGCCAGGTCGGCTGCCTTACTAGCCACCTTGCCTGATGAACACACCATCCTACCTACTCAGGCCAGTTAACAGAAGCTGGAGGGAGGAAGCTAGAAGCTCGGGAAGCTGGATGGAAGGGGGAGGGCTGTACTGCTAAAAAACATAGAACTGCTAAAACCACAGAAAACCAGGCCCTCCTGTGGCAGCCCGTCTCTCACACAAGTGGGAACCTTATCTCTCCCATCTTCCACCTTGATTGAGGCCAAACCTCAATGCCCCTTCCAAAGTCCATCTGCAAGGGACTCTGGGAGCTGGAGGGCTCTCCTCGGGAAAATGGCCAGTGAGGGAGAGTTCAGAGGACATGTCACCCCCTAGACTCTGAACAAAGCCCCAGTCTTCTCTGCAGCTGGGCCTTCCATTGGGGGGGGGGGCGCGGGTACAAGAAAGGAATATTAAATCCAGGAACACCCAGGTCCCGGTGGTGGTGGGGGGGGGTAAGGTTGGGGGCGGGGCTTGGGCTGGGGGTGTCAGTCAGCAATGTCTGTCCCCAGAATCTTTCACCTCAGCTCTTAACCTCTCACTCCAGCGGAGCTGGCCTTTCCTACCGGTTGCATTTCCTGTCTGTTGTCTTTCTAGAGACACACAGGAAACTTCCAATAGTGTAGGAGGCGAGGGTCAGGAAAGTGTGTTGGTTACAGGCTGAGGAGATGGCTCAGTGGGTGAAGGGGCTTGCTGCCAAACCGGATGATGTGAGTTCAATGCCTAGGTCCCACCCAGTGGAAGGAAAGCGCTGACTTACCAGTTGTCCTCTGACTTCTACATACATGCTGTGGCACACTGGGCTCACACACATGCACACACACACACAAGTAAGTGTGATAAAGAAAAGTCAGTTACATACACTGTGTGGTGTGAAAGCTTGATTCTGTCAACCTGTCAGGACCTAGAATCACCTTCTAGACTTCTGGCTGTGAGGAAGTGTCTAGACTGTGTTTACCGAGGAGGGAAGATCACCTTAAACGTGGGCGGTATCATCATCTGAGTACAAAGGAGAAGAGAGCTATCTCGCCTCTGCCGGCTGGCTTCCTGTGGGTGTGCTGGGACCAGCTGTGCGAAGCTAGTGTTCTTCTCCATCACGGTGGGCTGCACCCCCAGCTGCCAGCCACAACAAACTCTTCCTTCCTACCGTGGTTCTCATCTGGCATTTTGTCACAGTGACAGGAAAATAAACTAATACTGATAGATATGTAAATGTTGCCCTCGGTGCTGGCACAAGAAGCGCAAAGGCTTGTAGGTATCAGGAAGGCGAGGCCACGCGCAGTTACTGAGGGGAGTTAGCATGGCCTGCAGTGACAGAGGCTAAGGAAACGGGCATCTCAGTGACAGCTACTGGGAGACACAGCAGTGTTACCAAGTTTTCTACCGAAATGTGAAATCTGGGATTTTATATTTCATTGAGTCAACTAAGTCACTTGTAAGCAACCACACGAGGCAGGCCAAACTGAGGAGCGAGCCCGTGATCTACAGCTCCAACTGGGGGCCCAGCCCCCTCAGCAGAGGACCCTGACCACGCACCTCCCAGCCTTCAATGTGGGACTGCAGCTGCTCCAGGGCCTCCAGCTTCTCCATCTGCCTCTTAGTCTCATTGATGTTGGAGCAGACAGTCTTCATGGCCTGCAGGGCACTCTGTACCGCGGTGTGGTCAGGGTGCTTGCCAGGGGTCCTCTTGGCCAACTCCTAGTGTGGGAAGGGGCAGAACAGAGGGTGATCAGTGCAGGGGCATAGACTCGGGCAGAGGTAGAGTCACGCCAAACCAGTGTGCCAAAGGGCCGAGGAGCAAAGCTAACACTTGCTGGCTCATTCACACGAGTGTCAGTCTTCACAGAGAACTAACTAGATTTGGGGTCACATAGAAGATAAATCCCTGAGTGTCTATGAGGGTGCTTCCAGAGAGGTTTAACAGGGTAGGCTGGCCTTGAACATGGGTGGTAAAATCCCAAAGGCTGGGCTTCCAGACTGAACAAAGAGAGGAAAGGCAGCTGAACACCAGCATCCACTCCTGTCTGCTCCCTGACTACAGACACAGAGACCAGCTACGCCCCTCTCTGTTCCTGATGGACCAGACCTGAAAGAACTGCAATAAACCCACCCTCCCTTATGATGATTTTGTCAGATGTTTCATTCCATCGACAGAAAAGTTAACGAAGACATTCATTTGTTCCCTCCCTCATTCATTAATTCATTCTGTGGGTGCCATCTGACTGTCCTTAAAGGGAGAGTCAATATACGAGAAAACAGACAAAAAAACACTTTGCCTGGTGGGTATCATAGAAGACAGAGGCTAGAAAGCTAAGAAAAATTGGGGGCCAGCAGGAAGAAACACTCAGAGAAGTTAGAATAGAGCATACAAGCATCAATCACGGAGGCTGGGGACATGAGGAGGGAGCAACATGGCGGGCAGCCAGAAGAGCAGGCGCGGAGGGCATGACAAGGGATGGCAAGGGTGACTGGGGAAGGGGGTCACAGAACAGAGAAATGGGCAGGTCACAGAGGTGGCCACAGACACTGGTTACCCCAGCTCTCTTAGTGAACTGGACAGGGGGACATGCCTATTGGGACTCATGCACAGCTCAGTGGTAACCACTCGCCTATGTGTGTGTCCAAGGCTCATCCTGGGTTCAGTCCCCAGGACTGAAAGGTAAATAAACGAACAGGCCTCTCGCTCAGAGGACACAGGGCAGAGTGCGTAAAGCATCCAGCCCAGTTGCCATCAGCTGACCCTTGTCTCAGACATAGGCCAGGACATTATCAAGGCTGGACAGTGGTTTCCAGAGACAAGGTCTCGTGTAGACCAGGCTAGCCTCACGCTTACTATGTAGTTGAAGAACCCTAAACTCCTGATCCCCCGGCCTCTGCATCCCAAGAGCTGGGATTTAAAGCATGTGCCACCACGATCAGTTTATGCAGCACTGAGGGCAGGAGCCAGGGCTTCCTGCATGCTACTCAAGCGCTGTACCAATTCACCTCCCGGCTGATCACAACCACAAGATTCCAGTCACTCGCTAGGTGTGGTAAGTGAGACGTGGAAGAGACCTAAAGGCCAGCAGCAGTGGTGACGATGCTGAGGTGGCAATGCCTGTGCCAGGCCCTCGCCTTCTTCAGTCAGGGCATTAGGACGGCATCAAAGAAGTTTCCTGAACCAGACACCCCACCCACCAGCCTGCCACCAAGCACTTCTCTACTTCCTGTGTTCACGGTCAATGTCCCCTACTTCTGCACTGGGTACCAGGGTGGCTCTGGCTGCTAACTGGATAAGCACAGGCCAGTCCCCCCTCAGCCTCAGCATCACCCTTAGTCCCCTGGCTGGGCTTGAAAGACAGGTCCCAGACTGTCTGACAAAGGAAACTGTGGCTGGGATTCCAACTCAGGGCCACCAGCTTGCTCGGGACAGCAAGAGAACGACCAGGCACCAGCCACACTTTGGTCAGCCCGGCAAGCGTCCCAGGAGGCCATTATGGAGCAGCAACTTGTTCACAGACAGCAGCTGTCTCCTACCCCTGACAGCCTGAGCTAAAAGTCCAGCCACTCCTTGGAGGGGTCCCCACAGGCAGCCAATGCCCAGCACTCAGTCAGTTCCTGTTCCCAGCTGACTGCCCCTGCCTCTATTTCTGCCTGAGGTCAGCAATGAAGGTGGGAACAGAAACTAAGCACAAAGGCCAGGCTGGTAAGTGGCCCAAGCTGCGGGGGGAAGTGCAGACTTTGGTGTCTCGGGCCACAGAGGAGTGTTGGCTTCCCTCCATGAAGTTCTAAGAACTGAGAGTCGCCCCTGCCCCTGCGCCTCTGTGCAGGCTGCTTCCTCCGGGCATGCCACTCAGGCTCTTACAGGGAGAGGAGTTGGGTGGGAGAGAACTGAGCATCAGAGAGAACCCCACAATGCACAGGTTTGTTCACTTTCAACCCTGCAGGGCACTCCTGAGAAAGGGAAGCCTCGGCCGCGCATCCATCCAACCAGGCCACTTCCTCACCAAGAGCTAACTCAGTGGGCTGAATTCCGAATGGAAGAACCAAGACCGTACAACTGAGAGGGGAGAACAGAGAAGGGAGCCCTTGTGACCCAGGTCAGGCAACGTGTTCTCAGGCACACTCACACGTAAAGCAGCCTCAAGATCCTGACACTCTACCTCGTCAAGTCCTCACCATGTCCCCGAGGACACGTCCAAAAGGTGGGAAGAAGAGACTACGGAACCAGTCCAAACTAGACAAAAATCACAACCAAACAGCAAAAAAGACGACCCAGGACTAGAGGTCAAGGGGGCAGCTCAGTTGGTAATGTGCTTGCCTTGTAAGAACCTGAGTCTGGATCCCCAGAGCCCACCTAAAAAGCCAGGTACTTATAAGCCCAGAAATGGTGAGGTAGGAGGTGGAGATGGGTGGATCCCTAGAAGAGGGTAGACCAGCTAGCCTGGCCTACATGGTGAGGACCAATGAGAAACTGTCTCAAATAAAAGACAGAAGGTACCTGATGACAGACAGGGTCTCTATCTGTCTCTCTCTGTCTCTCTCTCTGTCTGTCTCTCTTTCTTATACACACACACACACAAATAAATACATAATAAGAAAATTTTAAAATAAGTGGGGGTGGGGGAGGGGTCCAGATGGGCAGTTAATACTTGCTGCTTTTCCAAAAAAACCAGAGTTCACTTCCCAACACCCACACGAGGTAGCTCAACTACCTCTGACTCCAGCTCCCAGGAATCTGGCCCCTCTGGCAACCATACTCACATGCACACACACACACTCACACACACACACACACACAGAGTGAGATTTAAAAAATAAAATAATTTCTTTAAAAATAAAATTGATGAAGAGAGCCAGGCAGAGGGCTGGCCCATCAACGGAGGCTGCTTCCGCACCCAAACCCCTGTTCGATTCCTGGGACCTACAATCTACGTGGTGAAAGGTAGGATTCACTGTTCAGTTCAGAACTCAGCTAAACTCAGGTTTCTCTGGGTAAAGTCAGAACAGAACCAGGTTCCAAGGAGACAGACTGCCATCCTGAAAATTCCGGGACCCACATCCAAAGTGACATAGCTGCATGAACTTACAGGGACCAAGAGGTATTTCTGAAAGGAACTCCAAGCTATTTGCTAAGCACCTTGGGAGAATGATGACCAAAAAAGCCACTGGGCCCCACTGGAGTTCAGAGGGTCCAGTAGGCAGACGAGGGGGACAGTGGCTGGGTGGAGTTAATTACAGCCTTATGATGGTTAGAGTTTTCCTTGAGGAAGAGGTCTGCCTTATAAAGCAGTGGGCACCCCATCACTAGGGGCATTTATCAGAGGTTCAAGTCTCCTGTGCATCTTTCTGTCAAACAGATTCCCAGACCCAGCTGCCAGGAGACAGAGACAGCCCACGTCCACCCTTTGCTAACAGGTGAACTAACCTCTCTGAGGCAAAATGTGCTCACAGTGAAACCAGGTAGCATCCCCTGACGACCCACCAACAGATGCAGAAGTGAATGAACGGGAACTTCTCAGCAAACAGAGTGAGCACAGGGTTTATCATGGTTGCCCTTGTTTCCATGGTAACGGTAACTCAGTTCTTGCTGTCTCTATACAGTCAGAGTAATGACAAAAGCTGTTCAGGTGGGGATCACACAACAGCATCAGCTAGGGGCACTGACTGCACACCAGCACGGAAACCAACATAGCCAAGCATTGCCACCCCAAAGAGGAAACTGAGGCACAATTAACAGAGCCTCTAGTCCAAGACCACGGACAGGAAATGGGGTATGGTAGATGGTAGTTTCAGGTCTCCTCCTGTTATGTATGCTCTTGTAAAACTGTTTGGAAGAGGTCAGCCCTGGGTGAGGGGAACAGCAGGCCACCACACAAGCCAGGGTGTGAACCTGCACAGCGTCGTTCTACCCCGTGTGGTTTCACAGGTGGCCTGGGGTTCCAGGAAGGAAGGAAACAGGGCAGCGGGCCTGGGCTTCTGCAAGCCACCTCATGCCTCTACCTTCTGCAATCACTTATACCAAGGTGGTGCCCACAGGTATGACTCTGAGCGACTCCATCCTGCCCCCAAAGTAGGGGTGGTCCTGCCACAGTACAGCCACAGAGTACAACCCAGAACACGAGCTTCTGACACCAGATCTAGCCAGGCAACAAGCAAAGATACACAACTGCTTGCTCGCTCGGTCTCCATGGGGCCCAACAAGGGCTTATGGGAAAACAGGAAGAGGAAGACTGGAGGCCAGATGGGACATCTAAACCCACCATTCCTGACGCTCTCCTGGGCTATGGGTCCCAGAAATGCCACTCCACTACAAGCAGGCTTCCAGCATAAGTTCATGTCAAAGCCTGGGCCTTCCCACCTCCACCTCAGGGAGCCCAAGACCCACTCAGCAAGGGCTTCAGCCAGGACTCAGGTTGGGGGGTTCAGAGGGATAAACCCTCTTTTTCCTGAGGATGTAAGCCTGATGCTGCTGGTGACTGATGGGGAAGCCACCTGAGGGAAGGGCCCACTGAGATGGAGACACTGGCCTGGGGGAGGGACCCAGATAACGTTTTTTGTTTGTTTGTTTGTTTGTTTGTTTGTGGTTGGTTTTTGTTTTGTTTGTTTTTTGGCTGAAGCAGGCCCTGCTGGTAGTCCTGGCTGTTTTTCACTCTTTTCTGAAAAGGCTAGACCAAACAAAGCAACAACCCTACTTTCTGGGGCTGAGTATAGATTGGACCTCTCTATGCAAGCTCTGCTCACAAAGGCCCCTGCACTAGGTTCCTCTACCTAGCTCAGAGGGCACAGCCCAAAGGTTCCGGTGCCCCCTCTAGGAATGCTGAGGATAACAGTGGAGAGCATCTAAAGGTGTCCAGTTTGAATAAGAATGGCCCCCACTTGGCTCATAGGTTTGAGTGCTTAAGTCACCAGGGAGCAGAACTGTTTGGGAAGGATTAGGAGGTGTAGCCTTGGGGGAGAGGTGTCAGTGTGGGATCAGCTTTGAGGCTGTAAAAGCCCACTGCAGGCTCTTCCCTGCCCTTCACCCTTCTCTCTCCGCCTGCTACCCTGGATCAGGATATAAAGCTCTCAGCTACTTCTCCATGTTTGCCACCACACTTTCCACCATAACAATGAACTGACCCTCAGAAGCTGAGAGCAACCTCCCCACACACACACACACTCCTCCCCCAGGTAGATGCTTTCTTCTATAATTTGCCTTGGCTATGGTGTCTGTTCACAGCAGCAGAACAGTGACTGAGACAGGGGATTATTCAAAGAAAAGGAGGGGCTGGGGAAGGGCCTCAATTACAAAAGTGAGGACCCAAGTAAGGTTGGGTCCTCAGCACTTGTGTGACAAAAGCAGAGACAGCCTGGTGACGCGAGCCTGTATCCCCAGCACTCGGGAGGCAGAGGCAGGCAAATCTCCTAGTTTGAGGCCAGCCTGGTCTACAAAATAAATATGGAGATCAATAGATGAAGACATTTGATACTGACCTCTGGCCTCTACACAGAGGTATGTGAATACACACACACACACATCACAAGTACATAACACCATGTGCAAACACACACACCCATACACCACACACACACACACACACACACATGCCAAAGAAAGAAAAAAATGAAGCAAGAAAACAGGAAGTGAAAACTTCTAGGAGAACTTGAAAAGATGTCCACCACAGCAGAGAAAGCCTTGACACAGATGCTCTATGCAAACTCCATGCAAATATCTTGAGCAATTCTACCCTGTGGGGATCCAGGGACCCAGGCCTCCAAGAAGAGCAGAGACAGAACCCATAATATGCAATGGACTCGCAGCTCCTGGGCCAGCCAATGCGGGAGCAAGGGGTGCCAGCTATTCAGGTCCAGTGGGGGCCCTCTGCTCAGTGCAGACATGGCTGCTCTTACCCAGCATCGTCCCAATCCACCATCCTGTGCTAGCTGTGGCCTTGCCTGTGCCGGCCTGGGTCTCCACCCACAAATGACCACTTGTGGGGTACAGAGTGGCTACCCCTCAGCAGGACCAGCCATGTCAAGATCCATGCTGCCTTAACTTATTTGGGGGAGCGAAGCTATATATGTGGCCCAGGTCTGCGGCCTATGATCAAATCTCCACAACCCTCAGAGGAGGGCCAGGCCCCCAAGGAAGCCACCCCCAGGCTCTAGAGACATGATGCTCCAGAGACAACGGGAAAACTGCAGATTCTTGGGACTCTCCTTGGACAGCTGCAGCAGGAAAAACAGGGAGACAGGAAACAAGAGTGACTGACCCCCAAAACCACCAAGTAAACCATCCTAGAGAGAAATGGGGAGAAACAGCAGCAGGGGATGGACAGAAGACAGGACAGGACAGCACCCAGCTACTCAGGAGGCTGAGGGAGAAGGAGGGTGGAGAGTTCAAGGCCAACCTAGGCAACTTTACTGGGACCCTGTCTCAAAATAAAAGGAGGTGAGCTGCAGCTCAGTGACCAGGTTACCTAGGATACAGTTACCTAGGATACAGCAGGCTCTGGGTCCCATCCCCAGGAAAGGCAGAGAGGCAGAGAGAGACATATACAGACAGACAGATGGACAGAGTTCACATCAGTATGCACAATAAACAGAAGCAACTGAGCTAGGATAATGCTATCATGTCAGACTGCAGACATGGCCTTTCTGATGCTTCTTGAAGTTTCTTAAGCTGAAGGACAAAGACAGCTCAACTGTAAGAGGGTGAAACATGGACCAAACTAAGTGTGTGGCTAATCAGGGTTGAAGCAGAACTGTGCCAATCAAGATAGCTTGTGTTCACTGAAGGATCTCAGAGGTCCTTCCACTCCTTCTTTATCTGGCCACTTAAAGTAACTATAACACACTACCAACACGAGGACACTGAGGCACAGAGCTTCGGTTGCGTCTCGCGGCACCTCGCGGGAGCTGGGAGGAAATAAAAATCCCACAACAGCATCAGAGAATCCTCCCCTGGCATGCCTGTGACACGCTCGGGTGTCAGCACAACCCCCCCACACCCCCACCCCCCGCTCCACTGTCCAATCCAGGCACTCACAGGTGTCAGTGCAAGTCCCCCCTCCCCCAAAACTGTTCAATCTACGCAAAGAATCAGGGTGGTAAGCACCATCCCCACTGAGGAAGCAAACACAGCCAACTAAAAGAAGTCACGAGGCTAAAAGAAGACAAAAGCAGAATGAAGCCCTGGAAGGGGTGATCTGGGCACACCCCATGGAAGGCACTGTATGAGAACACAGGGAGATGCTTTCAGAGTAGGAGGGCCAGGGGCTGAGGCAGAGGCTGGGGTGAAAGCAAGGAAACCTGATGGAACTTGGGCAAGGCAGCCAGCCCTGGGCAGGCTCCACGGGGAAGTCAACAGGACTTCTTCACCAACTGAAAGTGGAGGGAGAGCAAGTTGGGGGACATAGATAACACAAGGCTTGGCCTGAGAGACCACCAGCATGAAGTGTTGATTCCTGGAATGGAGACAGAGGTAGGATAGGAGGGGAGCCATTCTGGGGAAGATGAGAGCCAGCATGCAGGGGAGCGGGGGTGTTAAGAGCTGTGGATGATCATAGAAGTGTTGCTCCTAAATGTCCACCAGCCAGTGAATGGAGCACAGCCAGCTCACAGGGGAGTACTACTCAGTCATGAAAAGGGAAGGAAGTATAAACCCAGGCCACAGTGTGAAGTACATCACACCAAGTGACTAAAGCCAGACACACAGGGATAAGACCCGTGACACCAAGATCCTTATAGACCCATCAGTGGGAGACTCAGAAGGCTCAGGTTGGAGTCTGTTACTCCAGCTGTGGATCCAAGGCTGTGTCAGCAGCCAGGACAGGAGAGAGCCACAGCAAGGGCCGGGTACCATCGGCAGACAATCAAAAGGTCCAGTGTCAGGCCGGGTTCCCATTAGGGACCAGCTTGCTACATATCAAGGCGTCGTCACCCCGACTCTGAATCATCTCCCTGGAAACATTGACGGAAAACTCAATAAAGCTTGAAAATGCCAACTGTCTATCCTGAGCCCGGGCTGAAGAGCCAAAATAGAACGTTCCGGCTATTCTTAGCCAGTGTTCAAGTTCAGCTTTGGGGGCTGTTCCCAAAAGGCTTTCACTCTTGCCTACTCTTCTCCCACCCCAGGCTCCCCAACCCTGCAGGCTGTACCACCGGGAGTTCAGCGGGAACAAGGGGCCTCACAAAACGGAGGACATCTGTGGGTACATGTTTGCCATCTGAGGGGACAGGCTGGGGTTGGAGTCAGCTGCTGCACTCGCAGGGTCATCTTTTAGAATGCCCTGGAAACTGTGAGCAAAGCAGGCCTCCCAGGAGGGTGTAAAGGGCCCTCAGCCCTGCTGCTTGCTGATGCAAATGTTCCAGTGGCAGGAGCCAAAGCGGGGACACTGAGCAGTTGTCTGTCAGGGAGCATGCATGTCCCCACAGGAATCTCAGGCCCTGCTGGCTGGTCCCCAGCAGTCCCCAGGCTCCCGATACATGCAGAAGAGAGAGCAGCAATGTGCACAGCTGTCAAGAGGACAAGGCCAGACCTCCACCACTTCCTGTGGGTGCTTCCTGCAGAGGCAGCCAGCGGTTTGCCCCAGTTGCCTCCATCTTCCTGGGGCAAGAGCCCTATGGGACTAAACCCCAGGTTCTAGAGAAAAAGGAACAGGCCCCAGGTCCACCAAGCTCTTGAAGCCACACAGGTCTTCCTGCCCGGGTTACTGACATGTATCGCTGAACCTGCTTTTTTGCAAGCTCCTATGACCCCAGACTTGGACAAGACCCAGAAACCAAAGGGTTAGCAGTTCAGCTCAGCTCTGGGGCTGCAAATAAGGGTTCTTTCTCAAGGGTCAGATGATCAAGGCTTATAACCCAGAAACATAGACACACCACCAAGCCATGAAGCCATCGGTGTTCTCAGGCCTCCTTTAGGGAACTGACGAGGCCAACAGACTTCACCCCCAAGCATGGGGACAGCTGAGCTCCCAGGCCCGCTGCTTCTTACCCCTGATTTCAGAGCCAGGGGTAAGACTCTAGAATGGGGCGGGGCTGGCAAGATGGCTCAGCGGGTAAGAGCACTGACTGCTCTTCCAAAGGTCCTGAGTTCAAATCCCAGCAACCACATGGTGGCTCACAACCATCCGTAATGAGATCTGACGCCCTCTTCTGGAATGTCTGAAGACAGCTACAGTGTACTTACATATGATAAATAAATAAATCTTTAAAAAAATAAAAAGACTCTAGAATGGGACTAGGCAGCAGCAGCAGCAGCTCATGTGCTTTAGAGCAGCCATTTATGTCCCTTCTCTGTGTCCCTAAGGCCTCGCCTGCCCTCCTGACTACACTGCAGGGATGTGCCCTCACTGCATAACAAACCGAGAAGCTCTATAGTTACAAGCTCTGCACTACAAAGGAGAAACTGAGGCATAAGGAGTAGCATGACTGACTCAAGAGCTGGCGCTAATAAACTGCACAGCTGCAACTCTCGCTCACACAGGCAGCCGTGGACTACCAAGCCCAGCACTAAGGCAGGACCACTGAGGGGTGGGCAGCCATGGACTACCAAGCCCAGCACCAACACAGGACCACCGAGGTGCTCGACAGGGCCAGAGAGTGGGCAGCCAGGCTTGCCATCAGCAGCACATCCTCCTGCTCGCTTTGGTTTGCCTTGGGGGTGGGAGGTTGAGGGTTTTTTCCCCCCTCTGTTTCAAAGCTTGCAGAAGCACGAGTTCTCAGCTCATGAGTTACAAGAGCAAACTACTTGGAGGATCTGGCCCTGGTCTCCCCATTCTCTCTCTACTAAGGACTAGTATGAATGCAAAACAAAAGGGTAGGGGACAGACCAAGGGGCACCACCTCCAAGGGACAGCTTAGGCTCCATGGCCAGATCCGCCTGCAGCTTCAGAGCCCAGTCTGTCCACTGCCCGGGGCCCTCACTGAAGTCACAGGAGGATGCAGCTGAGCTTCCTGGGGAGTCCTTCAGAGGTCCAAGCAGCCATGGCCAGAGGAAGCACAGGGAGAGCTGAGCCCCACTCCCACAGCTTCATGTGTTAGCACAGCACCCTGCGTGGGCTGGAGAGATGGCTCAGTCCTGCTGTGGAAGTAAAAGGATCTGACCTCGGGATGCAAGCTGGGTCCCCTGCACTCACATAAAGGCCAGGTGTGGTGACACACGGTTGTAAGCACTGTGCTGGGGAAACAGAGACAGGAAGACAGGCTCCTGGAGCTCAACAGCCAGGCAGGCTAAGGTCCAGGTCCCACTAAGGTGTTCTATCTCAAAGACAGATAGATGGCTCTGAAGAATACATACACCCAAGATTGGCCTCCGGTGTCCACACACACACATACCCCAACACACACATACAAGAATCACGCCCCCAGCAGTGCTGACAGCTCCAGGATCCTGTCAGCTTAGATACTCAAGGTCATTCATCTTGAGATTTCCCTCAGCACCATTCTTACCCTCCCTCCAGTTCATGGAACAAAGACAGAAGCAGTCCCTGCGAGCAGGTTCAAGAACAAGGCATGGACAGTCAGCTAGATTAGCCTGCCGGCAGGAAGCCCCACAAGCCAGCCATCAGACAGGCGTCGGGACAGAGTCAGGGTTGGCACTAGCCAACAGCCACCATTCGTAAAGTCTGGGAAAGCAGAACCAAGCAGCAGATGGGGACAGGGCCATCCACGTAGCCTGGGACCTGCCTGCCTGTCGGTTCTGAAGCTGAGGATGAAGCTGTCAAGGGTCAGAGCCGCCCTGGACCGCTCGGGCAAGACCAGGCCAAGGTGGCTAGCAGGGAAGGTGACAGCAGGTGCATGGGTGGCTTTCCAAGTCATCCCATGCCCCGCCAGAAGAGTCCAGGTTTTGGTGCCAGCCTGTCTGTCCCTCCTTGGGGCTGTGGCATATGGGTTTCAGTAACTGGCTTAAGGTTCAAGTCTGAGTAAAAAGTAATAGGTTCAGAAGCAGAGCACCTGACCCAGATCTCAGCCAATATGAACACAGTCCTGCTCTGCACACTGCTATTGGACTAGAGCAGAACGTGGGTCCCATCTCAGCCAATCAGAGCATAGCACTACCCAGTGGCTAATGACCAAGGTAAAAGCAATGGTCTAAGGAGGTTGGAAGAAGATCAAAGGGCTAAGCCAAAGTTTCCCATGATTGGCTAACGTCAAACCACATGACTCAAATCCAAACCATTATGAATACACCGTTCCCTCAGCCGCAGATGGCTGGCCACAGCCCGAGTGACTCTCAGGCTGTCCGTCAGAACTCCAAGAGAGAAACTCACTGTCTTCTGCTGACTTTAAACTTGACAGGGTGTGAGTCCAGATGCCTACAGCCATCTGCTGCCTCGCTAGAGATGAAGTTGGTTGTGGAAGCCCGGAGAACAGCAGAGAAAGAGGCAGAAGCTGGGGCAGCCTGGCCTAGGGCCAGCTCTGCCACCAGACACCACGGATCCTAAAAGCTAACAGCTTCTCTTATCAGTGGCAGGCCGGCAGAGCCCGCCATTTTTGCCTGGGGACAGGTCCACAGGAGTCTCACCTTGAGCAGGAGCGGGTACTTGCAGATTCTCTGGATCGGGGACAGCAGGTAGCCCTCCAGAGGGATGTCAGTGGTCTTCCGGCCCCCCAGAAGCATGCAGCTCTACAAAGGACATGAGACCATCATTAATAGACTTGAAGAACGACACGGGAGTGTGGGAACTCTCGGGACATAGTGCCCAGGCACAGCTATGCGACCCTAGGAGAGGGGCAAATTCTGAAACTCTGCAAAAGCCTTTAGGGTGCCGCATGCTGGGGCCTGGGGCCTGATCTCACCCATGCCATAGCCGGTGTTGCTGCACGGAGTCACCCCACACACAGTGCCTCAGCAGTTAAGATGGACCATAGAACTGCAGATCCAAGACTTTGACAATGAAGGTTTTACAGACAATTTCACCATTCTGGTCGGAGAAATCACACACACACACACACACACACACACACACACACACACACACACACACACACACAGAGACAGAGACACAGAGAGAGACAGAGACAGAAACAGAGAGACAGAGAGAGCAAACAGTCCAACAACCTAACCTTATTTAGGCTGACCAAACCTGAGAAGCCCTGAATAACCTTCAGTAGAGAAGGAAAGCATTTTTGCTTAAATTGGTTTGTAGCAGATTCATACATCTGCACCCCAGACACCAGGGAACACGGGAGAACCAGGGTCACATACAGCAACACAGATAAAACCCCCAAACCTACTGGAACAAGAAAGAAAAACAGAAAGTTATGGACAGGACTACCCCATTCATAAACCTTTTAAAGGCGTCAAGAAAAAGAAACCCAAGTGTTTGGGTTTTGCTATTCTGTTTGTTTATTTTCGTGTGTATCTATGTCTGTCTGCATGATGATACTCATGTGGATGCCACGGAGGCCAGAAAAGAACCTCAGATCCCCTGGACCTAGAATCACAGGCAGTGAGAGTCCCAAGCCCTGGTCCTCTAGAAGACCAATAAGAACTCTCAACTGTGCCTCTATCCCAAAATGGCAATGTACGAAGAAAAAAACGAACATTAAGCAGTCACCCCAGATTCCAACAGGCTAGGAACCGAGAATCTTACTTCTAAAACGAGGGTATGTGGTGACCTGGGGATGCCTAGAAGCCGGCTCTGCAGTGGTTAGCAGAGCCCCCATATACACCCAGCCCAGCTCAGTACTACTGGGTAGACTGAGCTACCTAGTACCAGTACCACCACCAGCAGCAGCAGCCCTGCCTCCCAGCAATGCCCTTGGCCTCTGCTCATCCTGGGCCTGGCCCACAGACAGTGGTTTGGGGAGTTACAGGTGTGCATGCTCCTGCTTGTGGGTATGGAGGCCAGGGGTCAACATCAAGTTGTCCTCTGTTGTATTTACTTATTTATTTCTGAGTCAGAATTTCACTATGTGCCCCTGGCTATTCTGGGCCAGACTGGCCTTGAACTTACAGAGATCCATCTGCTTCTGCCTCTGCCTCTGCCTCCCAAAGTCTAGGATTCAGGGCCCACACCATCACACCTGGCTGAGCCTGGAGCTCACTAATTACGTGAGGCTGGCTGGCCAATGAGCCTCAGGGATCCACCTGCCTCGGCCCTCCAGCACTGAGATTACAGGTGCGTACCACCATGCCTGGCTTTTCACACAGGTTCAGGGGTCAAACTCTGGTCCTGACTTCCTTTACTATCTCGTCAGTCCCTCTCAAGACTCCTCCACCTAGTGCTAACACAGAAGGCAATTTATTCCATGTCGCAGGCAATGCCTTCCCTTTATGAGGGGCTCAGACATGAGAACTCATCTTGTAGATAGAGGAAGCCTGACTTTCACGTCTGAGGTTGGCAGTCTTGGTACCAAGTATAACGTATATACACAGAGACAGCATCACCAGCACCTCAGCCTTCCCCCTCTGCAGAAAGAAATTAGCCTGGCCTCCCAGGAAACAGGACCTCCTCCTATGGTTTACCGTGATTCCAGCATGGTTGAAGATACAGGCATACAGAACACTCAGAAACGAGTGTGCCTGCTCACCCCTACTTCCCATGGGGTAACTACGCACCCAGAGTTGTCCTTAGGACCAGGGATGCCCAACGGCCCTTTGGGCATCATCACAGGCTCCCGTCTCTGAGAGGCACAATTCTGGATCCTGGCTGTAGCTGCCCACACATCCTTAGCCTCTGCATCTGCCCCTGGCACAGGCGAGGGGTCCTGGCTGCGGCAGCTTGGGTGATGCCAGACCCCACACTGCGCACACTTGGGCCTTTGTCCTCACCACAAGCTGCCTGGATGATGTCAGTTCCAGGCGAAGGAGAACAGAGAGCTGAGGATGAGAGGACTTGCCAGAAGCCCTTTAGATTCAAACGGGATGACCACAGCCACCACCGGTCCCAATGCTCCGACACCCACATTGTCTTGCTCTTCCTTTTCTTCTCTGCGACAGGGTCTCATGTACTCCAGGCAAGCTGTGAACTCACTGTCAGGAAGGGATCACTGTGAGCTTTCTGATTCTCCTGTCCCCACCTCCTGAGACCTGGGATTACAGGCACCCAACAATATGCCCAGTTTCTGTGGTGCTAGGTAGGGAACTCGGGGATGAACGCACACTGGGCGAGCGCTCTACCAACTGAGCTACATCCCTGGCTGGCTCTCTTTCATTTGAAAGGAGAGCAAGCAAACACGCAGGCTGTTCACTGCTCTCCTGCCTCTTCCAGGCCTGGAGACAGAAATCCTCAAAACCCCTGTTGACACACGACCCTCAGATGAGTGCCGCCCCATGGCTACCCTAGCCCTGTGATATCCACATTCACTCTCTGGGTATAGATCACACTTAGACCCATGGCTTTACAGAGCACCTTGACTGAAGAGCCTCCAGCTCCCTCCTCCAGCACTGCTCCTTCCTGCAGTCCAGGCTCCAGACTCCTCTGCACGCCTTGCTTTCACCTAAAAGGGCATTCCTGCTTGGCCTGCCTGCTCCCCCACCATCTGAGGACAAACTACTCCAGTCAGTCCATTGGTAGGGTCTCATGACACTTCTAATTGTCAACTTGGCACAGCCTAGAATCACCTGTGGAGACTGTCTAGATCCAAACAGCCCATGGGCATGTCTGTGGGGGATCGTCTTGGCTATGCAAATTGATGTGGAAAGACCCAGCCCGGGGTGGGCAGCACCACTCCCTGGACTGTGCCCCGGAATGTCTAAGAGTGGCCATGAGCTGGGTGGTATGATCCTGCTAACCTCAGCACCATGTCTCATTCAGAGAACTTAAGGCTACATAATACATCTTTAAGGTATACCTGGTCAGCCTCCATGAGGACAGGGACATCTGCTTTGTCCACTACTGTACCTACACAATACTGATCCTCTCACGATGACAGGCTCTCCACACAAAGCCACCAACTGAACTCATGAATCGACCATTTAACAGACACAGAAACACTGAAAGCCAAAGTCTCCGAGGCCTTCCGCAAGTGAACAGCCATCTCCAACAGAGAGCCAGCTTGTCTGTTCCCAGCACAGTCACCTCCCATGGCATCCATGACAGCTCTTTTGCAGGTGGCCAGAAGCTATGAGATGCCAGCCAGGAGGGAGACAGATGGTACAGTACAACACCCCACACGCCGCCCTGTCTACACAGCCCTCGGGCAGCTGCCACTGGAGCGTGGCAGCCCAGCCCACCAGAAAGGCTGCGTGCCTGCATGAGAAGGAAGTGGGGGACTCTTCCTTTATAGTGCCCCCTTCATATCCCTGACTTCTTCCTGCTCCCCCCGCCCCCAGGGTCCCTGCAGAGTCCAGGGGTGGGTCCTAGGCAGCAGGGACTAGAGAAGGACAATGTTGCTCTGAGACCAGGACAGAGGGACCTCCCTGTCTTTGTGTTCTGCCCAGACTGTTTTATGAGCACAAGAACAAAGAGCAAAGTTCAAAGGTCCAGACGGCAGGAGTAAGGGAGAACTGGCCACGAAAGCTTAACAGAGTGGAGACAAAAATGGGATAAGAGCGGGCCAATTCTATTCTCTACCCTGGGATGCTCACTGGCCCTGGAGGCGTATGAACATGCCAGTGAGTGCCAGTGAGGGAATCCTGTGTGATGCTGGCATCAAAGGCCTGGGGATGCTTGGCAGGAGGCTGTGCAGAGTGGAAATGATGGCTCAGAGGGTAGAGGGTAGGGGGAACGCTGTGGTGCAGGTTAGATGCCTGTGAGCCTGGCTAAAGCCTCCCCAGCTACACCACTGAACCATTCGATTCCATGAGCCAGAGCTCTATTCTCATGGGAAAACGGCAGCATGGACCATGGTGTCCCTGAGGTTTCCCTGGCCAAATGTGCAGGGACTCAAAGGTCAGAGTCCAGGACTGGTGCCCTGACAAGCTCCCTTCAAGCACAGATCCTGAGAGACATCTGGCATCACGAAGTCCTCAAATCTACTGTTGACAAAGGATGGGGTGGTACCCTAATGCCTTCTTAGACATTTTAGATGGTCACAGGGCTGACCAGAATAAAGCCTACACTCTACCAAGCATTATGGCACGTATCTGTTACCCCAACACCACAGAGGCTGAAGTGGGAATTATCACAGTGTGGGCTACAGAATAAGATCTGTATCAGTAAGTGGGAGACGAGCAAGCGAGATGGCTCAGCAGGCGAAGGGCGTGTAACCAGCCTGAGGACCTGAGTTCCATCCCCAGAATACACTCTGATCCTTCCCTTCCCTTGACTTCAGGCCAGAAGTTGGAAACTGACTCTAACCTGGCCACTGCCTGTTTCTGTAAATAGCCCAGGGAGAGCCCCAGATAGGAATGGTGGGCTGCTCCGGAGGTCAGAGATGGACAGAGTGGGCAGGGCGGGCACTCACCAGGAGGAAGGCACGCACAGCAGGGACCTTGTTGAGCTCCACCAACAGGCGCAGGGCCTTCTCGTGGTTGCTGCAGTACTCCTCGTACACACAGAACTTGTCCTTCTGCAAGACAAGGGCAGAGCTGTGAGCCGCTGGGCATAGGCAGAGGCAGGCAGAGAAGGCAGATGGGGATCCCTGGGGTCTGTCTTGCAGAGGATCCAGGCTCGGGCCTCGCGCGATCCAGAAGCTCTAACCTGCTTCAGGCCCGGGTCCGTCTGTCTCTGGCAGCCTGTGTGACCTGTGACCTTCTGAGAATAGGGAGAAGCCCGTCCCGGACATGAGCTGAGCAAGGGGACCCAGACCTGGACACCAGCTCTGCATTTCCTGCTGTGAATCTGAGGTCCCCACAGGAAACCCCCATGCCTCAGTGTCCTCAACAGCCAAGGTGGTGCTAATAAATGTTAGGGATTTGCCGCAACAGGAGGCTACCTCTGTTGACCTCTGGGTGACTCTGAGCCCCAAAGTGGACTCCTTCCAGCCCAGGGGTCACCTGAAGGTCACCAGGTCGCTATGCATCTGTCATATTTCAGACTTGGACAAAACAGAGCTCTCTCAGCAGGAAGCTTTCGGCTAAGCATTCCCCACTCCAAAGGGTCCCAGATTTGGTCAAACCCCAAACCAGGATGTCCTGAGGAGGCCTCTCAGGGTCTGGGGCCTTCAGAGCCTAGACCTCAGATGGAGGATGGACCAGAGACCCCAGGAAACTAAGGAAGGAAAAGGTGGGTCTGCAGGGCAAGCGCTCATCCTGTGTCTAAAGCGGCTCCACAGTCCATGCTTCCTACAGAGGGGACAGGAAAGAGGAAGCCAGAGGAGGAAGACGGGGGAGGGAGACAAAAGAAGGAGCAAGAGGGGGACCGTTTCCTCCACAGACGCCTGGGAGGGAAACAGAAAAGGGAAATGAAGGAAGGGACGGGGGTTTCCAATCAACAGGAGCTCCAGCCTGCCACATTCACACTGCGCTCCACAGATCTGAGCACACATCCTGAGGAACAGCACCCATGGCCAGCAAGCGCTAATGGCCACACCAGGCAATGGGCTGAGCACTGGCCAGCGAGGCACACTCAGCACGCACTGCCTGAGCAGTAGGGACCCTGGCCAGGGAGCTCCATTTCCATAAACCTTGGTTTCTATGAATAACAGGTTCCCAACACCTGTGTGGGCAGAGAACAACCTAGCACGTGGGAAATACTGCCGGGCACTCGGGTGCCCTCCAAGGCATGGCCATGATAGCAAGCAATAAATACACACTGTTTGGAAAGTACAAACATAAAAAAAAAAAAAAAAAGGCATGATTACCCAGCATGCATTCGTACATACATCATGGGGTGAACCCGGACCATCTGGGTATTACAACAGTCAAGCTACATACTCAAAGCAGCTACTGTGCACAGAACTACGTGGATTTCAGGAAACCCAACCTCTACCTGCAACGTACGTTGCCCACTGAGAAGCAAGGGTCAGGAAGGTTTAATGGAAAATATCTCCGACAGGATAGTGTGTTTAGATGCTTGGTCTCTGGCTGGTGTTTTTGGAGACTGTGGAACCAAATGCTCACAGCCACCTGTAGTTTCAGCTTTGGGGGATCTGGATGAGTGTGGCTCTCATGTGCTACACAGAGAATGAATCACCACACACACTTAGAAATAAGAAATTTAAAACTGTAAAGAACAGGGCTGGCCAAGAGGTGCCGACTGGGTGCAACCCATCATATTCCAAGAAGAAAATGCAAAGCACAAGGCTCAAATATAGTGAAGTAACACCTCCCTGCCACACCTACACCTACAAGGAGCCAGGCCAGAAGACATGCCAACCCCAGCCAATGGCAACGAAACTAGAGCTTGCTGGCAAGCACTCTGAGGACCCCTAAGGATTCAAGAGATAGAACAACTGTGATTAATTAATAATGTCTGCCACAGGCGCAGAGAGGGAAGGACCGGAGGATATTCTACATCTGATGGTCTACAAGGTCACCCCTGCCTCAGCCTTCCAGAAGAGGAGGCCTCAAACTTGCTGCCTGGAGCTGGTAGGAGTAGCCAGTAGCACTGTGGTGGTTTGACTAAGAATGGCCTCCCACAGGCTCACAAGATTTGAATATTTAATCACCACTGAGTGGCACTACTTGAAAGGGTTAGGAGGTGCGGCCTTGTTGAAGGAAGTGTGTTGCCAGGGATGGGCTCTTAGGTTTCAAGAGCATAAGCCAGCCCCTGTGTTGCTCCCTTCCTGCTGGCTGTGGATCTGGATGTAGAACTCTCAGCTCCTTCTCCAGCCCCACGTCTGCCCGCATGCTTCCATGCTTGCCGCCATAATGGAAATAGATTAAACCTCTGAGACTGTAAGCCAGCCCCAATTGAACACCTTCTTCTGTAAGAGTTGCCGTGGTCATGGGTCTCTTCAGAGCTAGAACACTGACTAAGATAAGACAGCAGCCATGCTCCCCTCCATAAACCCAGCAAGCTCAGTCACCCACTGTCCTCACATCAAGGTGCTCAGGCCCCAGCCCAAGCCTTGGTCTGCAGATTCAGAAACCTTGCTTGAAGGATCAAGTCTCCATGTGTGGCTTGTTTCTTCCCAAGGGGCAGAGGAGCTAAGCCTTCTCTGCCAGGAAAGAATGAACAGACACATGGCAGTACACACAGATGCAGTGGACGGGGACATATAGCAGCGGGCTAAGAGAAAGATCCAGCCACCGGGGGAGCCAGGCACATTGTCACAGCTATGAGAATACCCCAGAGGAGGTACCATCAGCTCCAAACCACAGCCAGGAAGAAGGGCCTGGAGAAGGGCAGGGAGCAGCTGGGTCATAAAGATGGAGAAGGCCAGCGGCACCTGCAAGGGTCCCCAACCTGTCACCTCTTCACACATTCTGTAAGCAGAAAGCCTCCTCAGGACTCAAACTCACCACCCCTGAGCTAACCACAACTCTCAGAACAAAACCCAACGTCCTGGCCTCGGCTAGAAGCCCCACAGGGCCTGGTCCCATGTCATTCCATCTCTCCCCCACAGCTTGCTAAATGGCAGCATTAGGGCCTCCCTCTGCCTTTGGTCAACCAGAACACCTTCCCTCAAGGGTGCCCTACTTCCATCCCGGAAGAGGGCCACTCAGGGTGCCCATATAAACACCAACTTCACATGCACAACTGGCCACTATACAGTGCACATCCCTAATACTGCATGAGTCACTATATGTAGATACTTACCTGAAAAGCCACTCTTACGTCCTGTGTTCCTGTTTATGAGATCCACTGAGGCTGACCCTGAGTGGCCCCCAGAAGGGTCCTAGTCACCTGATGACCCCAACATCTCATATCTACCATCTACACAGCCATCTGAATTGATCTCTGTCGCTCTTCATGCCAATGACCTGATAGGGTGCCAGCAGAAGGAAGTAGGGCTGCCCTGCCTACTGCTGCAAACTCACACCATCGTGCCTGGCACTCAGACTCCTCCTGTACTTCAGGAGTCAGTGTCACTTTCGATGGTGACAGATTCCAGTGTCAGAATGTCTCAGGCCTAATCCCAGTTGTGATATTGACTTGTTACTTAAACTCAAACTATAACTTAGTCTCTCTGAGTCTCAGTTTCCCCATTTGTAAACTAGGTGGTGACATTAACTACCTTTAAAGGCTACTGTCAAGTTTTGAGACATAGGGGCCCACTCTTTAGCCCAGGCTAGCCTTACTCACTTCGAAGACCAGGTTGGCCTTGTACTTGAGGTAATCTACCTCAGCTTTCCCAGTGTTGGGAAGACAGGTGCGTGGTACATCCCTAGCCACCCTGCAGTTTTAGTATATATGGAGTTGGTGTGCGTGGAACACTTAGAACAGCACCCTGAACAGGAAAGAGGACACTTGGAGCTTGATTATGTAAATTCAATAAATAGTGGTTAGCTTGCGGGGTGTGGGTTCTTTCTAAAGACTGAGTAGGTGGCAGGGGATGGGTAGCCTTGTCCATTCCTACTCCCTCAGCCTAGATGCTGCCTGGCGTCTCCAGAGGCATAAGGATGAGGAACAACGCTGGAGTTGGCCTTTGGGCTAGAGTGGACACCGTGTTGATCCTGTGGGACCACCAGTAATGGCACCATTCCTTCACACTGGCAACCGAATCCCTGCTAAGAGCCCCAGGTCTAAGAGACTGGCTGCCTGCACCAAGGTGGGACCTCTTCGCTGCCACTGTGCACAGGCCCCAAGGCCACCCGCATTCTGCCACCCTCCCAGCTGGGACCAGACAGATCAACCTCACCAGCTGCCCCACCCCCATGAAGCCACCTGCACACCTGCCTCCAGCTACTGTAAAACTCCCGAGCCACGGTGACTCACGTCCTCCCTCCCTGAGCACCGGGGGCAGAGAGGGTGATGGAGCTCCATTTTAAATTAAAACATGATTTGAAATTAAAAACACTGACTCATCCCGGGCAGCCTGGAGGCTGCTTTCTCCGATGCTGGCACTGCCTGGAGGAGGGGTTCCGTCAGGTGTGTGGGTAATGCCGGTGTCTCCTCCATCCCACTCCCTCTACTTTCCGAGGCACAGTCTAAGTAGCCCAGGCTGGCCAAGAACTTCCCACTCCCCCTACCTCAGCCTCCTAGACACTGAGATTACAGACCCTGCACCTCACACAGAACCTTCGGGTGGCCTTGGCCTGAGGCAGGTGGTGAGTATCTGGTAGGATGCGTGAACAGGCGCTTCCCAGTACACACAGTGCCGCTGAGCACCTTCTGTCTGCAGGGGCACTGTCCCCTCCAACAAGGACACCACACACCTTGCTAAGTATATTTATTCATGTATTGAGATGAAATAATTTTAAAGGACTTCACAGTAACCCCAGCCAGCAGGCAGATGCAGCAGAGGCCTCAGCCTCAGAGCATGAATCTGAAACCTGAAGAGCTCTGGGTGGCCGTTTCTAGGTCTAGATCTGTTGGCACAATCTTGGGCTTATCCTGCTGCCATTTGCTGGCCCATGGGGTGGGCAGATGATCGTGGGCTAATCTCTTCTTTTCTTTTCTCCTTTTTTTTAAATTTTTATTTTTTTAATAAATTGTATGTATAGCTGGGTGTGGTGGTCCACACCTTCAATCCCAGCACTTAGGAGGCTAAAGTGGACAGATCACTGAGTTCAAAACCAGCCTGAGATACAGAGTGCATTCCAGCCAGGAAGAGCTACACAGTGAGATCCTATCTCAAAAAGGAAAATGAAGGGGGAGGGAATTTTCAGAGGGGAAAGCAGGAAAGGAGATAACATTGGAAATGTAAATAAAGAAAATATCTAATAAAAAAAGAGAAAAAAAGAAAATACAAAAGGAGGAGGAGGAGGAGGAAGAAGAGGAGGAAGAGGAGAATTCTTATGTATTTGTCTGGGCATGAGAGTACCATAGCATGTCTGGGGAGCTCAGAAAACAATTTGCTGGAGTCAGGTCCCTCCTTCCACCACATGGATCCTGGGGACCAACTGACAGTTACCAGGCCCCACAGCAAGTGTTTTAATCTGCTGTGCCATCTCACCTGCCCCATAGGGACAGACCATCAAGCCATAAGGTCTCTACTCCCATGTGACCAGTATTATAAAGGGAGGCCTGCCAAGGGGACAACTTAGAATGTTCTAGGTTCTTAACAGTCCTCATGCTGTGACCCTTTACAGCTCCCCATGTTGTGGTGACTCCCAACCATAAAGTTATCTTTGTTGCGACTTCATACTGTTATTTTGCTCCTGTTATGAATCATAAGTAAATATCTGTGTTTTCCAATAGTCTTAGGTGACCCCTGTGAAAGAGTTATTCTTTGGGTTACCACCCACACGTTGAGAATGGCTTTTCTAGACCAACACAGGGACTGGTGTGGCTGGACGAGGGGTTGTGTTCCAGGAAGTGGCAGGCCTGCAGGGGTGTGGGGACTTTTTCCCCCCCTCTGGTGGAGTGGAGCCATGAGAATTCTAGAAGAAGAGAGAAGCAAACAAGTTTGTGTTTCTAGGGGGTCTCTAGCAGCTCAGAGGAGATGGTTTCCAAACTCTTCCGCCAGGGTGGAAGAACAGGGACTACTGAGGCCCAGGGGCTCAGAGTAAGTCGCCAAGAGCCTAGAATGAGACCTAGCAGGCTGAGGCCAGGGATCTATGTACAAGACCATGCCCCACAGACTCTTGGGAGGTGGTTGGGAGAACCAGACCACAGGAGTGGGCACACAAAGACCACGACAGAGGCAGTGCTGACTGAAGGCTCAAACTCCGGTCCTTATCCTCACCCACGGACCCATCTCTCGGCGGGCCCCATACTTACAAATTTCAAGAAAACATTCCCAAGTTCATGCTGAGACTGAGGTTCGGGGTGTAAGCAGTACTCCAGGGCAGCCAGAAAATCCTTATGGACTTCCAAGATGTCCTCAATGTTGGAGAAGAGGACCTAGAACGGACCAAAAGGCCAGAGTCAGTCAGTAGCACGGAGCAGGGCCATTCCCAGAAGAGCTGCACCCCAGGGAGCATGAGCAGGCATCAAAGGGTGAGGTTCCCCTGGGCCAGGCCACTGCTGTTGGCTGCCGTCCCACCAGCAGCAGGTGTGCAGGCCAGTGGCAGACCGTGGCTGGATTGCCACACTCATTCAATCTCCACAAGCAAGAAGCCATTCCTCGCCCCCGATTTACCCCTGAGAACCGGAGGCTCAAAGGGCAAGAGTTGACATCCCAGCCAGCTCTAATGCAGAGTATCAGAGCATCACCTTGTATGCAAACACAGCCACTCGGAAGCCCCAGGTGGACGCGGCCACAGGGCAAAGTGCACCAATAAGCAAACTCACATGGCCCTGTTCCCACAACAGTGCGAGGTGAAAGGGGAGGGCCAGGGCCCAGAGCCTACTCCTCAGTTCCTGCCGGGCCTAGAGCACCCAGAAGCCCACTCCCTCCTCTTCCCCAGTGGGGCTGCTTGTCACCTCTGTTCGCCTTCCATTCCGCCTACTTCAGCTTGCGAGGTTGAACCTGGTTATACTGAAGGTAACAGTATGGGCTGGGCCTAGCCATTGTACTGACTTTGTGAAAGGGCTCCAATACTGTCTGTCCCTTGAGTGTGCACCCAAAAGCAACAAGCAATGCGCACCAAAAAGGCATACTCAGAAATGAGAACAGGGCCAAAGCAGAAATGGCTCAAATATTCATTCACAGGACAATAGACTGTGGTGTGGCCCCTGTGTGGTATATTACAGAGTCAGGGAGAAGCACGGGCCAGGACTGCGCACTTTAATACAAACAAATCCCACAGATGTAGGATGACAAAAGACACCAGACAGAAGAGAGCTCATTGTCATAAAGTGTAAGGACAGACAGAAACAGGACTGGGCGTGGCAATGTACACTTTTGAACCCTGTGCTTGGGGGGACAGAGGCAGGTGGATCTCTGAGTTTGAGGCCAGCCTGGTCTACAGAGTAAGTTCCAGGATAGCCAGGGCTACACAGAGAAACCCTGTCTCGAAAAACAAACAAACAAAAAAAGACGAAAACAATCAAAGTAGTGAAGTTTCACAACTGGAGGAGATGGGGGCAGACAACGTCAAGCTGGGAGAGGCGGTAGGCAGGCCATGGATGCTCCCTGTCTTCACAGAGAACCCAGGTGTGGTACGACCACACCCTCAGGACTCCAATCCCTTGTTGGATGGAGGTTGAGACCCGACAAAAAGGCAATTTCTTAAAAACTAACAAGGCTTAACTTTAAGTGATAAATAAGGGCTTCTAAGCTCTAACTGTGTAATAAATCAATATAATGAATTATAGGTGCTCAGTAATTATCTGTTGAATGAATGAATGAAGCAAGCACATAGGTTCCAGCAAAGAAGCATATTTTCACCATCCCCGCCATCCCATACCACAGGACCCGCTGTGTAGTGGCGCTGCCTTCCAACAGAGCGAAAGAGTGGGCTTAGAATTACAAACATGCATGTGACTGACACAAGCCAGGACACTGGGTGGGGGGCCATCCTTGACCACATATATGACCACATGTATGGTAAATGTTGAGTACTTCAGATATGCATATCCCCTCACATCCATTTCCCTGGACCAGGCCAATCAGAGCACAAAGTCAAAGGTTTTTAGAAACATGAGGTCAGAGTGCTGGCCAGCATGGGCCTTAGAGGCACACAGACGGTCCATTGATACCGTCCAGACTCCCCAGCGCCAGCCAGAATGAAGCTGGCCCAATGACTCGTGGGCCTGTCTTGATAACCCATGCCCACTGCAGGAGTAGGCAGGCAGCAGGAGACATCAGGCTCCCAGAACAGAGGCACCAAGCTGGGCAGGAGGAAGAGAGAAGGCAGAATGGCCACACTGAGGCTGAACTGGAGAATGGGGCCTGGGGCACAGCCTCCCTTCCCCCCCTCCCGGGGGGAGGCAGGCAGTGCCAGGGCTGCTGAGAGCAGGCTGGGGGCCAGATGCAGGCAGTATTAGGGAGTGAGTTCAGAGCCACCTAGAAGAAGTAGGGCCAGCAGCAGCAGCAACAGCAGCAGCAGGAGAAACAGGAAACAGCAGAAAGCAGCAACAGGAGTACTCACCTTGACATTCTCTTCTGTGAGGCCCTTCTCCACAGAGTCGGCCACATTCTGCCGGATCCGCTGTAGGAAGGCCTACGGAAACAAAAACAAGCAGAGATGAGTGGCCGCATCTCCCATCCTGGTCGCCCCTGCCAGCAGGACAGGGGTTCAAATGCTGGCCAGGACCTGAAAGGTTGCACAGTCAGGTACAGGGGCAAGGACTTAAAAGCTCCCTTGCTGACAGACTATTTTCCTGGGCTGCCTGCCCCCAACTGCTTGCTCAGCCAAAGGCTCACAGAGCATCTACAATGCCTGACCCTGTGTGGAGCTAACCACACGGAGCCCGGGGCCCCCAGGAATCTGCAACCCAAAGAAACACACTCAGACTCCTCACCCAAACACCTCCCAGACCATTGCAACAGCGGCCACCTTTCCCTGGTGTTTTCCTTTTAAGCTTTAAGACATTTATACGACTCAAAAGAGAAATCCACAAACTGTGACGAACAGGACTCATCTCTTCTGTGCCCCAGCTCTGCCCACACCGAGCCAACTTAGCACCCACATGGGTGCAGAGACGCTCACCTGTCCCCTTGCATGTGGGGCCAGGTAAGAAGATGGCCAGCCAATGTCACCAGATAGGATGATAGGTTTTTGGGAGTGCTGGGATGAAATTCCAGGCTCTTGTGCATGCCAGACAGGTACCCTACCACTGGGCTGCATCTCTAGATCACCCCTCCTTTTTGAGGAAAACCAAAATTAGGGGCATTCACCCGCCTCCCAAGTCACTATTCCTTCCTCCCTCCCTTCCATCCTTCCTTATATTTTTTGCCTGGCCTGAAACTCAGTCCTGCCTCCAATCCCTGGGCTGGGATTATAGCTATGTCCTTCGGAGTGCTAGAGAGAGATCCTCATATTAGGAGAGAGTAGATGTCAGGGGTCCAGAGCAAGAGTGGAGGACATACAGCATACAGAGGGGATGTGATGGTGGCTGGAGAGCTTGGGTGGGGCCGAGCGGGCAGAGCGGGCAGAGGGGAAGCTGCAGAGGTGGCCTAAAATGCAAAGGGCACGGAGGGAAAGAGAGAGACCCAAGCCAGTACCTAAGGGAAACTGAAGCCAGTCTCCCACAAAGACTTCCAGCTCAGAATGTGAAGCAAGTCTGGCCCAGGTTAACTGGGCACTGGTCACATAGAGACCCGTGAGAAAATAAGCCCATGGGCCTGTCCCAGCACAGGGGACCAGTCAGCTAGCAACCTGTCTCGCATGTGGTTATAGCAAGGACCCAAGGGGACTGAGTGTGATCTCCCTACCCTGGGTTAATTCAAGTGTTCTATCCTATCACACTCATCTAAGGAGATGTTTCAGGGAGAAGGCAGAGAGTGTGCTGGTGTGGGGGAGGCAGAAGCAGGTGGCAGAGGGGTTGCTGGCCCTTCAAGTCTACTGTCAGATCTTTTTCTGTCACCTGGACTGACACCCACAGTATCCCCAAATATCTCCATGCAACAGCACAGGCTGGTACACTCGGCCAGGCCCCCTTGTCTCCGCCTACAAGCCCCAGGTGACCATGGGTAGTGATGGACTTGAATGCTATCACTTTACTGGTGAGCCTGGTTTACTAGTCCACCTGGCCCAGGGAGTACAGACATCAAGAAACCCCCCATCTACCAGGCCCGTATGCCCCCTAACCACGGTGCTCTCAGTCCTAGCTCCCCATGGTCCCCCAGAGTCCCAGACTGCCTGGTCAATGACACCTCTGCCTCCTGAGAGTTCAGCCTCTTCACCCTTCAAGATCCCTTAAGATGTGCAATCCAGTCAATGTTCCACTTAATTCTCCATGCCTCCCCGTTATGAAGCTTAAGATCTTGACTTAAGGGGCTGGAGAGATGGCTTATTGGTTAACAGCACTGGCTGTTCTTCCAGAGGGCCTGGGGTTCAAATCCTAGCACCCACGAGGAACTCAGAGTCTGTAATTCTGGTGGAGGGGATCTGACACCCTCACACAGACATGCATGGAGGCAAAACACAAATGTAAATACAATATGCTTGAGAGAGAGAGAGAGAGAGAGAGAGAGATTGAGAGATTGAGATTTTAACTTAAAATCACCGTGGGCAACACCATTCATGGGCTGTGGTGCTGGACTGAGTAACAAGCAGAAAGCCAGCTGAGCACCAGCCCCTCTCTCCTCTCTCTCTCCTTCCTCACATCAGGTACAGTGCGACCAGTCCTTACACTCCTCTCACATCCCAACCCCCATCCTACCCCCTCCCCCATGATGGGCTGCACAGACTCCTCCCGCCATCACACACACACACACACACACACACACAGAGACTCCTCCTGCCATCTCTCTCTCTCTCTCTCTCTCTCTCTCACACACACACACACATACACACACACACGCACACACGCACGCACGCAGGCATGTGCGCAGCATGATGACTGCACTGTGAACCGCAGCAAACTCCTCCTGCTTTAAGTAACTCTGGTTGAGTCTTGTGTCTCCAGCAGAAGAAAAGCATCCAATACCCTTGGGTTTTTGTTTGTTTGTTTTAAAATCCAGTCTCCCATGTCACTCCATCCTCCCACACTGGAACCATACTCTCAAGCCTGCCCCAGGACCTTTGCATATGCTCTTCCTGTCGCCATGTTTCCCCTCTGATTCTGCCCTGAGCCAGTCCCATCTTATTTTCAGGCCTTAAGCACTACTCGCCTCTTCCAAGAAGCCTTCCCTGCCCCCTGAGTTTGAATTATTTTTTAAAAATTAGCTCAAACAACATACACCAGCTTTTAAGAGTCAAACCGCTATGATAAAAACAGGAGTGAGGCTAGGAATCTTAATCTCTACAGAGGTCAAGTTTGGAAACCACTGGGTATTGGTTTAAACCACAGCTCTTCCTCTATCCCGCTGTGTGACCTCAGGAAAGCGAACCAGCTTCTCTGAATCTTAGTTTACTTTCCCCAAATATGGGGATCAGAGTGTGTCTGAGTATGTGTGTATCCGTGTGTATGCATGTGAATGTATCAGTGTGTGTGTGTGTGTGTGTGTATGCTGTGTATCAGTATGTATCTATGTGTGAGAGTGTGTGTGCATCAGTATATGTCAGTGTGTGTGTGCACATATCTGTGTATATGTGTTTCTGTGTGTGTGTGTATCAGTGTGTATATGTGTGAGTGTGTGCGTAGTGGGTATTATGTGTGTGGTGTGTATTTATGTGTGTGTGTATATGTGTGTGTATATATATCTGTGTGATGTATATCAGTGTGTATGTCTGTGTGAGCATGTGTATGCGCCTGTGTGTGTGTGTGTGTATCAATGTATATGTGTGTGTTGGTGTATGTGCATGCATGTGTGTACATGTGTGCACATGTGTATATGTGTTTGTGTGTGTGTGTGTCTTGTCAATGTAACAGGATACTGACAGTAAGTCAGTAAGGAGGGACATCACATCTCTTCTTACAGTTGGACCCTCATGGCCAAGAGCAGAATGTGGTCCACCACAGACACTGGAAAGTCAAACATAGCCAAGAGGGCCCTGACACAGGGAAGGAGCCTCAACTCAAGCCCCTGGGACAGTTGAACTTGCTTTTTAAAAGGACGCAGTAGGAATGGCTGGGAGCAAAGTTTCCTAGAGGATAGAGCAGCTAGGCCTGGGGTGCCCGTTTCCAGCCACCCAGACAGGCAGACAAAGGTGGCCCCGCCCAGCACAGGCGCCCGGGCGGTCGGGCAGGAAGCTTGAGTACCACTGGGCTGACCTAGATGCAACTTCCTGTCCTGGTTTCTTCACACGAGCTGGGCTACTGCTATTGTGCAGGGACAATGAGAGGCTCGGGCCACCCACAGAGGACATGCACACAAGCCAACATGACGAGCCATGGGCACCAAGAACAGCTCGTGACCTGGAAAGAATGTGCCAGGAGGGGTTCTGGATGCAGACACAGCAGCCCCACAGCGGCCTCCACCCTGCAGGTGCCAGTATCATCTGTACTGTGGGGCTGCTGAGGGACCCTCTAAGTGACTCTGTCCAGGGCCTGCTGGCAGCAGAACACTTAAGAGACTTCCCTGAAACAAGACACCATCCTGCGATGCTACCTGTGGCTCCCCGGGGCCCTGTTCACTGCTGGACCACCCAGTCCCTCAGCCTCCATCAAGTTCCCTCATCCCAGTAATAAGAGCAATTATGTCATACATCGAGGATGCAGGAAACAGTAAGCCCATCACTCCATGGCTTGGGCAAACAAACTCTAGCCAGGCAAGGACTCTTGAAAGGCCAACCACGGAGCCAGGTGTGGTGGAACAGGCCAACCAACTGTACTTAGGGACCTGGGGCACTGGGAACAATATACATCCTGGTCTGAGCTGCAGTCATGAGTGACTGAGAACATGGGGTCCCAGAGCAGCAAAGCATGGACCTGCTGCAGAAGTGAATGAGTGCCTATAGGTGCTACCAGGCACCTGTCACACAGACACCACGCTCTTCAGTCCCTGCCCATGCACATAGGTGCCATAAGCAATGTCAGGTGACATCTCTGGGCCCAGAGGCCTCCTCGACGTGCAGGGCAGACTGGGAACAGGTGTCAGCCCTAGCTGGCAGGAGCTGGCCCTCAGACAGATGAAGAGCCTGAGCAGGTCACACTCCAGGGCAGCAGGAGGTGCTGGAATCGCTTGCTGGAGACAGTAAGCACACAGTCTATCTATCGCCTGCCTTCCTGTGGCTGTAGCAAACATCACTAATCAATCACCTATTTTTCCTGCTCTGCCATAGCTCTAGGGACCTTGAATACTTGTGTATCAAGAGCCCTGCTTCCTAGAGCCTCCACCTCTTGTCCTATTGCCCAGAAGGTAAGGGTCCACCCCGCCACATGGCACGAGGTGTAGGTGACTCCACAAGGTGACTCGTGCCACAGCTGTCTCTCCCCACACGCCCAAGCGTTCCGGTGTGCCTTCCTAGCCAGCCCACTTCTCTGAATGAGTCATGTGTGCTTACTGGGGCCTCCTGCTGCTCCCTTCCTGGTCTAATCACAAACATGAGTGACTGCCACGCCACCAATACTGTACCAGGGTCAAGTGTCCCCTTGCCAAGAGCACATCCCCAAGGTTCTCAGAGTGGCTCCACCTGCCAGGCTCTGGTGTGTGAGTCCCTTTGGGGACAGAGAGGCTGCCTGACTCAGGTGTGCAACCTGCTCCAGGGGGAACTGGCTAGACAAAGATTAGGGACACAGACTCCTGACTAATGACCATCAGGTAGACCTACTGAGCCAGGATCAAGCAGTGGGAGAGCGCTCTTCTGACTCCACACAAGAGGGGGAGAAGGGGGGAGGAGGAAGAGGAGGAAGGGGGCAAGGAGAGGAGGAGGAGGAAGAGGAGGAAGAGGAGGAAGAGGAGGAGGAAGAAGAAGTTCATAGGCTCTCCATGGTTCACACACCAAGGCCTCCGATTACAAGGGAGGCATTCCTGTCTGTCCATTCTACAGATGAGGTAGACTAAGCCCCAGGGACAAAGAGCCAGCATGACACCCAACCCAAAACCACAGATCACAAACCTGAACAGGGACAGAAGCACCATGGACCACTGGGACACACAGTACACATGTTTTCAGGGTCCCCATAGCTGTACCCAGCAGGAAGATAGATGTCTGCCACTGCTGCAGGGCCCAAAGAGTCTTTCTCAGAGAAGGCACCCATCACAGCCCAGACAGAAGCCTGACCGGTGCACAGGACCCTGGGAAAATGAGACTGCATTGCCCACAGGCCACCCGCACTGCCCACAGGCCACCCACTCAGCCCCAGCTTCACAGCTTCCTTCAAGCCTGTCCTCCCCTGCCTGAGGCTATCACAGAGCACCTGTGCTCCATGTTCCTTCACTTGAGGGAGACACAGGCACAGGCTCATCAGTGGCTGTCTGCCTGCAGTGTGCCTAGCCCCTAGTGTGGCCTGAGGAGGCCTGGGAGGGAGGGTGAGAAACAACTGAGAGAGCTGGGAGCTTTTCGATTTGTTCTGATTTTATTTTTGCTTTTCTTTTGAGAGCAGTTCTTGGGTCTCTCTTTGTTACATGGGTTGACTTCAAACTCCTGGACTCGCTGGGCAGTGGTGGCACATGCCTTTAATCCCAGCACTTGGGAGGCAGAGACAGACGAATTTCTGAGTTCAAGGCCAGCCTGGTCTACAGAGTGAGTTCCAGGATAGCCAGGGCTATACAGAGAAACCCTGTCTTGGAAAAAAACAAACAAATAAACAAAAATAACTCCTGGGCTCAAGCGATCCTCCTGCCTCAGCCTCCTAAGCAGCTGGAACTTCAGGGCTTTGCCATCAAGAGCAACATACCTCTGAACCCTGCAGCTCCAGGAGGGAGGCCCTCTCCTGTGTGCCCATTTTACAGGACAGGGATGCCCCACTCTGAAGTGTTCACTTAGAGCCACAGAACTAGGATGTGGTGGTCTGGCCTGATATGGAGAATCCCAGCCCAAATGTGCATCTCAAGTGAGTAACTGTGGGCCACAGATGGCCCTGGCTTTTTAAGCAGCCGGCAGCTGCCTGGAGACCCAGGCCATCTGTCTGGAACCACAGTCGCAGCTTGGGGAGGATACAGCTCTCCCTGGAGATGCAGAACAGAGCAGAGCGCTGCACTCATTCCTGGAGAGAGACAATGGCAATCTGAGCGGCTCGGGGACAGGGACTGCTGTCCCCAGGGACACCCACACCTCAGCTGGGGTGACCTCACTCGACATATGGTGAAACCTGAGAGGGATGGTGGAGGCACCCCCAGATCACACCAAGTACAAAAAGCAGGATGCCCATGGGACTCAATCCCCACTGTGATCTGCAGAGGATCATGGACCAGCAGCACCCTGGCCACAAAGTCAGAATAAGCCACGCCTTTAACAATAATAAACCAGCCCTATAAGACACCATAGCCTGTTCCCAGCAACCCCCCCACAGCCAGGCATGGGGAGGTCCCCCTAAGCACCCAGAAAGCCCTGCAAAGACCCCAGTCCTATATCCCACCGGCTTACAAACCTGGTTTGGATCCTTCAGGGATCAGGAGCCTCAGGCAGAGCACAAAGATCTTGCTTCCACAAATGACATGCTATCCCATCAGTCATGGGAGAGTGACGCCTCCTTCCCCCACCCCAGCCCAGGACAGCCATGCAATGACAAGTTCATGATACAGAAGTCCATTTAATGACCTGGAGAAGAGCCACTGATGACCCCTTAGCCAGGGCAATGACCAGGGCCGGGGAGGGGGGGAGGAAGGCCTGTCATTGAGTGGGGGGCACACGGGCCACGTCTCAGTTTTAGCTCAATAAATTACCTGGGCCTCACACATGCGTGAAAAGGGCCTGGCAGGGCCAGGAACAAACACTAACAGTGTAGAGCGGGCTGTAAAGGTCTAGCTCTGCCATTGACCAAGAGGGGGTGGGGTGGGGGTGGGGGATGGGATGAGGATGAGCAGTGACTACCCCCACCCAGGCCTCAGTTTCCTCCTCTATGAATCAAAGAGTGAGTGCTCTGCCTGCAGGGAGCACGTCAGAGGCCATCACGTAACGCATGTGATACACAGGAGTGATGCAGGCACATAAAATACTCATACTCGAGACCGTAGGCGAGCATCTAGCCCCATCATAACCCCATCTGCAGACTACAGGGGTCTCTGGGAATGGGAGCTGGATGTCCACAGGCTTCAGGCACCGTGCTTCCTGAGAAAGCTTCGGACACATGTCAGCCACCACTAAGGAGACAGACACCCAGCGTGACCATACCACCAGCATGGCCACACGCACCCCATCCTGTTTGTACTTGTGTGGGCCTGGGCTTGTATGCAGTGTTAAGAGACTGAGCCCAGGACCTCAGCACACCAGACAAGTAAGTGCTCTACCAATGAGCTACATGCCAGGCTCTCAGTTCAGTTCTTGTCTTGTGGCAATGTAAGACTACTATACTATCACTGTCTCCCATCCAAGTACTAACCAGGCCCGACCCTGCTTAGCTTCCGAGATCAGACGAGATCGGGCATGTTCAGGGTGGTATGGCCATAGATATATACTATTATTGTCAACTTGACAAGATCTAGAGTCACCTCAGGAGACAAGTCGCTAAGCACGCCCAGTGAGGGATTATGTTAGGTTAGGGTGAGGTGGGAAGACCCATCCTGAATGTGGGGGACAGGCACCATCCCACAGGCTGGGGGTCTCAGACTGCATAAAAAGGAGAAAGCATGCTGAGGGCAGAGTTCCTCTCCAAGTGTCCTGACAACAGACGCAACGTGAATGGCTGCCTCATGCCTCTGCCGCCACGCCCTCTCCGCCATGACTGACTGTACCCTGGAACTGTGAGCCTGAGTATTTCCCTTCCTTAAGGTTGCTGCTATCATGGTACGTTGCCATAGCAACAGTTAGGTAACTGATACAGCAAGGTTTCATCAGGTTGCCTAGGCTACCCTTGAACTTACCGTGTGTAGAACACACAGGCTTAGAACTTATAATTCTCCTGCCTCAGACTCTCAAATAGCAGGGATAATCGGCCCATACCACCAGGCCTGGATTAGTGGTCCCTTTTGAAGTCTGTGTTTTCTAGCCTGAACTTAAATACCTGTATCTCCCCGAGTCTCCTGAAGGGACAGAGGACAGTGTGGCCTGTCATCAACAACAAAGCCACCTGCCACCCCCTGCCCATGCCGAGCAGACTGTCCCCACCCCCGGCCTTGGGAAACACCCAGCACCTCTGACTCAACGCTGTCGTTTTAGTAAAGGTGACCGCTCACTACCAAGACTTCCTGGAACCAGTGGGCTGGCTGTGGGAGCCGAAGGTTGCTCAGATGAGAGACAGGCTGTCTGAGGGGCTGGTGTTTGAGCAAGGACTGTGACAGATAGGGAGCTCTGCAAGTATCTGGGGGAAAGGGCACTCTGGGGCAGAGGCCCTCGGCTTTCCTAACCCTTCCGGTCTGAAACACCTGCCCCACCACCTCTTTCACACCCATGCTGGCAGGCAGTTACGCCCAGGGACGCTACTTGTGTTTGCCTATCAATTTATCGATTTGTCCATTTAGCATGTTGTGGAGAGCCAGAGTCTAGAATGAAGCCCTCAGTACACACGTGTCAGGCCCACTAGATGCTCATCTAACCCCCATACCCTTTACACCAGCTCCCCTTCCAGACCCTGATGAGGAACACCCACCCTGGGATCACCAAAGAGGAACTTGAAGCAAAACCCAAGTTGCTACCACCTACTGTGAGCCACTCAACAGTGGGGGAGGGGAGGCCACAGAAGGGAAGCAAACCTCTCCCCACAGAGCCCCACCCATTCCTCCCCTGCCAAGGCCCACTCAGTGGATACCCAGCCACCCTGGGCAACTCACACCCTCTTTAGTTGAGCCTGAAAAAGGCTTTGTGTCTCGGTTTGAATATGAATGCCCCAACCCTAGCTTCTTTGGGGATAATGGGCATATAGGCTTGAAGTAGCTGAAGCCCCTGTGGCTACCACCTTCCCCCAGGGCAAGCATCCTGAGTTTTCCCATCTGACACAGCCACTGCTGCCTTCCCTGGTCTGACTGAGGTTATAGATGTGAGTGTGAGACCCTCTCCTACACAAAGACACAGCTAATGGAAATCCAGGTCAGACATCACTAGTGGAGCACAGGGCTATTCTTGCTGAGTCTCCTCATTGGTATCCCGTAGATCTATATATAACCTGCTCTGGAGTCCCTCCCACTCAGACCCCAACTCCTCCCTTTTCCTTTGAGCCCTTTGGTTTCTTTTTCCTGTGAACAATAGGGTCACCGCAGTTAGATTAAGACTGGGGTTCTCCACCACAGGTCTTCAACATGCGATTGCCTGGAGTTTCTGAAGAGACATGGTGGAACCCACATGTGGGGTGTGATATGCAGGCAGACAGATCTCAGCTATGGAGGCTGTCGGGTAACTTCCCTGGCATCCTCCCTCTAGCCAGACAACCAGATCTGCCTCCAGATATTGCCTTGGTCAGCCACAGCCAGCTGACTGAGCTAACAAAACTGCTACTAGAATGGGCATCTGGGGTTCAAGTACTACCTGTGCCCTAGCCTGCTGTGTGTCCCAGTAGCCTTTCTGGGCCTTGCCTTCCTTCTCTGAGGAATTGGAACAAGGAACGATACCCTCTCTCTGTCTCAGGTCCTTCCTCTGGGAAGCAGGGGCATAGGATGGCTCCTGTGACTTCTTTTCTGGTGACGAAATATCCTTGCATCTGGCCGAGGCGATGATGACTAAACCCACGAGCAGCACACTCCCCTCGAGTCCAGGGGGCTGTTACATGCAGAATAGAGCGACACACTGCCGAAGCAAAACCAAGACCCACTTGCTGCCTAGAGGGGACAAAAGCGCCCGGAGAGCCTCCAGCACACACCACAGAAGCCTGTGTGGCAGGTGGCTAGGAGCAAAAGCGTCAAGCCAGCAGTGTCTGGGAACAGGCCTGATTTAGGTGGCATTTCCTGCCGGAATTCGAGGACAAAGCAGAGCCAGCCACTCCAGGGCCCCAGAGCCCAGGGCGGGGCAGGTGGCCTCCTGGGTCCCGCTCCTTCTGCACTTTGGGACAATGGGATTGCTGCTCTCAATGGCGCTGACACTTGACATCTGAGACAATTGCTCTGGGAGCCCCCCACACTCAGGTCCAAGGGTTAGCCTTTTTTTTCCCCATCTCCCCAAACAATTGTCCCTGGACAGGCTTCAGTCCAGCCCCGACTTTTATCTACAGGGGCTGTGGAGAACCAGGAAACAGTGCTCAAGACAGAGGATGACAACAGTGTGGCTCCAAACAGGACGGGAGGGGGTGGCGCCCACGCGGCTGGAGGTTTCCCTGTTTGCTTGTACTGCCGCAGCTGTGACCCTGGGGAAGGGATTCCGAGAGACAGGATTGCACTGCTGCCCTCGGGGTGTGAGCAAAGCTGCCACAGCTTCCTAGCATTGCCTGGCATTGCCTTGTTCCGCCAGCTTCACCCCATTGCACAGATAAGAAGACTGAGGTTTCCATGGGCTGAAGCATCCTGCCAAGTGGACTTAGCTGAGCTCCAACCTCTGGGCTATCCAGCATCCAGGCATCTACTCTGGCCCAGTCTCTCGGTCCCAACTGTCACTCATTTCCCACCCCTGGCTCCTGATGGCAGCGGCATAAAAGCCATCCCCCTAGGCTCTGTAACAGGTTCTTTGTCCTCAGGGTCTACAGCAGTGAAGAGAAGGCCACCTTTCAGGGAAGATCAAGGGGCCCAGAGACTGGCTGCAGCATGGGATAGGTCCACCAGCCTTGGGCCACTAAAGCCATTATGGGATGGAGGAAATGACCTTGAAATGGGAGTGCACCTGGACTGCCAGTGGACCCAAGGTCATTTAAGGACCTGAAGGAATGAGGCAGACATGAGATCAAGGGTCAGATGCTGAGTCAGACTAAAGAGACAAACTGTGGACTGTGAGCAGCTTCTGAAAGCTGGAAAGGCAGGTCAAAGGATCCCGCCTACCCCAGAGGCTCCAGGGGAACCAGCCTACTGACAACCTGCCTTTAGCTCCCAGAGCCCAGTTCAGACTTCTGACCTCTAGAACTGTGTGATACATTCCTGTTGTTTTAAGCCTGAACTTGATGGTGGTGACTTCTTACAGTCCTGGGGAAGGAAAAGCAAGGAGGCTGCCGGGAAACAGTGGCCAGCAGAGCTGGCACAGCAATGTGAGCCTTTAATCCCAGGCAGAGCTCTGTGAGTTCTGCGTCCAGCCTGGTCTACAGAGCGAGTTCCAGGACAGTCAAGGCCATACAGAGAAACTCTGTCTCAAAAAATAAATAAATAAAACACAGTGGCCAGCAAGGCCAAGGAGCCCACTCTTACCACTCCGCTCACCCACAGAGATGCACTGGACACAGCACCGATCTTTCCCTGAGGCCGCAGGCTCAGCTGCTCCTCCAAGGCCTGCAGCACACCCTCTCTACCTGCAGCACCCCTGTTCTCCCTTAGTCGGTCACTCACTCCTCCTAGTACAGCTCTGGACTGGGACGGTCTCCTCCGCTCCCACATCCTGCATACATGCGTAACATGCCACCACAGTTGAAACTGCGCCTTGAGCTCCTTGATCAGTCAAGGGTCGCTCCCCAACCCCAGCCCTTCGGGAGCCACAGGAAGGCCCAGGTTCACTCTCTCCCCATTCACATTTTGATTTACAATTGGCAGTCAGCACTTGGCATAATACATTTTGATGAGGTGATGGGTGGGTGGGTGGGATGGATGGAAGGATGGATGGGTGGATGGATGGATGGATGGATGGATGGATGGATGGATGATGGGATGGATGGATGGATGAGTGGATGTATAGATAAATGGACAAATCAATGGATGGATAGATGAATGGATAGAAGGATGGACAGATGGATGGATAGAAGGATGGACAGATGGATGGATAGAAAGATGGACGGATAAGTGAGTGAATATAAGGATAAGTGGACAAATTGATTGATGGATAGGTAGACATATAGATAAAGGGTGGGTACATAAGTGAGATGAGGGGAGGAAGAAAGGAATGAGGGAGAGAAGGCCAGCGCCCCTTTCCCTGGGCCCACCTCCCCCATACACAGCATCAATTCCAAGACCCATAGAGGGCTAGTGATTTGGAGTGACCCAACCTTTCTCTTTGAGACATGGTTTCCCCATCTGCCCAACATGGACACTACCACAATCATTATTCAAGTCCTGCTGCCCTGATTACTGAACATGGCTTGGCCCCTGCCTCTACATGGGTCTAGGAAGCTGCTCCTGGCCTCTGACTGCTGGAGAGATTCTTGGTCCTCACTGATGTGCATACAAGAACCATGCAGCACTGAGCAACCAGATGTACGCACTCATTCGCATAAAGGGGCTTTAAGAGAAGGGACTGGTTCCTGTGTCACCGGCCTGGAGCTGCCCCCCATGGGGACTCTGACTTAGGGCCCTTTGTTGAGAGACAAGCCACCTTCCTCATGGGTCACCTCTGTGAAGAAGGGGAACAGAGTATGAAGCAAACAAGGAAAAGACTGGGGTGACAGAGAGGTGAAGGCAGAGACAGGGACTCGGCAGAGTGAGACCAGAGTGTTGGTGATAGCTGGGGATTCTCTGGTTATAATATACATCTCCCACTTGCCACAACATTAGCTTTACAGTTGATGGATATAACCAGGATCCTTTGTGACAGCCTTGCAGGAGACAAACCCCACAGAACAAAGACATCGCTAATATGCGTCGTTTGTTTCCCTCCAACAATGGCTACCAACACCTCCGAAGCCTTCATGTTCTTGCTTTCTCTCTCTATCCACCCTATGTGAACATGCCTAAATACATAACCCGGCAGGCACCCATCACAGGCCTTCTGCACAGGCTAGCCCCTCACACCACAGGCCTTCTGCACAGGCTAGCCCCTCACATCACAGGCCTTCTGCACCCACCAGCCCCTCCGACCGATTCTAGGCACCCACAGAACTCAGTGTCAGCTCAGGTACCAGCTCACCATGAGGCCCTGCCTGCTCCATCTTCCCAGCACCCATCACTGCATCCCCACACCCTGCAGGCCAAGGGAGTGACCCCCCAGGGGCTCTGCTTTGCCACTGTTACTGTTTCTTGTTTGTTTGCAGACACAGTCTCCCCATATAGCCCTGGCTGGCCTCCAGCTCACTATGTGAATCAAGTTGGCCTTGAACTCACAGAGATCCCCCTGCATCTTCCATCTGAGACCTGGAATCAATGGCGGGTGCTGCCGTGTAGAACCATAAACCTAACACTTATCATAACACTGGCTCTCACAGTTTCTGGAATCCTTTCAATTTTCTATGAAGGATATATTCTCTTTCCTTCATTCACGCATTCATTCCTTCGTGTGTGTGTGTGGATATATTCTCTTTCCTTCATTCACGCATTCATTCCTTCGTGTGTGTGTGTGTGTGTGTGTGTGTGTGTGTATGTGTGTGTATACAAGTGCTCGTGCACATGTGCCACCGCCACCCACCATTGTCTTTTCCATTTATAAAGTAATTAAAGGCTGGCTTGATAGCTCAGCAGGAAAAGTGTCTGCCATGCAAATGTAAGGACCTGAGTTCAAATCCCCAGGACCTACTTAAAAGGCTGGATTCAACGATGGTCTGTGTAGCCCCAGTGCTGGGGTTATGGAAGACAGACTTGCTGGCCACCCAGTCAAACGGAAGAGGCAAGTTCCAGGTTCAGTGAGAGACTGTGTGTAGAAAGCCACAGAGAGAGAGAGAGAGAGAGACAGACAGACAGACAGACAGACACCCTGGAAGTAACCTTAACAAGTAGGTGTGATGTGGCTAAGCAAGGACAACAGGAGACAAAAACAGGAATATCCAAGCTGATTCCTAAAGGAAGCTGGAGAATCAGCCGTGGGGACCGAGGGAGACTGTTCTCGCCACAGAACAAGCTGCACGTGCAAAGACTCCAGGCGGGAGCAACCCACCCGTGTTCCAAGTACAGTGAGGCTGAATCACAGGAGCAAGAATGACAGGAAGAGGAAATGAACCCAGAGACCCAGCAGGAGCCCAGCGTACAGCACCCTGGGGTCTCTGGTTCTCCTCTGGGTACAGTGGGAGTCATAGAGAAGTTCTAAGCAGGTGAGGGAGCAGGCTGAGTGTAGAGGAGAGACTGAGAGGAAGCAGGAGGCAATGGTAAACTGAAAACTAGGTTCTAGTATCCTGACGGCAGAGTCCCTGTGATTTACTAAGGTGGAGTGGAGAGGAGGAGAAGATGAAGGCTGGCTCTGGTCTCCAACATGGTTAAGGCCAGAGTCACTTTTACAAAAACAGGGCAGGCTGTAGTTTGGCGAGTGTGTGGTATGAGAGTCCAATCTGAGGCATTTTGCAGTCTGGTGGTGGAGACAGGCCCCCTGTCAGCAAATGCTTGCATGAGATGGATTTGGCTGCAAGCGTTTGGAAGAGGTCTGAGCAAGGCCCAGCAGGCACACCTTCAAAGCAGGCTGTGTGAAAAGAGCCAACTGGCAGCTGAAGCCAAGAGACCAAGAGGTAGGCTGGGCACATGGGGAGCGGGAATGACAGATGCTATTTGGGGGTGTCCTATGCCTTCCCCATTGAGCCACTCCCCATGCTCTATCCACTATGGATGAGACCCTCAATTGAGTAAAGGTGCTTCCAGGGTTCACAGCTCTGCACAGCACAGAACCAGGTTCAAATCCCAGAGCTGTCTCTTTTATGCTAAGGGACCCTGAGCTGCTAGCTCTCTGCCTTAGCTCATGCCCAAGACAAAGGGTATTTAAGCCAGTGTCACCTCTTCCCATGCCAGCTTCACATGGAGAGCTAGAGACCCAGGAGTAGGTTAGCCAATGGCTAACACAACAGGCCAGCCCAGGTCCCAGGCCAGGCTGCCCTGTTGTTATTTTCCATGCGATCTGAGTAGGACTCAAGGCAAGTACGCAACCTCCTGCTACTACTCAAAAGGGTGGCACTGTGGTCTCAGCCCTGGGGACAGAACTTGAACAAGACACAAAACCTCCACTCTATAGACTGGTACAGAGCAGAAGAGAGACAAGAGCAGAAGGGGGAGAGGAGGCTGCTTTCAGTGCCGTGGCCAGGAAGGACCTCAGACAAAGAAACCAAAGAAGGGAAGAAACCCCATGGCAGCATTGGGGAGTCCAGGCCAAGCAGTTCCAGAGCGGGTGCAGAAGCTCTGTGGCAAGGGCCTGATCCATGCATGAGCAAGACTGGAAAGCAGAACCAAGGGGCAATAGAGGGCATCAGGGATGCAGTTGAGAGATGAACAGACACGTGATCACTTGGGAAGGAAAGAGAAGTCTATTCTAAGCAGGCCAGGCCAGCCCTAAGGAAGGAGGGCTATGCACCAAGTACCAAGGAAAGGCCCCCAGCAAGGAAAGATGCCCCTAGGCCTTCTCAGAGCCTTCAGCGTGCAAGACAAAGCACCCACACACACCTTGGGCAGGAACCAGGGCCACAGCCCTCCTTCTCTCATATCACGAGACTTCCCTGTCTCCATCTATGAAATGAAGGCTTGAGACCTGTCCAGCCTTGGGTCAGCATATCTAATGAGGGATGCTGGAGCTGACTCATTCAGACCCTAAGCTCAGGGCTGCTCAGACACCACCACTCAAAAGCTTCCCTGGCTACAGCATCTACTAAGAGAACCATGTGGGCCCCACGCCACAGCAGCCCCATACAGGCTTTCTGGCAGTCAAGGGGTCTGAGGAGGTGGCACCTGGCAACCAGACACCTGCCTAGCAACAGTGTGATGGGATGACAGCTGGACTCCATGGCAACTGCAGCTGGGCCCCCAGAGGCCACATGTGGCTTTTGGAGGACGCGGGAAGGGTTCACAGACTCAACTCTAAGGTAAAATGACCCACAGGGGCCTTACAAGCCTAGCGGGTCCCTAACTGCAGGGCACAGAGCATGGGACCTGACTGGGTTGCGTGTCTCATCTCAGAGCTGTGCACCATGGGCCTGCATGGTCCACACCTGACACCTCCTCTCTGGAATGGAGACCAACGCCTCCAACATAGAGACATGTGCAATCTCCCTAGTAGTATATAAAAATAACACTGGCAAGCACAGACTGTGGATTCTGAGAAGCCAGAGCTTATTAAATTCCCCCCAAAACTTCCAGTGGTACCAGCTAAGTCCTGAGACTCTTTGAGTGTCTCTGGCTGTGGGGTCTGGAATGCAGACGGCCAAGAGGAAGAAGAGGAGGAAGAGGGGAAGGACAGGAGGTGCCAGTGCCCACTTGCGCAGACCTCTTCCAAGCACGCTTGCAGCCAAATGGATCTTGTGCAAGCATTCGCTGACAGGAAGTCTGTCTCTACCACCAGACTGCAAAATGCCTCAGACTGGACTCTCATACCACATACCCTCCAAACTACAGACATGGTAACTTTAGTGCTCTCAGAGAGGCCATCTTCCAAGGACTCCACAAGGCCACGGATGAGTCCTGGCTGACACTGACAGCTCCCACCATCCCCTTCTTCTTCCCCTTCTTCTTCCTCTCGGCTGTCTGCATGCCAGACCCCAAAGCCAGGCACCCGAAGAGTTCCATAACTTGGACACCAATGCCTGCGGAAGCCATGTGTTTGGGGATAGAAAGAAGCCAGCCAGGCTAAGGACAAGGAGGAGGACCAGTGGGGACAGCAGACACTAGTCTGAAAGGGTGGTCACCGATTTCCAATCCATCACTGGGCAAAAGTGCAGACAGGCAGCTGGGCTTCCACCGGCGAAATCAAACGTACAGCTTCTTCAGAGAACTTTCCAACTGCAACCCCCACCCCCTTACTGCTTGATATTATAAAAATGCCTAAGAGAAGAAGGCAAAGAAACTAGAAGAGCTGAAACGGTTTGGAGAAAGAACACTGGGACTCCCACGGCCCAATCTTCAGAATGACTGCGAAGTCATAATAATTATGCCGGCGCCCGGTGCGAGGGGAAGGGCGTGGGTCTGTGAACATGAACAGACGTGCAAGCGCCTCTCACGAGGGCAGGATGCAGCTAAAGCAAACGATGCGAAGGGAAGTCAGCAGAGAAAGGCAGTCTTCAGCCGACAGTACCCCAGCAGTCAGACACAAAGTACAGAGTCTCGAGCCTCCTGCAAAGAAAGGCTTCACACAAAACAAAGCTCTAGACAGATCCCCCAGGCGAGGGGTGTGACTCAGCGAGTAAAGCAATTCCTACAGAAGAGTGAGGACCCGAGTTCAGATCCACGGTGCTCAGGTAAAATGCCAGGCCTGGGAGCACACACCCATCACACTAGCACTATGGTGCGTAGACAGGCAGGTCCCAGGGTCTCGATGACCAAGCCAGCTATCCACAATGGCAAGGTTCACATTCAGTGAAGAGATTCTCTCTGAAAAAGTGAGGTGGTGAGAAATAAATTAAGATAATCAAAAATGACCTCTGACCTCCATAGGTAACACACAGGCAGCATGCCCCCATATACATGTACATACAGCACACACGTGTACACATACCCCACAGCCACTACACACATACACATGGCATACAATATATACTCACACCACATACATACACACTCACACATACACACAATACATACACACACATACACACACACACACAATACACACATATACACACAAAATCACACATTTAAATACAAATTTCAAAACTATGAAACTTGAGGGAGAAAACAAGGGGAAGATATCTTTTGGCTTGAGGTTAAGCAAACTGACATCAACATCACTTATAACTGACGCTCAAAACCACAGAGGAAGACAAGCGCTAAATCAGCACAGAAGCCGGTGTTCTGTTCTGCGAAAGGCCCAGTAAGACAATGGACAAACAAGCGAGGGCTTGGGGACAATGCATGAATGACATTCTGGCAAGGGAAGTGTGTCCAGGCTATAACCCTAACCCCAACAAAGAAACCAAGCAAACCAACCTTTAAACTAGTTTCTCATGTGACTCCTGGGGATTCACACAGAAATGTCTATCACTCCAGATAGGCAGCCACAGACCGAAGAAACCCCTCCCATCCCAAGCCCAGCTTGGTGAACCAATGGCCTTATCAGGGTTCCTTCCAAGAGCACGGGTGACCCCTGAGCAGCTAGAGGATACTAAGACCCCACCCAGCAGGCATGGTGACTCACACGAAGGACCACAGGAGTCCCCATCTCAACCACTCTCTCATCTCTGTGCACTGCAGCACCCCAAGATCATGTGCAGCAGCAGAGGGGGAGGGAACCACGGCTAGAATCTTGGAGGTGGGTCTGAGGACCCTCTCTGATCCTATGATGGCCTTACCCAGGGGGTCACACGGCTAGTGTAACTTTTTTATCTTGCTGATTAGTTTCATTTGGAGGGAGCATGCCTGCAATGCCTGCAATGATGCACCTGTGGAGGTCAGGGGACAGCTGGCAGAAGCTCGGGGCTTCAACTCGAGTCACAAGGCTTAGAGACAAGCGCCTCTGCCCAGCTCACCAGCCCCGGCTACTCTGGTCTCAAGACGACACCGGCTGTGCGTATCAGGCCCAGAGGTTCTACTACATAAGCAGAAACGTGAAAATCATAACAAGTCAACCTTGAACACACGGCTGTGCAAAGGAGATATGTGAGTGGGAGGAAGGCACAGGAAAAGCTATCCAGCACCATCAGTGAGGGAGAGGCTGAGGAAAACCACAACCTGCCACTTCCACACGTACGTACGTCTGCCAGAATGGCTTAAAAGGCAAATCGACAATACCAAGTGTTGTCAGGGATGTGAACCACCAATCTCTCAGATCCCACTGGTGAGAAATTTAAGTGACCCGGCGCCTTTGCAAAGCCGCCTGCAACTTCACGTGCTGCTAAGCACGCAGAGCCCACACAGCCTAACAACGCCACTCCTGGTGTTTATTCTGGATACATGAGAACTCATGTTCACAAGCAAACAGTGCATACACTCTTAACAGCGGATGTCCAGGTCAGCCAATGAGGAGGGACTCTGTGCCCTTGGGTGAATGTTGAACCGTGGGATGGCGTAGGCTCTAAAAGGAACACACTTGACACGACACACGGAGACCCCGGCTGAACCCCAAGTGCTTCCTGCTGAGACTCAGAAAGCTGTATACCATGTGAGTCCCCTGTGTGCGGTGTACAGCCTCCTTTATGTCCCCACGACATTGTCTACAGTGAAGCACATATTTTTAATTTTCTAGAAAAGACAACACTATGGGCCATGGGGAAATAGATGAGTGAGTGGCTGTGGAGGAGGAACAGACCCGAAAGCACGGCTCCTCAGAGGCCACAGAAGGTCTGTGGATTGCTCTCTACGTGGGCTGCTGTGGGAAGGAACTCCACACATGTGATGTAATGTGCATACACACCGTACATGTACGTGTACACACACACACACACACACACACATTTAACCCAAAACATCCATCTTTACTATTTGCAAATTCTAAATGTTAAATCTGTTTAACATACTTCACTCTGGGCTTTTCCAAACAGAGATACAGCTTTAAGGGAAGGTGAAGTGAGTGCATGGAGCCCTCTATGCAGGGGCATTCAGTGAGCCACAAGCACACAGGCCACCTTGACCTTGGGTGCTAAGTCCCTTGGGGATGAGCTGGTACTGCACTAGGGCAGGAAAAGCTCAAGGTATGCCTAACAAACACAGAAGGGACATGAGAGGAGAACCCTGAGCAAGCCCAAGAGCCCTGGGGTCAGAGGGCTCGTGGGGGTGGGGAATGCCAAAGACACAGAAGAGCACACAAGGCCAATTCATTCCCCTTAAACAAGGTATAGGGAAGGTTCGAAGGCAGAGGTGTCTGGGACAAGATTGGGGTCTAACTGGGATGCTGGGGAGAAAGCAGCCAGAGTGACCCCAAACCTCTGGTGTGAGCAAGGGCAAGGAAGGAGTTACCTGTGCAGGCAGGAGCAGGCCAGGGAGGAAGGGATGCTGAGCACTGGCTGAAAGGGAAGTCAGAGGCCATCACAGGACCTACCCAACACCTTGTCTCAAAACAAGGTAGAGGGGGAGAGGGGGAGAGGGGGAGACGGGGAGAGGGGGAGAGGGGGAGAGGGGGAGAGGGGGAGTGGGGGAGAGGGGGAGAGGGAGGAGAGGGAGCTAGGGAGGGATGAATCAGACCAGTTAGTAAGTTCTGGACTGTTACAACAAGGCTTCCATGTTCTTCCATAGTCCAGTGCCCCCGCCCCCACCCCTCACGTTGCAAAACACCCTCATCCAAGAATAAAAGAAACCCCAGGAGCTCAGGCACTCTTTGGAGCAAACTCTGGGTGACTCAGACCTTCCTCCAGAGTGACAAACTCCATCCTCGGTGAGCTGTCTGGGGCAGGCATGTGACTGGAAAGACAATGCTTGGCACCCACCACAGAGCCCAACTCACAGGCACCAGCTCGGGCTCTGCAAGGGCCCTGGATGGCACTGTGAAAACTGCCTACACTTTATCAAACACAAGCCATACCTACCCTGGTGGCTCTCAAATTGCAGAACTTATCAGCTTGTTCCTATGTTAATCAGGGTGACGTGACGGGGACGGGAACCTGCTGTAAAAACACTTTAGGAGCCAGTGGCTCTGCACAGACTACAAGTGGCAGCTGAGGATCAAGTTTCTGCAAGGTGCTGCCAATAAAATCGCAGTGGTCCACTTTCCCAGCAGGTCTGTGGAAGACATCAGCACAAACAGGCTGCCCATGAATGTGGTGATGAAAACGCCATGTCGCTGGCCTACACCAGCGCTCCTTCCAGCTGACAGAATTTCAAGAGCAAAGTCACATTTGCTGGGAAAGCTGGCTGAGCCTGGCTACCTTGAAGATACCTCAGCAGGAAAGAGGCGACGTCGCTAGCCACTCCCCCTGCCTTTTGCAAACCCGTGTCCTCCACAAATGAACACAGAATCCAGGCATGTGCTTGACACGGGTGGAAAGAACCCAGGGGAGGCGGTGGCGCGGGACTGAAGAGTGGGTAGCCACGATGTACCCAGCTGAGAATGCCTCCATCCCATGAGTCTGGCTTCCCAACCTTCTCTAGACCGCTTCCAAAAGAAGTTGTGAGGGATGAACAGATGGCTCAGCGGTTAAGAGCATTTGCTGCTCTTGATGAGAAAAAAATAAAGACAAAAAAAAAAGCCCTTGAAGAGGTGACCATCAGAGCTCTCACTAGGGGCCAGTGAGATGGTCCAGAGGGGAAAGACGCTTGCTGCCAAACCCACAACCTGAGTTTGATCCCTCGACCCAGTATTAGAAGCTATTCTTTGACTTCCCCACACACAAGTCAACAATGTGCGAGACACACACACACACACCCCTGGATGGATAGATGGATGGATGGATGGACAGACACATGTGATAAAAAAAAAAAAGAGGACTTATGAAATAACTCTTATCAAGGCCCTGTGAAGGGCAACTCCACTTACGGTGCCTCCAGCACTCCTGCAGTGTTATCAGAGAAATCATGCATTCCTCAAGGGACACTAGTCAGCGCTGAATCTCCTAACCACCGCTGATGACAGCCAGAGAACCAGCTGCTCTCAGGCCCTCAGCTCTCTTCTTCAAGGTGAAGGCCTCACTGGGCCCCCTCCCACCCAGACCTCAAGCCCTCCCTCCCTCCCTAGAAGCCCCTCCCTGAGGACAAAGCCCTGGCTTTTTTGCCGCTACGATGCTGGCAAAGCCATTCGGTGTACGCTTAGATATTAATGACATATAAATCCATCTCAGCGGAGTTCATACTTCTAAAAAGTGGTGACTGCTTTGCCTGTCAATCAACCACTCACCCAGGGCCTCCTGAAACTAGCCAGCTGAAGACAGAAGGCAGGGACATGCTAGCCCTGTCCCTATCTCTGGGTCAGGGTGACGATACCAGGCAAAACTCCACTAGACTCACTCATGAAAACTGCGCTGCTGCCTACTCTGCCCAAGAACCTGGCTTCCAGGTGCCCCATTTGGTGGTGCAAGGCTTGGCTCCAGGCACCAAGCTCACCACCATCACCCAGTCCTTCGGAGAGCACAAGCCAGGTCGTTTGGCTCAGACTTCTGAGCCTCCCTCCCTCCAGCCAAGAAGCACTCATTCCCTTGGCTGGCTGGCTGGCTGGCTTCCCTCAGCTTTTATTGCTGATCTTCAAGTTCACCAACCAACTCCTTCTCATTGGACAATGACCCTCGTGCGTGCGTGCGTGCGGGCGTGCACACAACCTCAGGTGTGAGTCCTCGCTCTCCACTCTATTTGAAGTAGGCCTCTTGGCCGTTTTGCTGTTGCTGATGCCAGGTTTGCTGCCCCTCCCCCCAGCTTCCAGAGCTTCTCCTGCCTCTGCCTCTCATCCCCCAGTAAGAGTGCTGGGTTCGCAGACACTCCTTCATCTGGCTGGCGTTGGGTCCTTGGGCTTTGAACCGAAGGTCCTCATGTTTGCACAGTAAGTGCTTTGACTCATGTGCCATCTCCCTGACCCATCGTCTGACGTTTTAGATCTAGGACATCAGCAGAAAAGGCCGGGGTCGAGGGTTAGGATAGGAAAGATGAAGGTTTCTGAGGATAGACAGAGCTGGAGGGAGGGAGAGAGAGAGAGAGAGAGAGAGAGAGAGAGAGAGAGAGAACAGGTGCTGGTGCAGCTGGGACTAAGGGGCCCTGGGGACAGGGCTGCTCCAAACAGAGGAAGGGGAGGGACCAAGTGGGACCCAGGAACAGAGGCTTGAAAGAAATTCCCCATGGGAGGGGCGTGGGGCCACACTAGAGCTGGCAGGGTCAGAGACCCTTTGCAAGGACCAATGACCACCCAAAACTATACTCTAAGTGCCCTGGAAGCAGAGTCCTCCTGCAAAGCCCTAAGTACCTGGGGCCCAAGGTGTGACAAATGATGAAGGTCTGGCAGAGAGGTGAGAGGGAGGGAAGGAGGGAGGGAGGGAGGGAGGGAGGGAGGGACAAGAGGAAGATGGGGCAGGGAGTTTGACAGGTGAGGGGTAGAAAAGCAGCTCACTGACCCTGCTGAGCCTTCCTAACCCCTCTCCCACACAGACTCATTAAACCTCCATGGTGAACTGAGTCCTGGATGCAGTTGGCCTCTGAGGCCTCACTGGGGTCCAGAAATGCTCAGGAAACGCTGCACAGCGCTGGCAGGAGCCCGTTCCCATGGCCTCCTTCCTCACCATGGTGATGGATGGCAGTGGCACCATGTGAGCGGTCTGAGCACATTCTTCCTTCCCGCTTACCCTGGAGACAGACCCCCGTGTCCCTACCATCCCTACCGACTCCTAAGCCCCGCCCCCTGCTATTCGGAACCCTGTGAACATTATCTGTCTGCCAATCCAGTGACAGCCAGTTCTGTGTGTCCAGGGATCTGGGTCTACA